>NW_022145609.1:7505050-8105050 GCF_000002235.5 Strongylocentrotus purpuratus
CTCCAGCAAAGCATAGAGAGTATCCCTCCCCCCACCTCCCCTCCCCCGGGAGCTGTACAATCTATCTACCATATCAATTTTTTCAATTTTGGTTTCTTATTTTGTAATAATTCAGATGCTACCCCCATGTGGGACATGATGTCTCCTGAGGATGACAAGGCTGATGGAAAAGTTACAGCAGAGAGTAACAGGTCAGCAACAGTGGTCCCTTGGAAGTGCATCCTCTTTGGGTGAGTTTTCCTGTTTACGTGTATAAGATCACTTCATTTAGTTGAACAGGGAGCCAGATTCTTGAAATCTGCTTGTGTCTGACTTCGTAATCATCCCAATTAAAGGTTATGTCCCATTTGCAGCCAACATCAAATTCTGTAGAACTTTGCAGGAATTATCAATATGTCAAGTTTGTCCTATCTGTGAAATTTAAGCATTAGTAGTTTCCTATTATTCAAATTATGCAAGGAAACCCGTTTATTTTCTAGATACCATTGAGTGAGTGACTGACCTCTCTTTTTTTCTTTGGTAATAACACACAGTAAATGAGCTGAAAAGGATACATGAGCATTTGTCTACATCAATAATCCACTTCTTATAATGGCCAAAATTAAACTGATTGAATATTTGCGCAGCAAAAAAAGATACAACCATTTGGTACAAGGGTGTAAAAATCAGACTATAACTAAATGGATTGCAATCACTAAAGTTGATTTGACAACTAATGGTCGTTATTTTTCCACTTAAAGTCTTTTTCAAGCCCTTTCGTTTTTGAGGGAAGTTCTGAATTGGTATTATCTTTCTAATGCCGTTGGAATTTAAACTTTCATTTTTTGGGCCTGCAAATCGGACATAGCACCTTTAATGTGTTATATAACTTTATTGTCTGTTTAGTGCCAGAGGAGCTTGACTCTGTGTTTAGTATATAAGTTAAGCTGAAAGTACAAGTCTACTCCAAAAATAACTTACTTTCAATAGAAGCAGAAAAAATCAGACAAACCAATCAAAAGAAGTTTGAGCAAAATCGGATAACTAATAAGAAAGTTATGAATTTTTGAAAAAGTATGTAAAACTATGGAACAATGAAAATCACTACACAAATTGCCAATTTGGTCATCAGTTTGTGACGTCATGTCCTCACTATTTATTTTGCTTTATATAGTTTAATCCCATTAATTTCCTTTTTATCCCTCAAAACTTGATTCCCCCATACCTTTGCCCAGGTTATATGATTTGTATCATATTGCATGCATGACATTTCACAAAATCTTTCATGAAATTGTATATTCATGATTATTGATTTTTATATAAAAGTATCAAAATTCACATTTGTCATGATTTAATGGAAGAAAAAAAGTAATTAAAAAACTCTATAATTATAAGTGCATCCACACAAAAACATATTACCGTACTATCAATCTAACTTGGATGCTGGTGTGAAGAAATAAGATTCTCAGGGGGAAATAGGAAATTTATATTATCAATATAAAGAAAATAGTTGGTGGATAGTGAGGACATGACGTCACAGACTGATGAGTGAGTTTCCAATTTGTCTTGTGCTTTTCATTGTTCCATTAATTTACATACTTTTTCAAAAATTCATAACTTTCTTATTACGTAGTTTTCCGATTTTGCTCAAACTTTTTTTGATTGGTTTTCCTAATTGGTTTGTCTAATTTTTCTGCTTCTATTGAATTTGAAACTAAGTTATATTTGGAGTGGACTTGTCCTTTAAAAGTTTAAAGCCCTTATGGCTCCAAAAAGATGATGTTGAATTATGATCATTCCATTGACACACATGTCGGAGTGTTTCAAAGATGCATTTCCATGGGATGTCTGTGAATTTAAACAAACGTGTATTACAGTTTCTCAAAACTGTTCCCAGAATCCTATCCTTTGTAGCCATTAGTCTACTGGGAATCTTGAACGTCAATAAAATAAAATAAGGAGAGAGATACTTGTTGTATTATATCTGGTTTCTCCACTCTTCACTCTCCAACTTAGTGTAGGTATGCAATGGACCAGCAATGGCCTGGTGATACAGTTGCTGCGGTGATATCAGTAGAGATTGCTAGATCAAATCCCCCCTGGGGGGTGTTCACAAAGATTCAAAGTTAAACTTATCTCTAAGTTGGACTTAACAATTATGGAAAGCCATTAGCATCTTTAAAATATTTTGTAAAAGTTATTTATAAGGCATAAAATGTTGATTCAAACCATTCATATTTTCTATTATCAAGGAGATATCGTGTTCTTGATGAGGAATTTATGAAAAGTCTCAAATACTTCAATTTTTGCTTTTGAATATATATTTTTTTCAAGGCTACAAATGGCTCTCCATAATAATTTTTAAGTCTAACTTAGAGTTAAGTTAGACTTAGAATCTTTGTGAAACACCCCCCTGGTTTGAATATCATAAAGTGGATCCTCCTACTGGGAGAGTTACAGCAGAATTCTTTCGAAAAAAATGTCTCCTACGAAGCTACCTATAACCCTATACTGTTTCTATGTTGCTTCTATGTGGGTGGCTCCTAGCTTTGCCAGAATGTTCATTTACCGGTAAACTTGAGATATTTACGGTGTTCTGAAAGGTTTTCAGTAAACTCCATGATTATCATTTACAACGCTTGCATCTTCTTTCTTTTAAATACACAAGCTCTTTCAATAAAGTCAGTTTTTACACATCAGTTGAAGTAGTTGAAAATGGTGTCATGGTTCAAAATATCAAATAAAATTTCATGAAGAAAAGGAATGAAATGAGTTCTGCAAGTGAGGAGTAAAATCTGAAAAGGCACAGTATTCATATCATTTATTCCCTTCAGATGATCTATTTCTCCATCAGATTTTTAACTGGAATTGCAAGTATTGACTCTGACAGACAGCATGCATATCATGATCTTTTTTCTCCTGCACAGAGAAAGATGCGGCAGTTTCATTTCTGGTGCAGCTTGGAGCAGTACAAATCGCCATCCAGTGTGGCAGTCAACAGATAGCTTCTCAGAAACAAGGTTAGTTTATTGAAATAACTAAAGGGCTAAAGCAGTTCACATTAACTCCTACTGATAACCAAGTTTGGTATCAAGAATCTTTCTTGAAAGCAGAATGAAAAAGATCTTTAAAATATTCAACAACAAGTCAATCATGAATCTTGTTTTATTCTTCATTTTTTCTTGAACAGTTTAATATCAAGGTGAACTTCTTCTTTAATAAATAGAGCACAAGTTCATTGTATGCCTAGCCTCCAACACTCTCAATATTGAAGTAGACACAGCCATGGGTGTCGATCCTTACGTAATACCTATTGTTCAGGGGGGGGTGAATGAATAGATCACCCCCCCCCCCCCCTGAACAATAGGTATCAATTACAGATCCACACCCATGGACACAGCATTGGCTACACAATCTTGGGCAAAATGTTGATTAGCAGAATGGTAGTATTTAGTATTTGATTTGATTTGATTTATTGGTTTCTGCATTTTTCTCTTTTTCATTCATTTTTCATGAACATAATATGGTTTGATACAATATTTTAAGTGTATATAATTTTATACAGATGATAAACAAATTTAAACAAATATATTAAATGCATAATTAACAAACATTAGATGAAGGAGGGCTACAGAAATAAGCAAAGTAGCTTGACGTGCCCGCAGCCCTCAACTTAGTTACAACAACAATAACGTATAATAGAAAAGACTGACTTGCAGAGAAGAAAAGGAAAGGGGAGAGAAGGAGCGTTGGTAATAATACAATAAATCTCGTACATCTGCTGATGCAACATTAGTTATGATATGAAAATAATAATTAAAGTTTTAAGTTTCGTATTGCATTTATAGCTGTTTGTTCTTTTCTTTTCTTTTCTCAGTATCCATTCACTTTGGCGACGAACAGCACATTGAGACAGAACATGGTGTGGCTCAGCCAGTACAGACTGAGGATACTGTCCCTATTAGAGAGAAATTGGTTACTCCGGCTACTGTTTCACAACACCAAGATTCCAAGGAGGTACAGATCGATTACGATGATGACGAGGATAATTCTTATGCTGCATGGATGACAGAACCTGATGATGGAGATGACAATGACACCCAAACATCAGGCGCACCGCAAAAGTGGTAGAAAGTGACTGCCCAAGTTCAACTCGCCAGCCGAGGGAGGGACACCCATGCCCAGATTGCCATGTAATCTTAAACAGCACATGGGACTTAGATCTGCACAGATTGCATGATTGTACAGCGTCAAAGATTTTCATTCGGCATGTACCGGTATACAATTGTGACCAATGCAGGAAGTCGTTTCGTAGAAGGGCTTTAATGGTTGCCCACTTACGCAAAGTTCATGATAACAACATGACTCATTCTGAAATAGTGGAGAAACTTGAGGAACTGAAAAGTACAGAAAGGCAAACAAAAGGAAATAAAGATGAAAAATGTCTTCCATCTGAGACAAAAGCCCTGAAACGTCCAGGCCTCAGAGAAGGACGAGGGAAAACAACAAAGAAGAAGGTCGCAGGGAGCAAGAAAAGAGATGATGGAGATATGCAGGAAATGAAACAACAAACAAAAAGCAATGCCCCTCAGCTTTCCAAGAGACTTTGTATCCGTTTGAATAAGGGGTGGATAAAGATTCTCGAAAGTGAAAGATGGAACGATGAACCCCAAGGTCAAGGGAATACTGCAGAGCAAGTTGAAAAAGGATGAAGAAGACCTCATTCTAACGAGACAGGTAGAACTTGTAATAGAAGATGGAGAAAGAGAAACCTCAACAATGATGCCCATTTCAGAGTCAAAGATCAGTGAAGCTGTACTAAAAGGAGGCTGCGGAGGGTAGAAGAAAATCAAGATGCCTCTACCATCTCTCACTTGGAAAGGAAAGACAGACAGCTGACTTGAAGGTCCATGAATCACAGGAGGGAACGTGTGAGCCAAGGGAAATGATTGAACAAAAAGCGATCCATGAAACTGCGCAAAAAGAAACAAAGGAAGAAAGCAAATTAGATGTTGGCAAAGATAAAAACGACTTTACAACCATTAAAACATCAATAGAAAATGAGAGGAAAATGCCATAGTATGCCTGCTTTGTGATTCGCAATTTGAGACAAAACACGATCGGAACAAACACATGCTTAATAGTCATACGGAACATAGGCAGCTGTATAAGTGCAGTACATGTGGTAAAACTTTTGTGCAGAAAGGTATATACAGAACACATGTCGAAACCCACCAGGACAAAACAGAACGACAGAAATACCAGTGCAAGATATGTGATATAACCTATTTGTCAAAGTATTATTACAATTATCATATGGAAAGACATGATGATAAATCAAAGCTATTTGATTGCGCAACATGTGGTAAAACTCTTGCTAGCAAAAGAGGTCTTGAGAGGCACATCAATAGTGTACACATTAAAGAGACAAAGTACACCTGCGAGTGTGTGGGAAACTGTTCTACACCACCGGCGCTATTAAGTTGCATGTAGACAGTCATAATAAAGAGAGGGCATTTAAATGTGAGGAATGTGGAAAGGGCTTCCTCCGGGCTTATCTACTAAAAGTCCACAATGAAACTGTCCATTCCAATGCTAGTCATTGCCTATGTGAAGTCTGTGGATCAGCTTTCAAGAGTCAATCCAATCTAAAACAGCACAATCTTACTGCCCATACTGATGTCTACAAATACTCCTGCGACGTTTGTGGGAAGAAATTCAAGCGCACGACTCACCGAAATGCCCATATGAAAGTCCATTCTAATGACCCTGCTAACAAGCCTTTCAAATGTAAACTTTGTAGCAAGGTATTTGCAGCTCAAGCCAGACTGAAGGTGCATATGGATTGGCATTACAACATCCGGTCACATACATGTGATGTGTGTGGTAAGTCATTTCTGACGAAGGGTAACCTGGACAAGCACCAGTATGTCCACAAGGACAAGAAACCTCATGAATGTCAGATTTGTTTCCATGGATTTGTGGACCTGCCAAGTCTCAGGAAACATCTAGATGTAATACACAAGATCACCCTGAAGAAGGTAGTGACGCAGAGAGTGCATGAAGCCAACGATGCCAAAGAGTTGGGAGGAGATGGTATCCATGCTCGTAAACCTGCTACCACACCATCTTCACCCCTCAAACTCAGGGTCTGACGACGCTGACCATGACAGTCCAAACTTCAAAAGAGGCAATGTTGCTCAAGTTTCTGAGGTCAGTGATGGCCAAGTGGTTAGAGAGGCACTTCAAGCTATGATGAATGATTAGATTTATACCAAAAAGGGAGAGGAGGCTAACAGATTGATATATGTATATTGGACATTTGGTACATCTTAAATCATTCAGTAGAAATTGTAAATAATGTAGTGAGAAAATCAGTGAAAGCTTTTTATTTTGTATTCTATAGTTCCATTAATTGCTTTTTTATTATTGTATAACTAAATTCAAATGTAAAAATGTAAGAAGGTAATCGACTGGGTCAAATTGAATTTGTTAAGTTCGACTGTTGAATGTTGCTGTTGATTGATTTGAATTAGGTAGGACCCAACATGAAAACCACAATTTGTGATCAAAATTCAATGTAATGACATACATCAAACACTCCTGCAAATGTCACTGTTATAAAGCTCTGGTTATCTTTTTAACAAATGTACATGTATTAGTACTTTTCATGCCTCCGTAACGAAGTAGCCGGAGGCATTATGTTTTCGGGTTGTACGTCCCGTACGTCGCGTTCTCGTGATTCCTGCCAAACTTAAACCCTGTATGTATCTGGCAGAGCTAATGAACTGATTAGATTTTGGGGTCACGGGGTCGAAGGTTATAGGGCTCATTATGTATGCAAAAATAGCTTGTGATTACGTTATCTCAGTAACCGATGGATGGATTACTGACAAACTTTAGTCATGTATGTATCTTGCAGAGCCAATGATCTGATTAGATTTTGGGGGTCAAAGGTCAAAAATCACAGGGCTCATTATGTATGCAAAAATAGCTGATGATCACATTATCATTAGAACCGATGGGCAGATACCGGTAACCATCAAACTCAAAACATGCATTTATCTTGCAGAGCCAATGAACTGAGAAGATTTGGGGGTCAAAGGTCAATGGTCATGAGGCTCATTATGTACCGGTATGCAAAGATAGCTTGTTAATGCCTTCTTATTAGAACTGACGAATGGATTATTACTATCAGACAATATTGTGTTTATTGTATAGATTACGAGAACTTACCTAAGTTTGATGTTTGATCTTCCTTTTTCTGATCGATTCCACAACGTTTCTTTCACAATGCAAGAACTGGTTTTAACTTAAAGCACTTTTGTGAAAATCCTAGGCCCTGGTGAAAGCCCGTTAGGTAGCGCTCTGAATTGAGACAAGTTTTCTTTTCCATTGGAAACGCAAGAATTTTCTGCACCTGATATCTATGGAGATATTGAGATATACTAGTATGCATACTTTTGAATTTGAAACACAATTGGACCACAGTTTCAAATGTGTCCATTTTGAACTTATAGTGGTGGAAATCCAAGTGATTATTCTGATGACAATCACGCATCCACTTACGCTACCCTCGTGTAAGCAAGTTGATTTTGAGAGTAAAGAGGTGAGGTCGTATAGCCAAGACGATCATCGTTCAGACTGTCACTATATACTACGACGTTTACACATACCTCCATATTTACCACGACTAGCTCGTAACACGACCTTTAATCCAGGGTAACTTGCCTCCGTCTGAACAAGACTATTCACTTAATTGATATACTGTACCTTGATTGTTCTCTTTATGGCTCAATATACTCTTGTGCATTGGCCTCCTCGGAAATGATAACAGTTTTGTACATTTACTAATAAAATAAGTTTGGATGCTTCTTTCTTTCTAATAGGGCCTACATGTATCCTTATGATTTCATAAGGACATTGTACAGTTTGTCATACATGTTCACAAGCAAATTATATCGGTTGATGCAATTAAAATATGTGAAATAACATAGTTTTGTTTAATTTGCTAATTTCATAAATATGGCCCGTCTGGAAAATTCTGCTCGGAAATTCTTGAATTATGGAAAAAAGGGAAGATATATATGTGAGATGGAATGAAGGATCATTTTAGAAAGAGAAATAGAATCATGTTTGGGACAGAGAGAGAGAGAGAGATGACGGGGTCATTTGATGCAGAGAAAACAGAAGAGCGATCCCCGGAACGATCTTGAAGAAATATTATGAGCAAGAGAACGAAACAGAAGTACATTAAGGAATATCTAAGTTTTAAAAGTAGGCCTAAATTGCAGAGCTAGGATTGAAAAAACAATATCAAATAGCAGTGGACGATAATTACATTCGAAATACAGGTATCTAAAAAGTGGGCTGGGCCACATAACAAAAATGAAGCATTTCTCGTCCCCAACCGCCTCCTTAATTTTTTAAAACTATATTCTATATTCAGGTGAACAAAACCAAAAAAAAGCCTGCGATATTTGTTTCAATAGCCTCTAAATGACACCAATCATTTGTTTTGCCATATGCATTGCATCAGTAAACTCGCATAGGACAATATATGTGTCAATAAATAGGCTTGGCCTTGGCCAATATAGCATATATAGCATATGGCAGCTAATCTCCGAAAATTGCAAAATAGTAGGCTAATGACCTGCCTCGATCCCCCTTTTTTTTGTTTAATAATAATGCGACCCGGACGAAAAACGCGTTATTTTTGTCATTTGGCCTTAGTTAGTAATTCATACGCTGCTTTGTTCTGTGTCTTGGTGTTGTCTAACTGAAGATCCCCCCCCCCCCCCCAAAAAAAAAGTGAACAGAAAAGAAAAATGATAAGAAGAATTTAGAATGATATTAAAAAGAAATAAAATTAAGATGATGAGGATGAGAATTATCAGATAATGATCGATGATGAAATATTATTGAAAAATGTTAAATTGTCTACTGTATACGTCAATTGTCGTCGACATAAATTTGGAATTCATAATATTCATTTTTTCAAGAATCGGAACTAGCTCCAGCTCTTTATCAGATTGCAACCCCCCCCCCCCCCCCCCCCCCCCCCCCCCCACTCAGTGTTATTTAGGGTACGCATATGCTCGTACCCTCTTTTTGAAAGCACCCGTATCCGAGGACTGCCAATACTTTCCAAACCCCCCTTTCGCGGGCTTTTCGCGGGCTTTTCAGGGGCTTTTCCTGCCTTGGAGACCCCCCTAAATCAGGAAAAATGCTCAATGTACCCCCCTAAATTCGGAATAATTTCTCAGGAGTCCAAAGAGATGAGAGAAAAAAAGAAAAACATCCCCTTTTTAAAGAAATCTCCGGGTGAAAAGTCAAAAACACCCCTTTTTTTTTTACAATTCTCGGGCCGGACTTTGTCGCATGAAAAGTACCCCTTTAGTTTTACCGGACATTTTGGCAACACGCATGCGGTCATTCCGACCTCTGAGTGGGGGGGGGGGGGGGGGGGGGGGCCGGGATTGCAAGTAGATCGACCGCCCATCACTCATCAGTGATTCTTCCAGTACTAGTGCAACTTGTGCATGCAATTAGTGCAGTCAACGTCCGTGCATGCAGTGCTAATAGGGACTTTTAGATTCACACGAAGACGATGGGGATTGCTACGGTAGACGTCTATTAATGCACTGCCTTGAATGGACGTCACACGTATTATATCAGTCCACGCAAATCTAAAAGTCCCTAATAATATGCCCAGCGCAAGGCCAAAGGATAAGGTAGCTTCAATTCTTCTTCTTCTTCCAGTTATCTTCGTGTAGCGAAAAAAAAACAGTCTGAAGCTCAACGGATTGCACCCTAATTCTGTTAGAAAAGGGGAAGTTTGATGGCTCTGTCGAAGGGTAAACTGGCTTTTATCTTATAAAGTACATAGATTCTAAATAATATGCTATTTCTGTGCATGACTCGCACTATAATTATTTGACCATGCCCCACACATATAAGTGTGTGTAGGGGTCTTGACACGCACTCGCACAAGAAAAATTAGCCTTCATTTTGTATAATTAAGGGGATTTAGATTTTGGTATTGGCCTCCCTATCATAGCTGTACATTATAATTATAATTTTTTTTTTTAATAATTCAGATGCTACCCCCATGTGGGACATGATCTCTCCTGAAGATGACAAGGCACTGATGGAAAAGTTTACAGCAGAGAGTAACAAGCTCAGCAACAGTTGGTCCCTTGGAAGTGCATCCTCTTTGGGTGAGTTTCCTGTCTACGTGTATGATATCACTTCATTTAGGTGAACAGGGGGCAAGATTCTTGAAATCATCATATGTCTGACTTTGTAAGCATCCCAATTAATCCCAGGTGTCTCAGGCAAATATAAATACTGTAAGCAACGCTCAAAATACACGGGGCGATGGGCAATTCGCCCCCTTGAGCTACATAATTGCCCCCGTCAGGTTGCTATCATTAAATTAAAAATTAAAAATCGCCCCCATGGAATTATAAAATAAAGATTATCTTTTCTGTTATAACTTTAACACAATATTGAGTTTCAATTTTCAAACCTTAAACCAATGAAATGGAACTTAGATAAGCATGCAAGATTTCTCGCTCAAATGTGTTGGTAGACACCAACACATTTGAGCGAGAGAGAGAGTAAAGGCCGCCATTATTGTAAAGAAATGTACGCTTATTCTCCGGAAGATGGCGCTATGACTCCACATCTCTATGAGTATTACCGATACAAACAACAGAAGCTCGCAGTTTAGTGCGGCCATCAGCAGTGGCTATACTGCGCCGTTAGTACCGGTACGTGTGCACGCTGCGGCCCCATATCTGCTGGAGCTGGAGGCAATCGCGTAAGGGCTAAAACATGGTCATGAAGAAGTTTTTGTTGTGTAAAGGGGATTCCTAATGACCAGCAAATAATGAACCTCGACCAGTAAATCAATATCGAGAAGAAGAGGAAGACAAGATGTTGTGGAAGGATATGGTAACATGGGCGGATCTACTGGGGGAGTAGGGGGTTAACCCCCCCCCCCCCCCCCCCTCTTGGGCTACCAAGTTAAAATGTGATGTGCATAGAAAAACGCCATTATGTGTCCAGACCCACACAGTATTAGATGCCAGGAAAACATCACTTAAAGAGGTTCAAAATAGCAAAAATATTCGCCTCGCCGCTATGCGGCTCATAGACGATGCTCTGCATTGCGTCAAATTTCCCCTTTAATAGCAAAAAGCTAGATCCACCCCTGGGTAAAGACTTAAAGTATAGAAAAAATGTGAAGGTTGCTCCGAATAATGAGGAGGAAATAATGTGCAGAACGGGAAAAATCAGGAAAATGTCATCACAGGATGAAAGTCAGTAACAGCTATGTAACTTGTAAATTTGTAAGAGGGAAAATGCTGACTTAAATAAATGATAATGATGAAATAGCAAATAATTGAGGAGTATCATGGGTACCAATTCAATGTAAATTTGTATTTAAAAAAAGAGCCCCCGTCATAACTAAAAAGAGCCCCTTTGAGAAGGCTCACAGGGGCTCTTTTTTTTTTTGGAAGAGCCCCTGTTCGGCGCTAGTGTAGCAAGGTATCCAAAATATAGCCTACTAAAACAGACCCCAAATTTCTGTAAATAAATAATCAAATGTCCCAATGAAGACAATGATTAAATAGGTGTTATGTTTCTTACCTGTTTCGTGTCATTTTTATAGTATTTGGGAGAGTAATTTTCTAAAAAACATTGATTTTAGCATGCACTTTTTCACAGGTTTCACGCCAAACCGCAGCACAATACAAATGCATAGGCCTACTGCACTGATGGCCTTGGTCGATTGCGGAAAGGAAAGAAAGAGGAGGAAGAAGAAGAGAAGAGGGAAACAGGGGGGCCCGAAGGGCTCTTGCCTCCTTCCCCCCCCCCCCCCCGCCTAAAAATAAATAAGAGAGAGGGAGAGAAGGGAAAGAGAAGATAAGGAAAGAAAGAAGAGGAAGAAGAATAAGAATAAAAGAGGGAAAGGGGGGCAAAGGGCTCTTGCCTCCCCCCCTCGCCAAAAAATAATTAAGAGAGAGAGAGAGAAGGAAAAGAGAAGATAAAGGAAATAAAGAAGAGGAAGAAGAATAAAAGAGGGAAACGGGGGCAAAGGGCTCTTGGTTCCTCCCCCCCCCCCCCCCCCCCCCCCCCCCGCCTAAACAGAAATAAATAAGAGAGAGAGAGAAGGGAAAGAGAAGATAAAGGAAAGAAAGAAGAAGAATAAGAATAAAAGAGGGAAATGGGTGGGGCGAAGGGCTCCTGCCTCCCCCCCCCCCCCCCCCCCCCCCCCCGCCAACAAATAAATAAGAGAGATAGAGAAGGGAAAGAGAATATAAAAGGAGGAGGCAGGAGCCCTTTGCCCCCGTTTCCCTCTTTTATTTTTCTTCCTCTTCTTTCTTTCATTTTTTATTCTCTTTCCCTAATCTCTCTCTCTTATTTATTTGTTGGGGGGGGAGGCAGGAGCCCTTCCCACCCTTTTCCCTCGTTTAATCTTCTTCCTCTTCTTTCTTTCCTTTTATATTCTCGTTCCCTTTCCCTTCTCTCTCTCTCACTCTTTCTTATAATTTTTTGGCCGGGTTTGGGGGGGGGGAGGCAAGAGCCCTTTGCCCCCGTTTCCCTCTTTTATTCTTATTCTTCTTCTCTTCTTTCTTTCCTTATCTTCTCTTTTCCTTCTCTCTCTCTCTCTTATTTTTGTTTAGGCGGGGGGGGGGGAGGAGGAACCAAGAGCCCTTTGCCCCCGTTTCCCTCTTTTATTCTTCTTCCTCTTCTTTCTTTCATTTTATATTCTCTTTCCCTTCTCTCTCTCTCTTATTTATTTGTTGGCAGGGGGGGGGAGGCAGGAGCCCTTCCCACCCTTTTCCCTCTTTTATTCTTCTTCCTCTTTTTTCTTTCCTTATCTTCTCTTTCCCTTCTCTCCCTCTCTCTTATTTATTTTTAGGCGGGGGGGGGGGGGGGGGAGGAGGCAAGAGCCCTTCGGGCCCCCCTGTTTCCCTCTTCTCTTCTTCTTCCTCCTCTTTCTTTCCTTTTATATTCTCTTCCCCCTTTTCCTTTTTTCCTTCTCTCTTTCTTTCCCATTAACATAGTAATAATGAATAAGACCACTCTGTATTCAAACTATTCCATTTTATTCAATACATTTTTAGATATACTCAAATTGGCAACTATTATCTTCTGTCCCATATCCTCATTACATAAGGTAGATAACTTCACACAGGAGCGCGCGACCGCGCACGCAATCGACCAAGGCCATCAGTGCAGTAGGCCTATGCATTTGTATTGTGCTGCGGTTTGGCGTGAAACCTGCGAAAAAGTGCATGCTAAAATCAATGTTTTTTAGAAAATTACTCTCCCAAATACTATAAAATTGACACGAAACAGGTAAGAAACATAACACCTATTTAATCATTGTCTTCATTGGGACATTTGATTATTTATTTACAGAAATTTGGGGTCTGAAATTTGGGGTCTGTTTTAGTAGGCTAGACCTATATGGATACCTTGCTACACTAGCGCCAAAAATTTAATTTGAGCCCTGACTGTAAGCAACTAAGCATGCATGACCAAGAAAACATGTATAAAGGGTGTTTTTTTTAGAGTGGATGCATTGAGGTATTAAAAGTTTCCATTCCAAAATGTACATGTACCACCACAACAATAATTAAAAAAAACACAAACATTAACTTTGACAGCTAAAGTAAAGAAGAAGAACAAAATATTTATTTAAAAGATATATTATAAGTCATCTTACAGACTCAGCATGAGTGGATGAGACATTTGCAAATACCTTCCCATCCAAAGTCCAGCAGGTTGCGCTCTTCTGGGTAGCAAGTGGCAAACTGTGTAGCGGGTGAGGTATTCATGAACTGAGATTTTGTTGTTTTCTTAAGTTTCTTTTTTCTGTTGAAATATTCAAAGACAAGCTCTTCCATAAAGTCGGTTGTTACACATCAGTTGAAATAGTTGAAGTTTGTGTCATGATTCAAGATATCAAATAAAGTTTCATGAAGAAAAGTAATAAAATGAGGTCTACAAGTGAGGAGTAAAAATCTGACAAGGCACAGTATAATTCATATAATATTCCCTTCAGATGATCTATTTCTCCATCAGATTTTTTACTGAAATTGCAAAGTATTGACCTTGACAGACAGCATGCATATAATGATCTCTTTTCTCGTGCACAGAGAAAGATGCGGCAGTTTCCTTTCTGGTGCAGCTTGGAGCAGTACAAATCGCCATCCAGTGTGACAGTCAACAGATAGCTTCTCAGAAACAAGGTTAGTTTATTGAAAGGACTAGAACAGTTCACATTAACTCCTACTGATAACCAAGTTTGGTATCAAGAATCTTTCTCGAAAGCAGAACGATGAAAAATATCTTTGAAATATTCAAAAACAAAAGAATCATTAATATCCTTTTATTTTTTCTAGCTATTACTGACTATTTTTTTACATTAAATGAAACCAATGTAATATTAAGGTGAACTTCTCCTTTAATACTAGACAAAGCACAAGTTCATTGTATGCCTAGCCTACTACTTTCCCTTTGAAGTAAACACAGCATTGGCTACAAAATCTTAGGCAAGGGGCATTGTCCAATTTTAAACTATGAAAAGATACAGATTGTCGATTGGCGGCATGGTAGTATTTATTATGCTGCATTAGTTATGATATGAAAATAATAATTAAAGTTTCAGGTTTCGTATTGCATGTATAGCTGTTTGTTCTTTTGTTTTCTCAGTATCCATTCACTTTGGCGATGAACAACACATTGAGACAGAACATGGTGTGGCTCAGCCAGTACAGACCAAGGATACTGTCCCTAGTAGAGGGAAATTGGTTACCCCGGCTACGGTTTCACAACACCAAGATTCCATGGAGGTACAGATCGATTACGATGATGACGAGGATAATTCTTATGCTGCGTGGATGACAGAACCTGATGATGGAAATGATAGTGACACCCAACCATCAGACACCGCAAAAGCGGTGGAAAGTGACTGCCCAAGTGCAACTCAGCAGCCGAGGGAGGAACACCCATGCCCAGATTGCCATGTGATCTTACACAGCACATGGGACTTAGATCTGCACAAATTGCATGATTGTACAGAGTCTAATAACTCCATTCAGTATGTATATAATTGTGACCAATGCAGGAAGTCGTTTCATAGATGGGCTTTTACGGTTGCCCACTTACGCAAAGTTCATAATTGCAACATGAGTCACTCTGAAATAATAAAGAAACTTGACGAACTGAAAAGTACAAAAAGTAAAAAAAGTGGAAATAAGGATGAAAAATGCCTTCCATCTGAGAAAAAAGCTCCGAAACGTCCAGGCCTCATAGAAGCAAAAGGGCAAACGACGAGGAAGAAGGTCGCAAGGAGGAAGAAAAGAGATAATGGAGATATGCAGGAAGTGAAAAAACAAACAAAAAGTGACAGAAGGAATGCACCTCGGCTTTCCAAGAGACCTTGTATCCGTTTAAATAAGGATTTGATAAAGATTTTCGAAAGTGAAAGAGATGATGAAAATAACCTTACCACGAACAACAGGAGCATTAAACCTGAGAGAACTGCAGGGGTTTCCAATGTAGAAAAAGCACAGCAGAGGCACACTTCTGATGAACATCAAAATCTTAACTTCAAAACGGAAGCCAATAATTCCAGTGGGGGCGAACTGGCTACCGGTAGATTGAACGATGAACGTCAAGGTCAAGGGAGTACTGCTGAGCAAGTTGAAGAAAAGGGTGAAGATGATCTTATTTTAATGAAAGAGGTAGAACTTGTAATAAAAGATGGAGAAAGAGAAACCTCAGCAACGATAGCAATGCCAGAGTCAGAGATCAGTAAAGCTGAACTAGAGGAGGAGACTGGCAATACATTGATTTCACAGAGGGATGAGGGCCAGGGACAGGCTGCTGAGGGGGTAGAAGAAAATCAAGATGCCTCTGCCAACCCTATCATGGAAAAGAAAAGGAAAATACATACAGCTGACTTGAAGGTCCATGAATCACAGGAGGGAAAGTCGGAGCCAAGGGATATGATTGAACATAAAGCATCCCATGAAACTGCAGAAAGAGAAACAAAGGAAGCAAGCAATTTAGATGCTGACGATGATGAAAACAACTTTACAACCATCCAAAAATCAACAGAAAATGCCATAGTATGCTCGCTTTGCGATTTGCAATTTGAGACAAAACACGATCGGAGCAAACATATGCCTAGTCATAAGGAACATAGGTTGCAGTATAAGTGTAGTACATGTGGTAAAACTTTCAATAGGAAAGTTATATACAGAACACATGTCGAAACCCACCAGGACAAAACAAAACGACAGAAATACCATTGCAAGACATGTGATAAAACCTATTTGTCAAAGTATACTTACAATAATCATATGGACAGCCATGTTGGTAAATCAAAGCTTTTCAAATGCGAAACATGTGGTAAAACTCGTGCTAGCAAAAGAGATCTTAAGAGGCACATCAATAATGTACATATCAAAGAGATAAAGTACACCTGCGAGGTGTGTGGGAAACGATTCTACGACACCCGCAGAATTAAGTCTCATGTAGAAAGTCATAAGAAAGGGAGGGCATATAAATGTGAGGAATGTGGAAAAGGCTTCTTCGGGGCTTATCAACTAAAAAACCACAAGAAAAGGGTCCATTCTAATGCTGGTCATTGCCTATGTGAAGTCTGTGGATCATCCTTCAAGAGTCAAGGCAATCTTAAACAGCACAATCTTACTGCCCATACTGATGTCTACAAGTACTCCTGCGACGTTTGCGGAAAGAAATTCAAACGCACGTCTCTCCGTAATTCCCATATGAAAGTCCATTCCAATGACCCTGCTAACAAGCCTTTCAAATGTGAACTTTGTAGTAAGGCATTTGCAGCTCAAGGCAAGTTAAAGGTGCATATGGATTGGCATTACAACATCCGGTCATATACATGTGATGTGTGTGGTAAGTCGTTTCTGACGAAGGGAAACCTGGACAAGCACCAGTTTCTCCACAAGGGCACGAAACCCCATGAATGTAAAATTTGTTCCCGTGGTTTCATGGATCTGCCAGGTCTCAGGAAACATCTAGATTTAGTACACAAGATCACCCTGAAGAAGGTAGTGACGCAGAGAGTGCTTGAAGCCAACGATGCGAAAGAGTCAGGAGGAGATGGTGTCCCTCATAAACCTGCTGCCACACCATCTTCACCCTCAAACTCAGGGTCTGACGACGCTGACAATGACAGTCCAGACTTCAAAAGAGGCAATGTTGCTCAAGCTCCTGAGGCCAGTGATGGGCAAGTGGTTAGAGACAGGGGCGTCTCCAAAGAGGGGGTGTGCAGGGTGCAACACCCCCAACCTGTCAGGATATTGTCGCTAAAATTGCACTGCCGTCGGGTAAAAAGAGAAAAAGGGGAGAGGAAAAAAAAGAGGAAAAGGGAAAGAAAAGAAAAAAAGGAAAGGAAAAGAAAGAAAAACAAAGGAGAGAAAAGAAAAAGAGGGAGTAGAGGAAAGAAAGGAAAAGAAGGAAAAGAAAGAAAAGGAAAAAAAGAAAAGGGAAACAAAAGAAACGGGGGGATGAAAGAGAGGGGAGGTAAGAGCCTGAGAGAGGAAGTTGTTGGGCAGAGTCGTCTCGTCGAGAGAGCAAGAAAAACACGGGTAAATATTGTAGCGGGTTTTGTCCGGGGTCCCTGCACCATTTACCGAGCGGTCAATAAATTTCACGAGACTCCAATCACCTGCACGGTTCTTTCATAAACAGTGAAGCTATCACTCCAACATCATCGATCACACTCAGATCACGCTAGTTTTCTATAATACACGGAAACACAGTGTCATTTTACATCAAAGGTACTTGCCTTTATTCGCGAAGAGCTTCAACTTTACAATGTAACTTACCTTCAACAGCTAGTAGTAGTACTCCGATTCACCCTGTTTCACCTTTCTTATCCTGCCCTACCTAGCTACCTGCCCGAACACGTCCTCTCTTGCTCATGCCTAATACCTAACTCCCCACCCGCATGCACTAGTCCACATGCAAAAGCCTCTTCACGTCAATGGGCGGAATCCGACGACCTATTTGGACACTCCTGACATCAACAGCTGTGCCTCCACAACCATCTTCTGGCGACGCCACATCAGCGACTGCAGATTTCTCTGATTCAGAACTGGTGAGTTGCTGCTGTCTCATCATAGCGAGTGGCTTACCAGACAGTCTTTTTGAGCGACTGCCTTTCCTCCCCCTCTACTTCTTCCCTGGTGCGAGGAGAGACGACAACCTGGAGCGGGTCTTGGGGCAACTCATCGCGTTCAAGCTTTGCCTGAACAACTTGTTTCTTCCTGTCCTTTCCCTTCTTCTCCTCTCTCCGGTTCGGCAAAGGCGACCTCGACGGGCTCCTACTGCGACGGCGATGATCAGAATTGCTCTGCCTTTCAAGATACCTTCCCCGCGACTGGCTTCGCTCCCGGTTTTGGGATTTCTCAGGATGTCTGTCTCTGCAATGTGCCGTTAAGTTATCTTTCCTGTTGTATGCTCTGCTGCAATGTTGACATACAAAGCGTTGTTCGTCCTTGTGCTCGACGTCAATGTGACGATCCAAGTTCCTCTTGTGTGCAAAGTACTTCTGGCATGTGAAGCACTTGAGTGTCCTCTCGGAGTCCCCTCCCATGTTGATCCCTCAGCACGAACACGATCTGTGCATGCAACGAAGAAAGAATTGAAGTGATTACTAATCTATGATTTCAATACAAATTTGAAGCTTCATCCGTCAATCCAGCGAAATAGTCACATAATTATGTCAATTCAATCACGCTAAAGTCAAATCTCATATAGAAGTCGCCCTGGCGCATTCCTTGTCCTTGGTGGATTTTGTCTAGGAGCTGGTATCGGTCTCCTTGGTGCCGGAACTGGGCTTTGCTGTACAGTACTGTCCGCTTCACGTTGCAACAACCCCCTTCGGATATGTCTTGTATCTGCTCAGTTTCTGTTTCTGCCTGGACTCCAACACCATCTTCTAGAAGGTCTTCTGTTTGTGATATTCCACTCTCCTCTTCAGATTGGTCTACTTGCTGACTTGTAGGTTCCTCAATCCACAAGGTAAGAGGTTCACCTAAATAAGGCTTTAACTTGTCAGCATGAACAATTTACCATCTTCTTTCCTCGGTTCTTTGCCTGTATCCTGTAGACGACATCAGACAATCGATGAATGATGAAGAACGGCCCTTTCCAACGACGCTGCAATATCGGAGACAACCCCTTTGTCCTAGCCGAGTTGTAGCACCACATAAATTGCCCGACCGTTAATACATGTGCATGTGCTTTCCTGTTGTAGACCTTCTTCTGCCTCCTTGAACTTTCTGATGTGTTCTCCCTTGCTCGTTCGTGCGCCAGCCTCATCTTGTTCCTTAGGTTTTCCGCATAATCTGTATCCAGACTGCGATCCAGCTCCCGATCAACTTCGCCTATATAGAGGTGTAGAGAGAGATGTAGAGGTGTTGTGGTCGAGTGGATACGTCGCCGGACTGTCGATCACAAGGTCCGCGGTTCGAGTCCCGCCGCCGCACTAATGTCCTTTGGCAAGACACTGATCTACGTTTGCCACACTCTACCCAGGTGAAGTAAATGGGTACCTGGTAGGAAGTTATTCCTTGAATGCTAGAGCGCCGTATGGCAGCCGTGCTAAAGCCAGGGTAATAATCGGGAGCGCCAGGAGTGTCAAATCTGTCAGAGCGCTATACAAGAACCCACTATTATTATTATTATTATTATATCATTAGTAGTTTGTATAATGTGTAATACTTGAATATTGATATCGATACATTATGATAGTGATACTATTCGCACTACCCTCTGTCTATCATCCTACTATCCCTACTTGAATCTTCTTCTTCTTCCTACTCTTCTCCTTCCTCTTTATCCTCTTCTTAATCTTACCATCCTCTTTTCTTTGCTTTCTTTACTCTACACCACCATCATGTCCTTCTTCACTCCTCTTTATCTCCTTTTTATATAAAATGAGTTAGGGCGATCAAATAATAAGAAATAAGCATTTTAAAGTTTGTTTTTTTTTTAACAATCTACTCGTTCAACTTTATTTCATTAATTTGAGGTTATTTGATATGAATGTTTTTATATACTGTATTTTACATTTGTAAAACATTGCCCGATTCGGCCTTGTAGGCCGCGATGCATTGTTCTTTTATTCTCAATAAAACCATTATCACTCCTGCAAATGCCACTGTTATAAAGTTCTTGTTATCTTTTTAACAAATGGACATGCATTTAAAACTGTTAGTACTTTTTATGCCCCCGTTACGAAGTAGCCGGAGGCATTATGTTTTGTGGGTTGTACGTCCTGTTTTCGTGATTCCTGCCAAACTTAAACCATGTATGTATCTGGCAGAGCTAATGAACTGATTAGATTTTGGGGGTGACGGGGTCAAAGGTCATAGGGCTCATTGTATGCAAAAATAGCTTGTGATCACGTTATCTCAAGAACCGATGGATGGATTCCAGCCAAACTTTAGTCATGTATGTATCTTGCAGAGCCAATGATCTGATTAGATTGTGGGGTCAAAGGTCAAAGATCACAGGGCTCAGATGTATGCAAAAATAGCTTATGATCACATTATCATTTGAACCAATGGGCAGATTATCATCGAACTCAAAACATGTATTTACCTTGCAGAGCCCATGAACTGAGAAGATGTAGGGGTCATGAGGTCAATGGTCATGGGGCTCATTATGTACCGGACTACTGGTATGCAAAAATAGCTTGTTATAATGCCTTAGAACTGACGAATGGATTATTACTATCAAACAATATTGTGTTTCAAACAATATTGTGTTTATTGTATAGATTAAACGAGAACTTACCTAAGTTTGAAGTTTGATCTTTATTTTATGAAGTAACGGCCGGAGAGTCTAGGGATTGTGTGAGATACCTCAGATACAGCTAGGCTGCACGTGCGCAAACCTTGATTGTTCTCTTAATGGGTCAATGGGTACTCTTGTGCATTGGCCTCCTCGGAAATGATAACGGTTTTGTACAAGTACTAATAAAATAAGTTTGGATGCTTCTTTCTTTCTAATATAGGGCCTGTATCCTTACGATTTCATAAGGACATTGTAAAGTTTGTCATACATGTTCACAAGCAAATTATATCGGTTGATGTAATTAAAATATATGAAAAAACACTATTTCTTTTTTTATTTGTTAATTTCATAGATATGGCCCTCTGGAAAATTCTGCTCGAAAACTCTTGAATAATGGAAAAAAGGGAAGATATATGTGAGATGGAATGAAGGATCATTTTTAGAAAGAGAAATAAAATCATGTTTGGGACAGAGAGAGATGACGGGGTCACTTGATGCAGAGAAAACAGAAGAACGATCCCCGGAACGAGTTGAAGAAATATCATGAGCGAAAGAATGAGAGAAATGAATAAAAACCTATGAAAACAAAAAAAAATGAGCAAGAGAAAGAACGAGAAAGTACTTTAAGAAGTATCTAAGTTTTAAAAGTACAGACCTAAATTGCAGAGGATTGAAAAAAATAATGACAATTAAGCAGTACGTGGACGGTAATTACATTCGTAATACCGGTACTCGAGAAAGTGGGCTGGGCCAAATAACAAAAATTAAGCGTTTCTCGTCCCAAACCGCCTCCTTAATTTTTAAAAACTATATTCTATATTCAGAAGAACAAAACCACAAAAAAACCTGCGATATACATTTGTTTCAATAGCCTCTAAAGTGACACCAATCATTTGTTTTGCCATAAGAATTGCATCAGTAAACTCACATAGGAGTCTTAGGACAATATATGCAGGGATATGAGAGTATTACTAATATATGTGTCAATAAATAGGATTGGCCTTTGCCAGCTATATAGCATAGCTAGCTATATGGCAGCTAATTTCCGAAAATTGCAAAATAGTAGGCTAATGACCTGCCTCGATCCTCCTTTTTGTTTGTTTAATGCGACCCGGACGAAAAAACGTTATTTTTGTTATTTGGCCTTATAGTAATTCATACGCTGCTTTGTTCTGTACGTGTCTTGGTGTTGTTTAGCTACCCCCCCCCCCCCACACACACACACACAAAAAAAAAAAAAAAAGAATTCAGAATGATATTAAAGCTTATCAACACTACTAGTGTGGCTAGAAGAAATTAGACCACACAGCGAGGTCACTGACAGGTGGCTATCTCGATCACCAACTCAGCTCTCAAATAACATGCATAAGAAATAGACGGATCATAATTATGCAACAGGCACCGATTGGGGAAGTTTTCTATATTGAGGGAGCAAGTACCGTATAACTACAATGACAGATGATGAGGATGAGAATTATCATATGATCCATGATGAAATATTATTGAAAAATGTTAAATTGTTAAATTGTTAAATTGTTAAATGTTAAATTGTCTACTGTATCGTCGACATAAATTTGGAATTCATATATTAAGTTTTTCAAGAGTCGGAACTATAGCTCTAGCTAGCTTTATCAGATCGACCGCCCATCACTCATCAGTGATTCTTCCAGTAGTACCGTCGCGCGTCCCGGCGGCGTCATTTTTTTTTCTGCGGCACAGAATAAAGATGCTTTATGCTTTTTTGTATAAATCTTTGAAAAAGAAAAATTGATGTTAAACCCATTTTTATCTCACTCAAAGAGTGATAAAATAATTATTGTTGGTAATGTTGATGCAGGCGCGGATCCAGGATTTTTAGGGGAGGGGGCCCAACTTTTTTTTTTTTTTGCTCCCGAAAATTTGAAAATCGCGCCGGCCGAAAATTCGCTCAGTGGTGGGGGGGGGGGGGGGGGGGGGGGGGGGGGGGGGGGGGGGGGGGGGGGGTAGTGAGCACATTTTTTTTTTTTTTTTTTTGCTCCCGAAAATTTGAAAAACGCGCCGGCAAAAAATTCGCTCAGTGGGGGGGGGGGGGGGGGGGGGGGGGTAGTGAGCACATTTTTTTTTTTTTTTGATCCTCAAAAAAAATTCAATTTGCACCCCCCCCCCCCCTTGAGCGCCAGGGGGGGGGCCCAACCCCCAAAAATCGTAAAAATCACGTGATTTTACATGATTTTTTTCTCAAGGGGGGGGGGGGGGCCCGGGCCCCCCGGGCCCCCCCCCCCCTGCATGGATCCGCCACTGTGTTGATGTATGGGAAAGGGTTCCAAATCTCAATATGTCAATGGATTCCTCAAAAAAAATTGAAAAAAGGGCCTATGGTGAGGGGGGAGCAGCTGAGTGTAGGAAAAACTGTAAGGGAGCCCCTTTGGGTGTCTTTTTTTTTTGGGGGGGGGGGGGGGTCGTCAGCTAGCCGGCGGTCGTCAGCGTAGCCGGCGGTCGTCAGCTAGCCGGCGGTCGTCAGCGTAGCCGGCGGCCGGTAGCGTTAGTCCCAAAGCCATGTCCAATTTTTAAACTACATTCAAGAGTCCCTTATTGCCAGGTTAAACAAGCTTTTTACATTTTCAGTACTACTTTCTTCCTTTTATTCACTCTCTACACTCCCATGCTATCCTTTTCCAGTCTGTAAACAACTTTACAACATGAAGTCAATGATGGGCAAGGTTTTACTTCTTATATTAAAGTGCCCAAACTTCGCGAGGTGAAACAAAGGGTCTTTCAATAATCAAGTCTATTCAAGCCCAGGTAGGTCTTGATTTAACCCTAAACTTAACCCTAAACTTTCCCATAGGCTCAACACGCACCTAACCCCAATCTAGCTGTGCCGCGGCCCGAGTGCGTACCGTTTGTGCAACTTGTGCATGCAATTAGTGCAGTCAAGCATGCAGTGCTAATAGTAATACGCCTATATATGCAGTGCAAGGCCAAAGGATTCTCTATGGTGGCCCTGAAGGGACATCGCGAATAGACTAAATCGTGAAAAATATGCGATAAAATTCACGATATCGTCAATTTTATCGCATATTTTTCACGAAGAAATTCACGAAATTGACGATATCGTGAACTTTATCGTGAACTTTTCACGATGAAATTGACGATATCGTGAATTTTATCGTGAAAAGTTCACGATATAAAGTTCACGATATCGTCAATTTTATCGTGTACTCTATCGTGTACTCTATCGTGTACTCTCCTGACGGGCGCTTCGTAAACAAAACCAGCCCTAGCTGGGGGAGACAGAGAGAAGGAAAAAAGGGAAAGGGAAAGAGAAGATAAAAGGAAAGAAAGAATAAGAAGAAGAAAAGAGGGAAACGGGGGGGGGGGGCGAAGGGCTCTTGCCTCCTCCTCACTCCCCCCCCCCCCCCCCCCCCTCCCCGCCAAAAAATAAATCAGAGAGAGAGAGAGAGAAGGGAAAGGGAAAGGGAAAGAGAAGATAAAAGGAAAGAAAAAAAAGAGGAAAACGGGGGAAGGGCGAAGGACTCTTGCCCCCCCCCCCCGCCAAAATATAAATCAGAGAGAGAGAGAGAGAAGGGAAAGGGAACGGGGAAGAGAAGATAAAAGGAAAGAAAGAAGAGGAAGAAAAAGAAAAGAGGGAAACGGGGGCAAAGGGCTTTTGCCTCGTCCCCCCGCCCCCCGCCAAAAAATAAATAAGAGAGAGAGAGAGAAGGAAAGGGAAAGAGAAGAAATATAAAAACGAAAAAGAGGGAGAATAGGAAAGAAAGGAAAAGAAAGAAAAGAAAGGAGGCAAGAGCCCTTCGCCCCTGTTTCCCTCTTTTCTTATTCTTTTTCCTCTTCTTTCTTTCCTTTTATATTTTCTTTCCCTCTCCCTTCTCTTTCCCTTTATGGCGGGAGGGGGGAGGGGGAGGTAAGAGCCTTTCGCCCTTCCCCCGTTTCCCTCTTTCCGTCTTCTTCTTTTTTCTTTCCTTTTATATCTTCTTTCACTTTCCCTTTCCCTTCTCTCTCTATCTCTCTCTCTCTCTCTCCTATTTATTTGTTGGCGCGGGAGGGGGGAGGAGGCAAGAGCCCCTCTTTTCTTCTTATTCTTCTTCCTTTCCTTTTTTATTCTCTTTCCCTTTCCCTTCTCTCTCTCTCTCTCTCTCTCTCTTATTTATTTTTTGGGCGGGGGGATGCAAGAGCCCTTCGCCCCGTTTCCCTCTTTTCTTCTTCTTCTTCCTCTTCTTTCTTTCCTTTTATCTTCTCTTTCCCTTTCCCTTTCCCTTCTCTCTCTATCTCTTATTTATTTTTTGGCGGGGGGTGGGGAGGGAGGAGGCAAGAGCCCTTCTTATTCCTCTTCTTTCTTTCCTTTTATATTTTCTTTCCCTTTCCCTTCTCTCTCTTATTTATTTTGGCGGGGGGGGGGGAGGAGGCAAGAGCCCTTCGCCCTTCCCCTGTTTCCCTCTTATTCCTCTTCTTTCTTTCCCAAGTTCCCTTTCCCTTCTCTCTCTCTCTCTGATTTATTTTTTGGCGGGGAGGGGGGGGGGGGAGTGAGGAGGAGGCAAGAGCCCTTCGCCCCCCCCCCCCCGTTTCCCTCTTTTCTTCTTCTTATTCTTTCTTTCCTTTTATCTTCTCTTTCCCTTTCCCTTTTTTCCTTCTCTCTGTCTCCCCCAGCTAGGGCTGGTTTTGTTTACGAAGCGCCCGTCAGGAGAGTACACGATAGAGTACACGATAGAGTACACGATAAAATTGACGATATCGTGAACTTTATATCGTGAACTTTTCACGATAAAATTCACGATATCGTCAATTTCATCGTGAAAAGTTCACGATAAAGTTCACGATATCGTCAATTTCGTGAATTTCTTCGTGAAAAATATGCGATAAAATTGACGATATCGTGAATTTTATCGCATATTTTTCACGATTTAGTCTATTCGCGATGTCCCTTCAGGGCCACCATAATTCTCCGTGTAGCGCAAAAAAAAAACAGTCTGAAGCTCAACGGATCGCACCCTAATTCTGTTTGAAAAGGGGAAGTTCGATGGCTCTGTCGAAAGGTAAACTGGCTTTTATCTTATAAAGAACATAAATAATATGCTATTTCTCTGCATGACTCGCACTGCCCCACACATATAATTTTGTGTAGGGGTCTTGACAAGCACTCGCTCAAGAAAAATTCGCCTTCATTTTTTTAATTAAGGGAATGCGATATTTGATCCATTATTTCATAATCTATATTCGGCACTATTACTTTGACCCGTAGCTCCGGCGTGGGACCTCGGATAGGGAGCTACACTCCATAGCATAGATAGTCGTGCATAGATCTACTCATAGACATAGAGTCAGAGAGTCAATGCATGCTCTAATAATAGTAATAGATCTCTAGGCCTAGGTGGCATTTGAGTACATGAATAGTTTATACACTCACAACAAGCAAATGCACACAATTATGCCGATGCGGCCGATCGGCTAAGTTGACAGTAGTCTAGACTCAGAATCTGAATTTTTAAATTATTTTTTCTAACATTGGAAAGTTGAAAAAATTGTATTTACTGCTAGATCTAGATCTAGACTAGACCTAGAGTCTAGACTAGATCTAGACCTATTTATCAATTGTCACTAAAGTACCGATTTTTAGTGAAAGTAGGTCTAGAGTCTAGATCTAGTTTAGTTTTGGGCGTACAGTGGTGTTTGAAATGTTGAGAATCAAAAGCACAGCTTTTAAAACACAGCCAGGATAGTAATGCACCTATGTGTGGGGAGCTAGGATGATACACACGTGAGATTCTAGGTGCATTACTATCCTGGCTGTGTATTAAAGATAAAGACCAGGGGGGTATTCTGAACATTGTTGTAAGTTTTGTGTTATCTTTTGTTGTATCTCCCAGAGTACAGCCCTAATATTGTTGTAAGTTGGTATACTGAACATCATTTTATCCCTGTGTTATCTCTTGAAGGACCGCCTCTATCTTATCTTTGACTGCTGTTGACACGCCCATTTGTATGGACCCTGCTACCAATCAAAATCTGTTTTATATAAGCATGATAAGTAGGTCAACCAATAGAAATACTTTATGCCATATCTGAAGATGCGCCTAGCGCATACTAATCTTGGGCGTAATTAGTTATTTAAGCGCTTATTACGCGCGTCATCATTTGCGCTGTGGTATGTGGATCATGAAGACAAATCACGCTTTCACTATATTGGTTAAGATGAGAGCATTAAAATCATCATATCCTAGCATTTAATTTCTTAGAAAGTTCTCATCTTTGATGTTTCCGGTCAACATATTATCTTCTAACTCGTCTATTGGCACAAAGTTGGTTCTGGGCAAGAAATATTGCCGCTATTATATCACCACGAAAGATACAACAACCCCCTAAATATTGTTGTAAATACCATGCAAGATAAAATAAGATAAAAGATACAACAGTTTTCAGAATACCAATTATCTTGTCATATTATCTCTCGTGTGCATATGCAAATGAGGATTAAGCACCATGTTATTACTAATAAGCACAATTACAAGCGCACCAAGCTATGAGCGCAGGCGCGGCCAATGAGATGAGAGAAATGATACAACAAAAGATAACACAAAGTTACAACAGTGTTCAGAATACCAACTTTATCTTATCTCCAAAGATACAACAATATTAGAGATAACACAGGGTTCAGAATACCGCCCCAGTTATGGTCATGCGATTGCATTGTGAAAGAAATGTTGTGGAATCAGTTTCAGTTTCAGTTTCAGTTTATTTTCATATTTCTCACATGTTGTATAGTACATCATTACATATAGCATGTTACATTTTGAACTCATTTTAGGATGCGTTTATACAAACAAAAAAAAGAATGATACATAAGACTAAGTTGAATAAGGGAAGAAATATGATGGAGCCTAAAGAGAAAGCAATGCTTGTAGGTCATAGGCTCCGAAAGTTACAACAATGACATAGTCTTGTGTATATTAAAAAAAAAACGTAATTTAATTAAGTTGAAACCTATTATGAAGAAAAATAAACAATATTCATACACTTAGCAATATTTGTATAACATTTTCACTACCCGTACGCAATGGCAATTCACAGGGTAACAACAGCAAACTAAAAGAAACATTCAGTTTGAACATCGACAGTAATTATTAAAAGTAACATCAAGCTTCTTCTACCATTAAAGCGTAATTGCTTAGGAGATGACATTTCAGCTTGCGCTTGAACGAATATAGTGAGGTTGATTCTGTGAATTCAATGGGGAGGTCATTCCAAAGTTTAGGGCCCGTAAAAGTGATATTTTTTGAGCAAACAAAGTTCGTGTAAGGGGAAGGTGAAATAGGTTACGTTGGCGAGTGGAATAAGAATGGATTGTATTATTTCGTACGAAGAGTGCACAAATAACAGCAGGTAACTCATTTATAGTTAATTGATACATAAACACTCCTACGCTGTACACATACACATCACCAATTCGGAGAACTTTGTTATTAAAAAACAGTTGACTAGTATGGGAAAGGAATCCCGCATGATTTATGTTTCTTATTGCCCGTTTTTGAATAATGAGAAGTTTTTCAAGTTGGGCTTTGGTCCCATTTCCCCAGGCAAGAATACCGTAGTTGAGGTAAGGTAAAATTAAGGTGTTATACAGAGATAACAAAATATGGGTTGGGAACTCGTGTTTTAGTTTATTTAAAATACCTGTGTTTCTAGAAATCAGCTTGCACAAATAGTTAACGTGTATCTTCCATGATAAATCACTGTCAATGTAGATACCAAGAAATTTTGTGGATTCGGCCTGGTTTAAATTTGTATTGTCTATTAAAATATTACCGGGTAGGGATTTTATACAATTGCTAAACAGCATAAAGTGGGTTTTACTGACATTTAATGATAGTTTGTTTGCATTTGTCCATGCTTGTATCCGCTTAAGATCACAAAAGGTTGATCATCTGTATTGGTGTGTACTGCAAGGTTCTGGAATCATCAAAATGATAAGAAATTCGGCCCAGTCTTCGTAAAGTTACAAGTACTGTACACAGAAAGATGTATATGGGACTACGCACATGTGCGTGACATGTGCGTTTATCTCTCACACACCAATTATAGATAAACCAATTTACCAAATATATCAATTAGTAGGCGGTTTCCCGGCAAATTTTTATCATGTATTAGTCGAAAAATACTCTTTCACATGATTAGTAATAAGAGCTTCCATTATATTTTTTGAATACTTTTGTATTTTTCCAATACTGGTCTTTACCTTTAAAAGCTGTGCTATTGATTCTCAACATTTCAAACACCACTATTGATTAATGACGCCTAAATAGCAGTAAAATACAATTTTTTTCAACTTTCTGATTGTTATTGTTGGAAAGAATAATTTAAAAATTCAAATTGTGAGTCCACTGTCAAACTTGCAGATCAGCCGCATCGGCATGATTGTGTGCATCTGTGTGTTATGAGTGTATTGACTATTCATGTATCTAAATGCTGCCTAGCTATTAACACATAGTGCGGTGCTAGAGGTCAACTGTAACATCACCAGGAAGACAAAGGCAATGATGATGTATTGTACATACTGTATGTATGGAAGCATGCAATTCTATTGTGAATGTGTGCTAAGCTGAGGGAAATTACATACCATTGTCTATTCTAGAATATTAGTTTAGTCTGACATAGCAACTTATGTGTTGCTATTGTTTGTGGTATTGTAACAGTTGGTCAACTTTGGCAAAGTAACATGCCACTTTCTCAAGTTAGCTCATTGTTGACTGACAGATGATGTCACAAGGGGAATGAGATAGAGGGTTTTGGGGTGGAGCTTAGCAAGTTTGAAAAACAAATATTTTAAAAAATATTTAAAAACCTATGAAACATATTCAGAAGTTTACATATCAAAATATGAGATGTATGCAGGACTGCACACCAACAGGAATACACTTGTATTTCGATGTCATGGGCCCCTTAAGATAATTTCTTTCTTTTAAAACTACTTTTAAAGATGAGAAATGAGTAATTAAAATGTTAGATTTTGGTATTGGCCTCCCTATCTTAGCTGTACAATACCATATAATTTTTTTTTTTTTTTTTTTTTAATAATTCAGATGCTATCCCCATGTGGGACATGGTGTCTCCTGAAGATGACAAGGCACTGATGGAAAAGTTTACAGCTGAGAGTAACAAGGTCAGCAACAGTTGGTCCCTTGGAAGTGCATCCTCTTTGGGTGAGTTTCCTGTCTATGTGTATGAGATCACTTCATTTAGGTGAACAGGGGGCAAGATTCTTGAAATCATCATATGTCTGACTTTGTAAGCATCCCAATTAGAGGTGCCGTGGTCGAGTGGTTAAGTCGCCGGACTGTCGATCACAAGGTCCGCGGTTCGAGACCCACCACGGCACTAATGTCCTTTGGCAAGACATTGATCTACATTTGCCACACTCAACCCAGGTGATGTAAATGGGTACCTGGCTGGAATTAATTCCTTGAAATGCTAGAGCGCCGCAATGGCAGCACAGCTAAAGCCGGGGTAATAATCTCCAAGTTTGGAAGCGCTTAGTGATTCTAATAAGTGCTATATAAAAACTGAGTATTATTATTATTATTAATTAATCCCAGGTGTCTCAATAATACATGTACCACAACAATAATACATGTACCACAACAATAATGAAAAAACACCAACATTAACTTTGACAGCTAAAGTAAAGAAGAAGAACAAAATATTTATTAAAAAAATAAATTATAAGTCGTCTTACAATATCACCATTAGTGGATGAGACATTTGCAAATACCTTCCCATCCATAGTCCAGCAGGTTGCGCTCTTCTGGGTAGCAAGTGGCAAACTTTGTAGCGGGTGAGGTCCTCATGAACTGAGATTTTTTGTTTTCTTAAGTTTCTTTTTTCTGTTAAAATATTCAAAGACAAGCCCTTCCATTAAGTCGGTTGTTACACATCAGTTGAAATAGTTGAATTTTGTGTCGTGATTCAAGATATCAAACAAAGTTTCATGAAGAAAAGTAATGAAATGAGGTCTACAAGTGAGGAGTAAACATCTTAAAAGGCACAGTATTCATATCACTTTTTCCCTTCAGATGATCTATTTCTCCTTCAGATTTTTTACTGAAATTGCAAAGTATTGACCCTGACAGACAGCATGCATATAATGATCTCTTTTCTCCTGCACAGAGAAAGATGCGGCAGTTTCATTTCTGGTGCAGCTTGGAGCAGTACAAATCGCCATCCAGTGTGACAGTCAACAGATAGCTTCTCAGAAACAAGGTTAGTTTATTGAAAGGACTAGAGCAGTTCACATTAACTCCTACTGATAACCAAGTTTGGTATCAAGAATCTTTCTTGAAAGCAGAACAATGAAAGAGCTCTTTGAAATATTCAATAACAAAAGAATCATGAATCTTCTTTTATTCTTCATTTTTTCTAGCTATTACTAACTATTTTTATGCCTCCGCCACCGAAGGTGGTGCCGGAGGCATCATGTTTTCGGGTTGTCCGTCCGTACGTCCGTACGTCCGTCCGTACGTCCGTATGTCCGTCCGTACGTCCGTACGTCCGTCCCGTTTGACCGTTATCACAATATCTCAAGAACCATTTAAGATTTAAACTTAAGACTCGGGAATAGTATTTATCACCATAGGAAGACGATCTGATTAGATTTTGGAGTACGTAGGTCAAAGGTCACAGGTCACAGAGGTCAACTTATGAAATTCCTTGTATTGAGTTTGTTAGCGCGATATCTCAAGAACCATTTGAGATTTAAACTTCAAACTTAAGGATAGTATGTATCACCATAGGAAGACGATCTGATTAGATTTTGGAGCACGTATGTCAAAGGTCAAGGGTCACAGAGGTCAACTTATGAAATTCCATACATTGAGATTGTTATCATGATATCTCAAGAACCACTTGAGATTTAAACTTCAAACTTAGTGATAGTGTGTATCACTATAGGAAAACAATCTGATTACATTTTGGAGCACGTAGGTCAAAGGTCAAGGGTCATAGAGGTCAACTTATGAAATTCCATACATTGAGATTGTTATCATGATATCTCAAGAACCACTGGAGATGTAAAAACTTCAAACTTAAGGATAGTATGTATCACCATAGGAAGACGATCTGATTAGATTTTGGAGCACGTAGGTCAAAGGTCAAGGGTCACAGAGGTCAACTTATGAAATTCCATACATTGAGATTGTTATCATAATATCTCAAGAACCACTGGAGATTTAAACTTCAAACTTAATGATAGTGTGTATCACCATAGGAAGACAATCTGATTAGATTTTGGAGCACGTAGGTCAAAGGTCAAGGGGCACAGAGGTCAACTTATGAAATTCCATACATTGAGATCGTTATCGCGATATCTCAAGAACCACTGGAGAATTTTCACTTCAAACTTAATGATAGTATATATCACCATATCATAATATCTCAAGAACCACTGGAGATTTAAACTTCAAACTTAATGATAGTGTGTATCACCATAGGAAGACAATCTGATTAGATTTTGGAGCACGTAGGTCAAAGGTCAAGGGTCACAGAGGTCAACTTATGAAATTCCATACATTGAGATTGTTGTCATTATATCTCAAGAACCACTGGAGATTTAAACTCCAAACTTGTTTAAATTGCTCTATGGCGGAGGCATCATTTTCGACTGCGCGCAGTCAAAATTCCATCTAGTTTTACATTAATTGAAACCAATGTAATATCAAGGTGAACTTCTCCTTTAATACTAGACAAAGCACGAGTTCATTGTATGCTTAGGCTTTTACTTTCCCTTTGAAGTAAACATAGCATTGGCTACAAAATCTTAGGCAAGGGGCGTTGTCCAATTTTGAACTATGAAAAGATACAAATTGTCGATTAGCAGCATTGTAGTATTTATTATGCAGCATTAGTTATGAAATGAAAATAATAATTAAAGTTTCAGGTTTCGTATTGCATGTAAAGCTGTTTGTTCTTTTCTTTTCTCAGTATCCATTCACTTTGGCGATGAACAGCACATTGAGACAGAGCATGGTGCGCTTCAGCCAGTACAGACCAAGGATAATGTCCCTATTAGAGAGAAATCGGTTACCCCAGCTACCGTTTCACAACATCAAGATTCCAAGGAGGTACAGATCGATTACGATGATGACGAGGATAATTCTTATGCTGCATGGATGACAGAACCTGATGATGGAGATGATGATGACACCCAAACATCAGACACCGCAAAAGTGATAGAAAGCAGCTGCCCAAGTGCGACTCTGCAGCCGAGGGAGGAACACCCATGCCCAGATTGCCATGTAATCTTACACAGCACATGGGACTTAGATCTGCACAAATTGCATGATTGTACAGAGTCTAATAACTCCATTCAGTATGTATATAATTGTGACCAATGCAGGAAGTCGTTTCATAGATGGGCTTTAACGGTTGTCCACTTACGCAAAGTTCATAATTACAACATGACTCACTCTGAAACAATAAAGAAACTTGACGAACTGAAAAGTACAAAAAGGCAAAAAAGTGGAAAGAAGGATGAAAAATGCCTTCCATCCGAGAAAAAAGCTCTGAGACGTCCAGGCCTCGGAGAAGCAAAAAGGAAAACAACGAGAAAGAAGGTCGCAGGGAGAAAGAAAAGAGAAAATGGAGATATGCAGGAAGTGAAAAAACAAACAACGAGGAAGAAGGTCGCAAGGAGGAAGAAAAGAGATAATGGAGATATGCAGGAAGTGAAAAAACAAACAAAAAGTGACAGAAGGAATGCACCTCGGCTTTCCAAGAGACTTTGTATCCGTTTAAATAAGGATGTGATAAAGATTCTCGAAAGTGAAGGAGATGATGAAAATAACCTTACCACAAACTACATGATTATTAAACCTGAGAGAACTGCAGGGGTTTCCAATGTAGAAAAAGCACAACAGAGGCACACTTCTGATGAACATCAAAACCTTAACTTCAAAACTGAAGCCAGTGGGGGCAAACTGGCTACCGGTAGATTGAACAATGAACCTCAAGGTCAAGGGAATACTGCAGAGCAAGTTGAAGAAAAGGGTGAAGAAGATCTCATTTTAATGAAAGAGGTAGAACTTGTAATAGAAGATGGAGAAAAAGAAACCTCAGCAACAATGCCAATGCCAGAGTCAGAGATCAGTGAAGCTGAACTAGAGGAGGAGACTGGCAATACATTGATTTCACAGAGGGATGAGGGCCAGGGACAGGCTGCTGAGGCGGTAGAAGAAAATCAAGATGCCTCTGCCGACCCTATCATGGAAAAGAAAAGGAAAATACAGACAGCTGACTTGAAGGTCCATGAATCACAGGAGGGAACGTCGGAGCCAAGGGATATGATTGAACATAAAGCATCCCATGAAACTGCAGAAAGAGAAACAAAGGAAGCAAGCAATTTAGATGCTGACGATGATGAAAACAACTTTACAACCATCCAAAAATCAACAGAAAATGCCATAGTATGCTCGCTTTGTGATTTGCAATTTGAGACAAAACAGGATCGGAACAAACACATGCCTAGTCATAAGGAACATAGGCTGCAGTATAAGTGCAGTACATGTGGTAAAACTTTCAATGCGAAAGTTACATACAGAACACATGTCGAAACCCACCAGGACAAAACAAAACGACAGAAATACCATTGCAAGACATGTGATAAAACCTATTTGTCAAAGTATACTTACAATAATCATATGGACAGCCATGTTGGTAAATCAAAGCTATTCAAATGCGATACATGTGGTAAAACTTGTGCTAGCAAAAGTTATCTTGAATACCACATCAATACTATACATATCAAAGAGATAAAGTACACCTGCGAGGTGTGTGGGCAACGATTCTACGACACCCGCAGAATTAAGTCTCATGTAGAAAGTCATAAAGAGAGGGCATTTAAATGTGAGGAATGTGGAAAAGGCTTCATTAGGGCTTATCAACTAAAAAACCACAAGAAAACGGTCCATTCTAATGCCGGTCATTGCCTATGTGAAGTCTGTGGATCAGCCTTCAAGAGTCAAGGCAATCTGAAACAGCACAATCTTACTGTCCATACTGATGTCTACAAGTACTCCTGCAACGTTTGCGGAAAGAAATTCAAGCGCACGTCGCTCCGTAATTCCCATATGAAAATCCATTCCAATGACCCTGCTAACAAGCCTTTCAAATGTGAACTTTGTAGAAAGGCATTTGCATCTCAAGACAAGTTAAAGGTGCATATGAATTGGCATTACAACATCCGGTCGTTTACATGTGACTTGTGTGGTAAGTCGTTTCTGACGAAGGGTAACCTGGTAAAGCACCAGTATGTCCACAAAGACAAGAAACCCCATGAATGTCAGATTTGTTCTCGTGGTTTCATGGACCTGCCAGGTCTCAGGAAACATCTAGACGTAATACACAAGATCACCCTGAAGAAGGTAGTGACGCAGAGAGTGCTTGAAGCCAACGATGCCAAAGAGTCGGGAGGAGATGGTGTCCCTGCTCGTAAACCTGCTGCCACACCATCTTCACCCTCTAACTCAGGGACTGAAGACACTGACAATGACAGTCCAGACTTTAAAAGAGGCAAACTTGCTCAAGTTTCTGAAGCCAGTGATGGCCAAGTGGTTAGAGAGGCACTTCTAGCTATGATGAATCTTTAGATTTATACCAAAAGGGAGAGGAGGCTAATAGATTGATGTACATGAAACTTTGACATATGACATTTGGTACACCTTAATTCATTCTGTAGAAATTGTAAATACTGTAATGAGAAAATCAGGTTTTTTTTTTTTTTTGCCTCTGTTACGAAGTAGCCGGAGGCGTAATGGTTGTCCGTAAGTCTGTATATCCTGTTCTTGCGATCGCGTTATCTCAAGAAGCAATTGATGGATTCCTGCCAAACTTAGGTCATGTATGTATCTTACAGAGCCAATGAGCTGATTAGATTTGGGGGGTCCCGAGGTCAAATGTTAAGGGTCACAGAGCTAATTATGTATTCAACAATTGTTTGTGATCACATTTTCAGTAGAACTGATAGACAGATTACCATCAAACTCAGGACATGTATGTATTTTGCTGAGCCAATGAACTGATTAGATTTTGGGGTAATGAGGTCAAAGGTCATGGGGCTCATTATGTATGCTAAAAGAACTGACGGATGGATTACTATTAAACTCAGGACATGAGGTCAAAGATTAAAGGGTCATACATGTATATAAAAAATAGCTTGTAATCACGATATTCTGAGAACATGTGTAATGGATAACAATCAAACTGGAATTTGAAATATTGCTTCTGTTTTAGTTTGTAAAATGGCTCTATGGCGGAGGCATCATTTTCGACTGCGTGCAGTTGAAGGTCCATCTAGTAATATGACTGATAACTGGTTAATCTCTTAATTGTTGCCCCAGCCAAGTGGACTTTGTTAACTTTAAGGTACTGGAATGTTATAAAGTGTGAGTACACATTATTGATGATAGGTTGTGTTGTTCGCATGTTGCTTTCTAAATTTATTTACATATACGTTGGTTGGTTGGTTGGTTTTACCTGACTGCTAAAAAAGCATGTGTATGACTGTTCATAAGCAACTATTATCTGGGACCAGATACAATATTGTGTGTATTGTATATACCGGTATAATTTTTTAATAAATATTTATATATATTTATGAGAATTCTCGCACTTATATATATATATATATATATATATATATATATATGTACTTTCTGGTCCTCATTTGTCTTATTTAGTAAAACCTGACCCTGGTTGTATGATCACATATTAGTCAAAACATATTCTTTCACATGATTAGTAATAAGAGCTTCCATTTCATTTTTTGAGAGGGGGCGTTTTTAAAACTGGTCTTTACCTTTAAACTATATTGTGAACCAAAGACTAAACCCCTTTGTATGGTTTAAATTTTAGTTGAATAATTAGGACCAATATGTTGATGCAACGTTTTATATATATATGTATTACATTCTCCCCCTCAAGAACATTAATTTATGTATGACACTGAATATCCAATGAATCAGTTGCTCTTATATCTGTTGATGTAAGTAAAATGTGTTGGAAAAAAAATGTTTGTTCTGATCTGTTAATTTCATAGATATGTCCCTCTGGAAAATTATGCTTGAGAAATAGCTTGAATAATGGAGAAAAAAAAGAAGTGAAGGAATTTCATATCTGAGATGGAGCTAGTGAAGGATCATTTTAGGAAGAGAAAGAGAATCATGTTTGGAAAGAGAGAGAGAGAGAGAGAGAGAGAGAGAGAGAGAGATAGAAAAGGGCCGGGTTTGGATGCAGAGAATTATAAACAAAAGAAGGATCTTGATTCTCTTGAAGGAATATTTTTAGCACAATTAAGAGAACGAGACAGAAGTTATTACAGAATATCTAATTTTGACAAGTTAATTGCAGAGAATTGGGGAAGAAAATTAAAACTAGCAGTGCACGATGATTTGGCTGATACTAAAATTTAGAAAGTGGGTTAGATATTCAGACTGAACTTTTGTTTTGTATTCACACTTACTTGGCTCATCCCCCCGGCCGGCCCCCTCCAAAAAAAAAATGATAATGATACAGTACTAGTAATAGTAGGCCTAAGGATAAGAATAAAAAACAATGATAATATTTAGAATGAGGATCGAGGCCGGATGATAATAATAATAAGAAGAATGATGATGATATTAATTAATTTAATTGTAATTTATGACTTTTATTTTGCATTGACTTGGAAGTACTTTGCATACAACACTGTACTTTTGTAACTTAGGGGCCTAAAGTAAGTGACCAGGGTTGGTTGAAGGCCGTGCTGATTTTTGTGACCATGTCGGCGAAGAAATTCATGGGAAATGACGGCGATTGGGTATGCAGCAACGGAAAGTAAGTAATGTTTAAACAATGACTTGGAAACAGGTGTAAAAGGTGCATGTCTTGGAATTCATATCCAGCTTTTCAATGGAATTTAGCTTCTCAGAGTTAGAATGAGGCGGTGCGGTGTCTCAATGAGTAAATTGACGGTTCTATTAATTATTGTCCCACGAATTGATATCTGTGTAAGTTGTTTAGATGGTGTGTCCAAACCTCGAGAACTGTTTTGGAAATGTTTGATCCGTCACCCATGATGTATCGTATTCAACGTCCATAGATTGTTATTCAACTATCAATTATTCCCAAACAGAAAGCAAATTAGCCTGTTTCATGGAATACGAATAGGAAACGGGTTGGTGCAACATTGATCGAACATGTCACGTCACATTAATTAACTGTGAATGATGCAGTGCGCTTGCAGACACTGCCACTTCAAATAATATATGGAGGTGTGACCAAAGTTCGCTATCTCAAAAAATCGGTAAGATTTCGAAAATCTGATATCACCAATGGAAAGAGGAACGTACTACAGAGAAGAAATTTTCTTTGGAATCGGGTTTGAAATTGTGAAAATATTGGCAAAAGATCAGCAAATTTTGCAGTCTTTTGCTTCCAATTCCATACCGAAAAATTATCAACTTATCATGCTTATCAACAAGAGTCTGGAAATCATCATTGTGAGACCAGATATCCTCAAAATTGTACGTAGATCTAATAAGTGGTGCCAACTGATTGTATGATATCTTGCCTTGCAAATTATTAATTTAGATCTAGATCTAGACTCTAAACCTACCTTATTTTTGATGGATCACATTTTTGTAAAAATCAGCTGTAAACCCCCGTGCGTGAAGTTAGTCTAAATGTTTTTAAGACTTTTTTTTGATGCAGCGCCCACGCACGATTGGACATCAAATTTTTAGATTGTGATATCTCCGAAATACTTTGACGATAAATTTCCCAGTTGAATCAATTTGTAGTAAAAAACTTTGCCGTCCATTTGGTAATAATTGAAATAAATACATTTGTGTAGAATATGAGAAATCATAGATCGAATATCACGTTTTGTAATATGTTCTAAAATGTCCCCGAACTTTGGTCACCCCTTCATACAATTAAGTCTAAGCCTAAGGCACTAGGCCTATGCCCTTTTAACTTTTAAGTGGACAGTTAAACGAAATAGGAATGTATTATTTGATCAGTAATTTCTCATATTCTACATAGTCTAGACCCTAAATCTATTTATCTAGATCAATTATTAATAACAAATGAATGTCCAAATTTTAGGCAACAAATGGGTATTGGATGCAACTAGAAAACTTAATGTAAAAAAGAAGAATGTCGGATCGGAATGCGCTACAGCCTACAAATAAGGAAAAGTCAAATAAACAAGTCCTTGAGGTTTAATTCAACAGTCACACAAGCTTACAAGTGATTTTAAAAAAGTGATCCATCAAAGGTAAGGTAGGTACTTACTCCAGATCCAGGGAGCTCTGCTGCCGCGAAAGGCGGCGTAGGTCCAGATCCTACACCAGAAAACGATTCTAACGGCGGTATTGGTCCTCTTTTTTGGAAATATAAAAGACAGTAGGCATCCGGCCGGTACGTCAACCACTTGAAATTATAATTTGAAGATGTCTTCAATGAGAAAAAGTGTGAGTCCTTGTCCTAAACCAATACATCAATGTTATAGTCAATTCAACATAGCGAAGAGTAAGTACGCATGCGCGGTAGCGGCGCAGCACATGAATATGAATAATGAATATGAATAATGAATATACATACTTTCTCTTTGATGTTGAATCAACATTATACAACATGGATGAATTGGTTTTATTAGGATAAGGATCGAATCGCCCTTTTTCCCATTGCATGCAATGACTTGCTACTGTGTTAAGCTGCTTACGATTTCACGAGAATGGCACAATTTCACACAAATCATTCATTTATAGAATCAAAAGTTACAGATACTATGTCCCTTTTGCAGCCAAGATCAAATTCTGTAGAACTTTGCAGGAATTATGAATACCAGTACATGTATGTCATCATGTTTGCCTATGATCCTATCTGTGCAATTTAAACATTAGCAGTGTCCTAGTATATTCAAATTATGGAAGGAAACCTGTTAACCTTCTAGACTTCACTGTCAGACACCATTGAGTGACTGACTGACATCTTTTTTTCTTTGGTAGTAACATAATGAGGTACATGAGGATTTGTCTACATCAATAACCCACTACTTGTAATGGTAAAAATTAAACTGATTGAATTTTTGTGCAGCACAAAGCGTATGACCATTCGGTAAAAGGGTTTGAAAATCGGACTATTACTTAGGTGATTGCAATCACTTAAGTTGATTCGACAACTAATGGTCTTTATTTTTCCACTTAAAGTCATTTTCAAGCCCTTTTGTTTTGAGGGAAATTCTAAATTAGCATTGCCTTTCAAATGCCGTTGGAATTTAATCTTTTTTTTTTGGCATGCAAATCAGGGTTGGCATATTTCCCGCTTCGGAGGCTTATTTCCCGGACGCCGGGAAATAAGCGGTATTTACCGGTATTTACCGCTTTTTACCGGTATTTACCACTTTTTACCGGGAAATATATTTTTCCACTCACTTGTTCATAGGGATTGTCCAATTTTGAACAATGGTGGTCAGTATGGTTGCTCTTTTGTTTACTATTTGTGTGTTGTGTGTGTGTCTATGTCTGTAATTATGTAAGGCTGGAAAAAAATACAGGAAAAAGATACCAAATATACACCTAATCTAAATAATAATAATAATAATAATGTCAATTTATATAGCGCACATATCCATTCTAAAAGACTGCTCAAGGCGCTCTTGTACAACATCAAAAATAATTATACAATATTAAAACTACGACATAATTATACACTATACAAACTACGACATAATTTTACAATATTAAAACTATGACATAAACAAATGGTGCTTAAGTTTCTTCTTAAATGTTTCGACTGATGATGATTGTCTTATTTCTAGTGGTAAAGTGTTCCATAGTTTGGGTGCAACGTTAGCAAAAGCCCTGTCCCCCCATTTGTTATTGGTTTTGGGTGTACATAACTGGAGCTGTGAACCTGAACGTAAATTCCGTTGTGGGGCGTACGGTTTCAAAATCTGATACAAGTAATGGGGTGAAGAATGAAGAAGTGTTTTGTAAGTAATGAGTAACAGCTTATACATAATTCTTTTTGAGACTGATAGCCAATGAAGAGATTTTAATATATCTGAAATACTGTCTGATCTACTGCGGAGAGTGACGAGCCGAGCTGCCATGTTCTGAACTCGTTGCAGACGGGCTATTTGATTTTGAGGAAGGCCAATATACAACGACATGTAATAAAAGAATGAACAATCTGCTCAGTGGCTTTCTGATTCAGATATTTTCTGATCCTCCAAATATTGTGAATATGGAATGATGCTGAACTAACAACATTTGAAATCTGAGATTTCATGGTCATTCCAGCATCAAACAAAACTCCAAGATTACGAACCTGATTAACACATTTTATTTCTGAGTTGCCAATCATGATCTTTTGTGCAGAAAATTTACTCAACTGCCTGGCAGATCCAATCAACATGTACTCAGTTTTGTCTTCATTTAACCTCAGAAAGTTATCATTCATCCACTGACTAACCGACCTAAGGCATGACTCAAGAGTTTTTATACCAATATCAACATTACATTGGGATGATGTTCTTCATTAAAGGGAACCAAAACCTTCATACTAAGTTACTTTTATTATAAAGTTTAAGATATTTGAATAAAATCATAAAAAATTGAACAAAATCGGGCAAGGAATAAGGAAGTTAAAGCTTTTTAAAATGACTAGTCACTAGAGGGCGATATTCAATTTGATGACATCATTTGTGGACAACTCTCCATGCCTTTTGTACATCAGATTTCACAATTCTTTCGTTTTTTTCCTATTTATTTGTGTTCTTGATCGGATTTCATATCATGTGAAGTAGAATATCAGTTTGCATTCTATTATCTCGATCACAAGAAAGAAGGAAAAACATGAAATTTGATGTACAAAAGGCATGGAGAGTTGTCCACAAATGATGTCATCAAATTGAATATCGCCCTCTAGTGACTAGTCATTTCAAAAAGCTTTAACTTCCTTATTCCATGCCCGATTTTGTTCAAATTTTCACTGATTTTATTCAAATATCTTAAACTTTACAATAAAAGTAACTTGTATGAAGGTTTTGGTTCCCAATTGCTAATTACCATATTCATGAATACCTACTAATTAGCATATGAACAAAATGCCATTTGTTTGGGTGTGTACATGTTTGCAGTGAGGATTTTATAAATCTGTTTGTGTGTTCCTACTATGAGTATTGTGCTGCTAAGTATTTCAGAACAATATTTTCAGTTATGAGGCTAAAAACAAGTAAAAATTATTAATAAATAGAGAATTAAAATCATATTTCCCGTTTTTTACATATTTACAGGACGCGCATCTTATTTACCGGACGGTATTTATCGGTATTTACCGCCGGTAATTACCGCCACCGGTATTTACCCTGATGCAAATAGGACATAGTACCTTTAAAGGTGTACAATATATTGTATATTACATGTAAGTGTTTGCACCAACTCTTTTTGTTTTCATGTTTTTCTCTTTTAGATGCACCAATGTGAACTTCGCAAGAAGAACTCACTGCAACCGATGTGGAACAGGTAAGATTATTTTCCAAATGTAATTGGAGAAGGATAAGAGGTTATCTCTTGTCCACTAACTGCAGAGAGTTTCACCTTTTATGTTTATTATTATTTATTATGTTTTCAAATTTTCAGAATATTAAAACGTTTGTGCATTTTGATGTGTTTAATGATTCTTTTTTTAGTTGAACTTTCAACAAGATAAATTAGATAATTATAAATGTATGCATAATTATGATGATTTACTGCATTATGTTCCACCAATGTTCAATGTTCCACCAATCATGCATTCATCTTCTAAGTAATATAGCATTTACTTCCAGGAATAATCTTTTCTGAAGAATGTAGTGAAGAAAGTGAAATAATAATAATAATAATAAAAGCTCACATTTATAATGCGCCTAATACTTTGTTTCTAGGCGCAGCACATATTATTACCCCGGTCATCAGATTCAGACTTCCCCGCAACACAAAGTATGCACATTTTCCACTCTCTGGAGAGCATTCCAGCCAGTCGCCATTTTACAAGCGCCACTTGCTAATCCAACCACACTAACTTTCGCATCCTACCGGGTAGTACGGTACCCATTTAACACCTGGGTTGAGAGTGGCAAATGTAGACCAATGTCTTGCCAAAGGACATTAGTGCCACGGCGTGATTTGAACCGTGAACCTTGTGATCCACAGTCCGGTGACATATCCACTTGACCACGACACATCTATGATGAAATAGTTTCATCCCCTCGTTAATTTGTTAACCGGTACACATTTACATTCTACCTATGCACATTCATCTTTTTGGATCGTTGTTTGTTCTCAGAGAAGAGTCGGACGAAGGCTAAAGATGGTGGCTTGATCATTGGACAGCACATGGCAGAGAAGAGCCATGGTCTATTCAGTGCAGATGATTGGCAGTGTAAGATGTAAGTTACAACAAACATCAGTAAGGCCTAAAAAAAAAAGATGTTGTATTGCCCTTTAAGTGCCATAACATGGGTCGGTCGGTTGGATATTATTTTTTTTAAAACCTTTTTCCTCCTTTTTTTTCTCCCTCTTTGGGCTGATATTTCTCAGTTTCGAATGCTTTCATAATTTTTTTCTCTAAAAAACAGTAATTTTTGTTAAAGCCGACTGTAGATTTCAAGATTTTTGGGTTGGTCACAAAGGGCAATACAAAATCTTTTTTGTTTAGGCCTAATATGTTGTGGGGGCAATGGCAGAATTACCCTTGCACCGAAATTTGTTTGTACATGTATTCTACTATGGGATAACTATTGCCAGAAATATCATGGAAAGCCAAACCCCCACCTGACTTAATTGTAGGGCCATTGCTATACCCTCTCCCCTTCACCTCCAGATATCGCAAGAGATACTTTCAGTGTTTTATCCTTCCTCTCCATCAATTTCGACCCCTCCCTTCTCTTTCACTATTTGCCAGTCTGCAAATTTTTATAATTTATAAATTTGTTAATCGTTTTGTTTTGTCATTGATGCACAGGTGTGGTAATGTTAACTGGGCCAGGAGGAACGAATGCAATGTCTGCCACTCACCCAAATTTGGAAAGATTGAGGAGAGAACAGGTAAGTCATTATTACCATTGTACTTTTTGTCAAGATGTTTTTGATGTGCTGAGCCCACTGTGCATTATATGATCCATCTGCAACCAAATATTGAAAAAATGTAGACTCATGAGGTTTGAATATTAAAAATAGGCCTTGGTATTATTAACTATTTTTCTAAATTGTTATTATTATTATTCTTATTTTAGGGCTCTGTGTGCAACGTACCTCTAATAAAATTTCTAAATTTAGCGTTTTTTGTACATTCTGGGACATTGTTAGTACATGTATCAACATCATGATAAACATGATTGGTATGAATGCCAGTAGTAACAATGTAAATATGATGGGTAAATCACAGGCCTCACAGATAGAGAAAAGGCTAAATCAACCTTCAATATGGAATGGTTTTGCGACTTGTCGACTTTGACTCAAACGGATGAATTTTATGTTCAACTTCGTTTCCCCTTAGAGTGTTTCTGTCCAATGTGTCCCATACAGCATATATGTCTCTTTTCTGAGTTTTTCATCCAAAAATGAAAAAGATTCTGAAATGACCATTAATAATGTTAGAAATACCAGAAATAACCAGTATCAAGAGATCTACATGTCACATACCAGTATCGCACAGGAGATATTGCATAGAATCGCCCTTTATGATGATTATAATATAATCTTTTACAGGATACGGAGGTGGTTTCAATGAGAGGGGTACAGTGGAATACAGAGGGGACAGGGGCTCTGATTCTGATGAAGAATTTGATAAGGTATGTGTTCAAGATTATGTTTTATACCTCAATTAGCGTTGCGAAAGAAATTCTCTCCAAGATTCAATTCAAGGTTTATTGAAAACGTGTGTCGCAGCCCAATGGCTGAATTGGTCATGTGTACAATGAAAAGACTCATTGCATATTTGAAACAAAAAAATACAGTTACAATTGATTTGTCAATATTGAAATATATATATAGTTAATATAAGATTGCTTAGGCAGCAAAAATAAAAAAACAGAATATAAAATGAAGTCAGAAAAACGGAGAGGAGAAACATGAAGAAAAGAAGTAAAAGAGGAAGTTGTAAACATGCATGTAAATCAAAAGATATTGTGTATAGTTGATTCTTAGCCCTGTTTTTAGAAAAACTTGTTATCAATAACAAGTTAAAGATAAAATTGGAGTTTTAGTCATATGATCGCATTGTGATAGAAACTTCTGGAAGCAATTGGGGGAAATGTTGATCATGTAGCACATTAGTAGTGTACTATGAGGTTTAGGAATCATCAAAATGATAAGAAATTGACCCAGTCTTGCTAAAAGTCAAATGAACTGTACACAGAAATGTGTTTATGGGACTACACAAATATGTGGCATGAAAGTATGGTCAACAACTTTTAGCTGTTGCCATACATGTATGAATACCAAATATGAGGGCATTTGAAGAGCCATCCTTTTTCAGAGAACATTTTTCCTTTGATACTCTTCCACACTTACGTGAAGAGTGTGAAAAGGCTCATAAGTTTTTTTTTCACATTCCATAGAACTCAACTTTCTTTTGTAGGATCATGTTGTAGTTGATCATAGATGGTAATCCAACAACTTCTCTCTAATTTTGGTACCTTTTTCTTTGTTAAAAAAAAAAAGTTTGGCAGAAGAAAGCGGAAATTTCGCAAAAGTGAAGATGAACCAAAGAGTACACTCCAGAAGGTAGATAAAGATGAGGAGGAAGAAGAAGAGGAGGATGATGAGGATGATGATGGTAACCTCGATGCATATAAACTAGATTCCGATGTGAGTATCAAGAAGTTAAAATCTACAGTGACCTGTAAAACTGTGCCTTCTTACATTGCCTTTTGCTTTTTCATTTAAATTTCAACATCACTGTGAAATTTGTTCTATACTGAATAGTGGATGTGTGGGTTTCATGAATGTATCCAACTGAACAAAGCTAAATGTAACCATGGTAACTGTATCAAAATGAATTCTATACAAAAGCTTCCACTCTTGTGGGTTCAAATATTAGTGTCATGGATGATTACATTTTGTACAACCTGATTTATATGACTTTTTATTTCAATTTTGTAGCATTTGTTTTTATTATATTTGTTTTTTGTTTTTTTGCTTTTTACCATAAATTTTATATTTCTTAGATTTAAGCTCTCTTGGCTTCAATTAAAAAGGAATTGAATAGGAATTGAATAGGAATACATTGTATTTGTATTAGGGCTGATGTACTGTTTTATTATCTGATTTATATGAGGTTTTTTCTGCCGATACCATTCATTTTTTTTTACACCATTGTAAAGCATCCCCAATTTTATGTTCCTTTATTTTATATCTGTTTTTTAGGACGATGACGATGATGAAGGTGGTGATCTTTCTGCATACGCATTGCTAGACAGTGATTCTGAAGAGAAAACATCCAAGCCAGCAACGTCATCATCCGATTCAAAGCCTGCATCGTCACATCTTTCCTCCTCTCGGTCAAGGAGTTCCAGCTCTAGCCAGTCCCGGTCAAGGTAACCGGGTGGTCATGTGTTCAGTCACCTGACCCACAAGACTGGTGTTAGCTCATGTCACCTGATACATGTAGTGTGTGAATGCAAGACCAATGTCACTTGCAGGCCCTAAACAGGTCTTTACTTGTAATTCCCCAGAAAATTCTGGCAAGGAATTCTAATGAAGCGAAAGTATATGTAGAATAAAAGCCATCAGCTGATGTGATGTCCTTTTTCCTTGTCATTTTTTCTTAATGCTCCTATCATAGGAGGTTGGATAATGGGACTAAACTGGGAGACTTAATGTAATCACAATTGATGTACATGCGTATTAACATGTCAATGTTCAGGGCTCTTCTTAGATTAACATCATATCTATGTCCTTTTCAATTCTGTCATGCTGAGAAATGAAAAGAAAATTATATTCGATCTTTCTTGTGTGTTGTTCTCTTTTCTCTGTTCCTCACATGTTTTTTCCTTTAATTGCGTTCCAGATCTCGATCCAAGGATCGCAGATCTGGTTCATATTCTAGATCCAGATCCAGGTCCCGAAGCAGAGATCGCAGACGATCTAAGGATGGAAGATCACGCTCGCGATCCAGGAGCCGAGATCGCAGGCGGTCTAAGGATGACAGATCACACTCGCGAGATCGCAGGCGGTCTAAGGATAACAGATCACGCTCGCGATCAAGGAGCCGAGAGCGCAGACGGTCAGGGTCGAAGTCATCTGGCTCATCTAAACATCGACAGTACTCAAGGTCACAGTCAAGGTCAAGGTCAAGGTCAAGGTCTCCACTGAGGAGGGACTACAAGAACAGAGACTCCCGCTACTACTGAGATGGCTTCAGATCTCTTCTAGGTTAAAGGTTTGACTGGTTGGACTGTACATAATGTATCGCTTTTAATCCTCAACATTCAACTTTCAAATTGAATGACATCATACCTCTTCTTTTTTTGTATCCCTCTTACTCTTCCTATACTGTTTTCAAACTATATAATTTCATGAGATTTTATGCTAATAATGATATTGTATGAGAATTTATGCCACAATGGTCCCTACACCAGACAGTGCTCCGTAGAATCAACCAACACAACTTGCCTCTCAAGAGTAAAGTTTGGAAAGAACAAGCTCTTGCCAGTTTATACATAATTGAGGTTACCATTGCGCAATTTCATATATGATATTTAGTTCGAAGGGAAAGTTTCAGAAATATGTACATGTACCTTGAATGCATACCCTATCATTTTGCATAGTATTCTATCCTTCAAATTACAACTTTTGAAAACTACCCTTTTGCTCTGTTCTTATTTGCAGATGATAGTCGCCCAGAGATTTCAGTGATGAAGTATGTACGTGGAGCATAAGTGTGGTTTGTGTAGGTACCTTGTGTAGTGAATATTTGATAGGTAAGTCAGTTAGTGAGATAGCTGTGTGGACTATGTGGTGCATATCAAAGTTTGTAATGGACTTCAGATATGTGCAAATCAATAGCTTCCCCTAGTTTGCTATTTTCCTTCTTCCTCTCTCTCTCTCTCTCTCTCTCTCTCTTTCCTTCTCTTCTTCCAGTCTGATATCCCTCTTTCTACCCCTGTTTCTTATATTTTCTCTATCGCTTTCTTTATACATTCTCCCTTTATCTATCTACCTCTTTTCTCCGTCTCTCGTCTCTTTCTCACATGCTTTTCCTACTCTTTCCTTCTTCTCTCTTCATATCTCACTCGGGACTTTCGCTCTCCTCATTTCATCATTTCTCTCAAAATTGTCCTCACATTTTCTCTTGAATCTGTCATTCTTTTTCTCTTTCTCCATTATGGTTTCTCTTTCAATTCTCTCTTTCTTTTGTCAAACAATTGCTTTTGCAAATTAGCGTCAATAGTTTTCCTTAAGGTGCTACACCTTGAGAAGTTGAAATAAAATTACGCTGCTTCCTACAAAATTGTTCAATATTCTACTTTCATTTTTTAGAATGTGATATGGTGTTACCGGTAGTCAATTCTGGTTTCATAAATTGCTGTAAGTTTATGATGTCATATCTGTAGATTGCCAACATCAATGATTGAGAATTACTTTCAGTAGAATATGTGTATAAATAGACCCTTTTACACAAACTTTGCAATCCAATGAAATTTTGTAATCATAATCCTATTATTGTTAGTATTTTTATGGTCATAGCAAGTTAAACTAGGAACTGATATCACAATCAATTGTGAATACTGTTTCATTATATTTTCATGACAACATGCGGTGTTAGAAAAGTCATTGGGTTTTAGTTTTCAAAAGTTTTCTCAAGTCATGGTTGATTTGCGAGATTTGACTTTTTTCCAATTATCGGTATATCCGGATTTCATACCCATTATGGTTAGCTGCAGGACCCAACCAGGTCGGTCCTACAGAGTTTGCTGAAAGGTTGATACATGTAGTAGCTATTTATGCCCACAACACCTCCCCATTTTGATCGACATGTTGCTGATAGTTGTAAAAAGTGTAGGTTAGGGTCAGGTATAGTGCCAGGGTCAGGGTTAAAGTTAGGACTCCAGTTTATTTTGAGAAGTTAACCAGAGAGTGATTGTCATAAGAGCGTGTATTGTACAGCCGTCAAAACAGTTAAATTTGAGACTTGTTTGTTTTCTTCCAGAGTTTAAAATATAAGCAATAAAACTCATTCCAAGCAAGGCGTGGCCCCTTGGAACTTTTTAGATTTTAAGTTTGCAGTGTTTAGGTAGTAATGATCTAATCTTTTGAAATGCTGCCTTTCTTTGCAGATAAATAAATGAATCACAATTTAGGATCAAGATGTAAATATTTTTCACTGCGAAAATTTAAATCGATAACAAAAGTAAGTGTAACATAAATTGTGTGCCTCTCTTTTCTATTGTACTTTTCCAAAAGTTAAGATAAAAAATCCATATTACAGAATTTTTTTTTTTTTTTTTTTTTTTATTTTTTTATTTATTTATTATTTTTTTTTTTTTTATTTATTTATTTATTTATTTATTTATTTTTTTTTTTTTTGGGGGGGGATCTAATGTAATGCATGAGTACATATATATATATATATATATACGTACTAACATATATTTGCTTATTTAGGTATCTGGCCTATATTCATAAAACCTTACTGAGCTAGTTGTCTACTACTTATACGGTATAGGCTACAATACACGTGTACATAGTTGACAACTAGGCTTAGTAAGGCTTTTTAAATATGAGCCCTGCTTTCTAGATTATGTTGACTTTGATGTTTTTGTACTTGGTAACAAATACATGTACGTGTATATCACTTTCTAACTGAGGAAGAAGGGTTTGTTGTGTACATATAACCTATTTGACAAGAATTGTCGTGCTTATACATTTTACAGACTAAATTGCTTTCTTCTTGTATTCTCTTTGTTAATCTATTGTATGAAAAAAAAAACAGTAATCAAATGAGCTAACAAAAACAATGGAACAACAGCAACAAAATGTACCGTACACTTGAAATTTGGATTTTCATGTGGTTTTGGACAAGATTTTCAGGAAAAGAAAATTCTGTACATATTTGTACTATGAAATGCCTATGGTCAAATTAGTTTAAAAGCATAAAAAAAATACAATGGGAGATAGCACAAAATCCTCCCTCACAAAGAATATCTAACCAGGGTGGTGAAAGACACTTTGAGCAGGTTTCCATGATATTTAAAATTTTGTTTTTAGACTAGCCCAGGTATGGTATACAATTTGAAACCACTGCCTTGTTAGATTTGCATTTATGTATATATATATATATATATATGTGTCCATGTACTAGTCCTTAAAAGAATTAATTTAAGATGGTTTGTTACCTTTTTATTGAAAGCATAGAATACTGTGCACCTGGCGCATTGCCAATTTTTATCAGTTTTATATATGTATGGATATCTTTATTTCAATGCATTAATACATTAATTTTTATTTCAAAATTGAGCATATGTATGTAGAGAATAGTTCATATGAGAATAGCATCATCACCAAAGTGATTTTCAAACATGCTTTTTCTACTTGTAATTATATGATTTTGAATTTCTATGTCACCAAAATTATTTCTGATTCATGTAAATAGTTTAATAAGTGAATATACATGGTAAATAATTTAAGTTATTCAGATGGTTATTGGCTAGATATAAAAGTTAAATTTGACTTTCAACAGTTCAACTGATATTACATTTATACTTTTTATGTGCAGAAAGTGAGGAAAAGATACCCCCAAATAAACACTAAGTTGCTGCAACTTCATGAAGTATTTTGTTTATGTTTTTTCTTTAATATCATGATTGTACTCATTGACAGCTTCTAGCCTGACCTCTAGATAGTTTCTCTCCTGACTTCATATAGCTATCTACTACTCTCTCATTCCTTGCTTTCAAGAAAGTGCCTGGTATACGTGAGGACATTGCTCTGTTGTTATATCCTGTGTTTTTCATGATTTCTGGGTGTTGAAGAAAAATTGTTGGAAGAAAGATTTTGACTGGGATTAGGAAAGAGCAAATGATGTAGTAGATATACCTTGTAGAAGAGTTTTTAAAATATGAATTGTAAAGGTACCATTTTAAAATAAAAATTACTTGATACAAGGTCTGTTGGAAATCAAATACATGCATATGATTACAGCAAGTTTTTTTTAAGACTTGACCAAACAAACGAGGGAAGGTGAGATATCTAAAGACTGCACAGCGTCATTGATATGGGCTGGGTCCATGGGGAAGGTGTGTCACAAAGTCAAACCATATTCAAATCAACGGGCTACTTTTAAAGTGGATATGTGTACACTATAATTTGTATTCAGCCTCCGAGGTTTGAGTAGACTAAAAAATGTTGAACAGTACCTTTATGTTGCATGAAAGAGAGAATGGTGAAATGAGGGCGATGATGCAATCAATACCACTTTTATAAATGGACTGAAGTTTAAATTTCCCTTTCCACCTTACAACCTGTTGAAATCTCTTGAACATCTCTTCCCCTCCCAGTTTTTTTCCCTCAAAAACTGCTTTCATCTCACTTTTTCACTCTCGTTCTCAAATACTTTGCACAATCTAGCAATCACAAAGACGATGTAATGTTTCAGCTGTACTTCTAAAATTCTACTTCTCATCTATTTTTTTCTGAAACATCTTTGTAAGCGACTAGAATGGCCCTGAACACTAAAATTAAAACAAAAAAACGTTCTACATAAATAATATTATTACATTATTTTTGCAGCAGTTGTAAATGTGCATGCCTCTTCCGAAAGGGGAAAGAAAAGAAAAAACGTGTACTTTGTGTTTGTGTAGCTCTCTCTATTTAGACTTCCATCTTTGATTCGCAAGGGCATACTTTTGCCATGGCACAAAACAGAAAAGATTGCAAGAATGGGCTGAAACAAAAAAAGTTTAGCTAACAAAGTAATCAGAAGTTTATTGAATTTGCAAGTGCAAACTTAATGACTTGTATTCAACATTTTACAACTGCATGTACAAAATATTTTTTCTTTCACTGAATTTATTTCCACAAAGCAGTTCAGAAGTCTTGATGTCCTTGCTTCATGTAGAGAAACCCGTTTTTTGCATAGCAAATGCTTGCCTTCTGCAGAATTTCAACTCGCAGGTTTACTCTAAACACAGATGCATCAATGATAGCCTTGTTGAAGTCTGGAGGCATTTTCTACCATCAGAGATCCTGTTCATATGAATTTAATTACAACCGGCACAATTGGGAGCAATTAATTCTAGGTAATGATTTGCGCTGTGTCCCACAAAAGGGTTGTGTCAATTGTGCATCAAAGCTGACCACTGTTTCCTTCTCAGTTAGAGTCTGTCTTTACTTTTTCTTGTTCCATAAATGCTTGTATCTATTGGCATCAAAGTTATCGTCTAAATCATCTTCTATTTTGACTTTCTTCTTGGGCTGGTATCTGGCAAGGCGAATCTTCTTTTCATCAGCAGCTAACATGTTGACATCTACAGGTAGCTGCAGGGAAAGAAAGAAAAATGATTGACATAACGTTAAGTTGGTGCTCCACATTTCTTCATCAGCAAAATATCAAATTTTCTCCAAAATAGGAAATACGGTAATGCCTATGGCAACAAAGGAGAGCAAATCTTCATAAATTGCTAGATGAATTACACAACACATACTAATATATTTAGAGTAATGTGATCAACATGTACATTGTTTGTGCCAAAGATTCACTAAAGCAAATCTCCATAAAGGCTCCAAAGAACTTTTTTGTTAAGTCTTCACATCTTTGGTCATTGATTCCTTGTGACCAGAAATACAGCACATAACATTTCTACACCAATACAATTTGAGGTCTAGCACTGCCTTTGTAAGACAGGGGTGACAGTGAGCACTAAAAAAAAAAATTAAAATAATTATTCACCTCGACCATGCCCCCCCCCCCCCCCCCCTTGAGTTAAAAAAATGAAGAAGAGGATTCAGGGGGGGGGGGAATGGCATCTAACAACATTCCCCCTTTTGAGTAAGAAAATTGGGGAAAAAATCAGGAAAACTGGAGAAAATATGGGGAAAATCGGGAAGAAAAAAAAAATTAATAAATTGGAAACCGATTTAAATCAGGTAATTATCAGGCCTGGTAAGAGGAAAGGTGAACTACACTGTTCAAAGTTCTGGAGAGTTTCTTTGTAATTATAATTAAAGGCTACCTTTAAAATTTTCCTTGGTTCACCATATTTGATGCGAAATGTTGATCCATCCGTGTTGACCACCAGTGTAGGGTACATGCGGGAATACACCTTGCGATTCGTCTTGGCAATAGCTGCTCGGTTAGAATTACATCTCACAAGATTGAGTGAATATGAGATATTTGCTGGAAATCTATTCAACAAGAGTGCCTTCATACACCTGCATAATCTTGATGCCTCCATTGCTGTTTGTAATCTGAAAGAGAAAGAGCGAGAGGACATAGTACTTAAAATCTTTGTACATACTGATATTAAGTACTGAACATATTATCCCAAACGGATACATGTAATCCTTGTGAGAAAAAGTTCAAAAGAAATGATTGACACTGATAATCTTTAAAAAATCTCACTGAAAATAAAGAAACAAATGTCCAAGTCTCACTTTCTTTCCTCCCTCGTTCCTTTTCACTTCCTTAATTATTTCTTGTTCTTTCTCAACCCTTCTTTGTCAACTCTTTTCCTACCTCTCTCTCTCTCTCTCTCTCTCTCTCTCTCTCTCTCTCCATATCATCATCCTCTCCATTGATATTACCATGGCATCAATATCATTGGACCATCATCATCGTCAGTTTTAAAATAAAAATTCAGTCTTTCTACAGACTCGGAAGTCAGAGCTCCTCAGCTCAGAGAGGACGCAACAAATTGATGATTGATACCCTGCTTTGCTTGTTATATTAAAGAATAAGATGCACTGTTAATAATTTAGCACAGAAGAATAAGTAAACCTCGTGGATTTAACTTAATTTTTGTTACCTACAGATTTATCAATGTGTTGGTCCATTAATTAAGAAATGAGCCTTTAATTTTTAATTATTTTTTTACTGACATAAAAATGCACACTCGGGACTAGGCCTAGATCTAGATGAAAGTGAGATGGTCAGGCAGATCAGACACCCACACACCGACAAGCATTCCACGATATAAACTTATAATATATGGCTTAAAATTTCCGAAAAACAAAGGAAAGCAAATTAATCTCACCTCACAGACTGGAACGAGAGGTCTAAGCTAAATCGAGTTTTTTTTTTCTTCTTTTTTGGTGTTACAAAATACTGTATAAACAAAGTCGGTAGATGGCGGTATAAAAATTTCTCACACAGCTACAATGAGATCCACACGGATGGGTTATGACAGGAGAGCCGAAAACTCACCTTATTTATGAAAGACGATTAAAAGACGTTATAATGATAGAAAACCACGGAAAGTGGAAAATTATATCGACCGATATTTCGTTCAGTGGGGAGAAGGAGGAGGAAGGGGGAGGGGGTAAGGTCGTTTTTTGGGAATATATATATATATATATATATATATTAAACCCTTTAGCACCACAAAAAAAGGCTTTTTAAATTTATTTTTTTGTTTACACTTGAACAAAATTGAGGGAGGGGGGGGGGGGGGTATCCTCCAAAACCCACACATTAAAGAGAATGTTGAGTTGTGGGAAGAGGTCAAAAATAATTTGTGAACTTTATCATTCTTATTATGCAAGTGTGGAAGAACATCAGATAAGAAATGTTCCATGAAAAGCATGGCTCTTTAAATGCCTTCATATTCTAAATATGTCATGTTCATCGTAAAACTCGGGGGGTAGGTTTTTTACGCCATTTGTTCGTGTAGTCCCATATACATCTTTCTGTGTACAGTGTTTGTAACTTCACCAAGACTTGGCCAAATTTCTTATCATTTTGATGATTCCAGAACCTTGCAATACACACGAATTCTTATATGCTAGATGATCAACCTTTTCAGGTCGATTCCACACCGTTTCTTTCACAATGCAATCGCATGACCAGAACTCAACTTCATCTTTAAACAAATATTAGGGGGGGGGGTTAATCCCTAACCCCCCCCCCCCTCCGCCCCGGCGTACGCGCCTGTGGAAAACAATATATTACTTATTATATATATATATTATATTTTGTTTCACATTTCAAAAAATAGAATTCACATAATTTACAAAATTAGAACTTATTATGAAATATATACTAAAAGTATCACATTATATAATTAATTCTTTGTAAATAGACGTCCAAATTAATTGTATTGAATAATATTTATTCTTCCGACTACTACTAATTTATTCTTCCGAGTACTAATTTATATTTAAAAAAAACTATTAACAAAAACAACTAGTAATTATCCTCTATTAAATAGTCCGGTGTAAACTGTAATTCTTCAAGTATGAAAAGTATGAATTAATAATAAATGGATGCGTGTAAAAAAAAATAATGACATGTCGCATGCCAGGTACAGGATGCCAGAAGAAAAAGTGGGAGACGTGTCTTTTTCCCAAGCACAAATACATTTACACATTATTTTGTATATTTTTTAATTACTGACACTCGGAGAAAGACAGTAGTCTTGTTCAATGATTGGGATCAGTTAGTCGCATAACTATATGATTTCATTGGTCAGCAGGTCGCCCCCCCCCCCCAAAAAAAAACGGCTCTCGATTTTCAGAGCCAAGCGGGTCTAGATGGTGGGTGGGTGGGGGGGGGGGTGCTAAATCCAAAAGAGACTCATTTCTCCGGAGCTCAAAAGGCATCCAAATTGACAATGAATACTAAAGGAATAGTTCTTGATTTTTTATTTTAAAATCACAAAGTTATTTCTTTCCCATTATTTCTACCCCACCATATTTTAAAATGTTTCCATCTATGGATTTGTTACCCGAGTGCAATGGTATTCTAGCCCGAGTTTTGGAAGGAAGTGAACTATTAATATTTTACGCTCCCCGGGGGCCTATTCACTTATTGTCATTGACAAGGTCATAGATATTGGCTGTAACTGTACTTTTCTTTGTAGATGAAGTCGTTCTTATATAAACCAAACATGATAGGACTTTTTTTCATTCAGGGCCTCATAGCTTCTGAAAAGGATGATGGTATGAAAATATCCTGCTGTCCGGCCGACGAAATCTGCATGCCAACTCTTAAAATACGCCGGACTGTTCCCCTTTTTATTTCTTTTTTGGTTAATAGAAATCAGAACGGTATATGTGTGTAAGATATGGCCTATTTATCAACCAGTCGATGACAAACAAATACTAAGAAAGTCATCAACACAGGTGTTTCTAGAATGACCGTTTCGTATACATTGAGTTCTTCGATCACAGGTGCATATAGGCAGATCTATAAGGGGCGGGGCGAGAAACGGCAAAGCCCCCACCTCTGGAGGGAAAGAGAGAGGGAGGGAAAGAGAGAGAGAGAGAGAGAGAAATAGAGAGAGAGAGAGAGAGAGAGAGAGAGAGAGAGAGAGAGAAAGAGAAAGAGATAGGGAGAGAGAGAGAGAGAGAGAGAGAGAGAGAGAGAGAGAGAGAGAAAGAAGCAAAGACACTGAGGGCTATAGGAGTTCCTGAAGGAAGATATAAACAAAATTAAATTCCTCATTACTATAGGGGGTATAATCGAGAAAATTAGTTTAGAGAAAAAGAGGCAACAAATCTATTTTTCGATCCCTTCGATCTTTACTACATGACTTGTATTCAGTTTTAGAGAACCCCCTCCCCTCCATTAAACCCACTCACCCTCTATATAGGCTATTGTTATTATTATTTTTATATTTTAATACAGGCTCGTTAGAGGTCAATTTTGCCGACAAGTATATAATCCAGCCGAACAATTTTGAGAATGTACCGACATGACTAAAACTGGTTACCACATTTTCAAATGCCCCGACATTTACCAAAAATTTCAACCAAAAAGGCACACAACACAACACAACCCCAAAAACTTTCAGCCAGTAGGCCTGTTCAGCTCCCCTTCAAATAACCGATCGCACGCAATAACTTTCGAAAAATATATTCTTGTGCGTCACCTTTTGAAATCGGTGCGAACATGACAATGACATCATACTGAATCCGAACATGATTCCTATAGGATGTAATTGGGTATCTATGAATTGAAATTTTCCTCGAGTTGATTTTTCGAAAAAAATAGTTGCGATCGTGTTTTGTGTAAATTGTAGGCCTATAGGTCTACAATAATTTGCAAAAACTAAAGTTTTCTCTAAACTTTTCCAAAATATAGAAGTAATTCAGTTCAATTTCTCTTCATGCATAAGCATACCCAGACCCCGGATCCAGACCTTGACCTTATAGGAGGGACAAAACACTGAATATTTTGGTAATGGATTTAGCACGGGGTGCCCCCTTGAAAACAAAATGCTGAACATTGCTGCCATTACGACTGATATGAGTAGTAATCTATTTTTGTAAAAGAATACTAATAGTGCGCTTACAACTGTTACAGTCACTATCTTACAAAATTAATGATTACCAAACCTGCTGACTTGTTTAGCAGCTGTATCACTGTTTCATGTATTCAAAAAGGCACCGAAAGGTTACGTGCATTGTGATTTGACCCAGGGACGGATCCAGGGGGGGGGGGGGGGGCACAGGGGGGTACGTGCCTCCCCCGCCCCCAAAAAACAAATTAGTGCTCACTACCCCCCCCCCCCCCCCGCTTATTCAGCGCCATTTCACCCCGTGCCATTTTGTGCCCCCTCCCCCGGTAAGAAATTCATGGATCCGCCACTGTGACCTTCCTAATAATTAATACTTACTAAAAAAAGATGAAACACATTCAAAGTTATGTCACCTTTTTTGGAACTGTATTCATGTAATGCACTGTAGGTTTTTATTACTGAATCAGTTATTGTTATTGCTTTTTTTCTTCTTCTCATATGATAATAATTCACAATAATTACTTTTACAGGGGGCCTACACCCTATACAAGCTCTGCTTTTAGCCCTCCTTCCCTTTATTTTTAATTTATTCTATTGTGCAAATTAATATACAATTATGTATATTAATATGTAAATATGTTAAAATATACCATCATTTTAAATATGATATATGAAAGAGTAAAACTAAATGAATTTAATTTAATTAAATTGAATTGTATAGGCCTAATTATTCGAAATATTGCTGGCATTGGCCTACTAATGGATGAATGAGTGGATGAATCCCTGTCTGTCACCATCATGAAATTCAGATCGCGGTCTTTTTTTTCTTGTTCATGCTTTCTTCAATATTTTACAAAGTGTTTGTATCTATACATGCTTATCGGAAGAGAAAGAGCTTGTAAAGAAATAAATTATATAGGCCCAATACACTTATTGTTAAAATTTGAGATGGAGAGATGATGATGATGGGGAGGAGATCGAGAGGACTCGAATTAGGTAATCCAGTTGTATTTCCAGTCGTTTGTTTGTAAAAGGCCTAATAATTCATATAGCCGCGCAATAGCCCTGAGTATGAAAAACGAACCTTCTCCACAAATATGTGCTGGTTGCAAGCCTATATGTTCCGCATACCAATTTCACGTGAAAATCGGGCCCATAGATTTTGTACACACATGAAAAAATCTCAAGGCGCCGGTGCGAGCTCGAACTGGACCGAACTTCGAAATATGACATCATGTAAACATTGAAAATGGTGTAAAAGTAACATATTTTCTAGGATCAATTCGCCGACAATCTTCAAGATGTCTGACAGAAACCAAGGAGCGAGTAGCAATTCATATGAGGTCACTTCAAACACAAAATCAGCAGTGAAACAGACGAGAAGTCATTCGAGTTCGGCGGAAGGAATTCGCACGGAGATCAGGGAGATGCAAATCGATGGACCGGCAGGTTTTCGTCATGTCGGCGGGATCACTAGCGATACCGTGCAGGCAATCCAGGCAGCGGAGAGAGAACATTTTGCCGATCTCTCCAGGGCTGAAGAGTTTGATAACATGACACTTGTAAGCCATTTAGACGGGAGAATGAATGGTGGAAAACCTAAAATCGGTGTTATACAGGAGAGAGAGATTCAAGGTGGTGCATTCCTCTTACGGACTGTAGAAATCCTGAAGATTCCAGGTGAAACACTTGGGTTTTACATTCGAGAGGGAGATGGATTTGAACGACTGGATGGAATCTTTGTGTCAAGATTGATGTTGGGTGGACTTGTTGAAGATTCTGGCATGATTCGTGTTGGAGATGAAATTTTATATGTTAATAATGTAGATGTATCCTTCAAGTCCCTTGATGATGTGTACATGGTCATGCAGATTCCTACCCGCCTTCTGATAACCCTGAAATCCCGACAAATTGGCCGGAGTTCATACCGACATTCCAGCTCGCAAATACATTCTGCTAGATATGACAAATCTGGCTCATTTCCCGCCAGCCCAGGAAGGCATTCTGCTGCACTAAGTAGTATTATAGGTCTAGATCCTGATAGACAATCTTCTCCTAGATCCTCTTCCATGCTTGAAGCTGTAAAAAATGAACAAGACATCACTGCACAGTACAAGCTGAGCAGGAGAGTTGATGATGGAGGTAGGGTAGAGACAAGGGTCTCAAAGACAGAATACACAAGCACACAAAGTGCTTATTGCCCTCAAAAGGAGGACTTCATATCAAGCAAGTCTGGTAAAGGAGACAGAGAACCATCACGTCAAAGAGACATTGTCATGAAGCGTGTGCTGTCAAGAAATCGCAGCGCTACGACCGGAATCATCGATGATGGACCAATTCCAGATCCTAGTCTGCTACCAGAGTCCCAATCAGAAATCAATCTCAAACATGCTCCGCGTCTGAGCCGACCTGGATCGTTTGACCCCAGCATTCAGACGGAGGAAGACAGTGATTCCATGGTCTTTGTTGACGAGGACTTTGAGGAATCACTGAGTTCCTCATTCCAGAACATGCACGGGATGAGGAGCAGTGCTCCGGTTCAGGGCAGCACATCATCTCACAGGCATCAGCAGCGACCGTACTCTACCATCATCCCACCAGACCGCTCCCTCCTGGATGATAGAGATAAGGATGAAGGCAAGGTGTTGTTGTCAGTCAAGTCAAGTGATGCGGTGTCAAAGATGAGACATTCCTCCTCTTCAGATAATATTGTAGCTTCAAACTGGGCAGATGATACTAAAGGTGCTGCAGTTAGGAAACAGCCGAAATCTCCCAACGGTAAGTATTAATACAGTCTAGAAAAGTGAATCATGATGTGTTAAGTCTTGTCAGTAATAGTGCTTTGCTCATACTATGCAAGTGATGGATATGTACATGTAGGAACAGAAAGAAAAAACCAAGAGAGAGAAAAAAAAAGAGTAGTGGTACCTACTGTACATGTACAATACATTTATAAATTAAACAGATAAACTGAAAGTGATAGTAAAAGGAGAAAAATGCAACAATGGTATATTTATAAGAGCATAATTGTCTTCCTTTTTCTGTGTGGCTAATATCTTTAGATAATTTTACTCAAAATTAAAAAAACTCTTAAAAAGTTCTGATATAGACTTCTTTATCATTGTAGCCTGTAGTCTCATTGTCTTTCTTATGTATTTATTTATGCATGCATGCATGTTCACAATTTTACAATCCATTTGAATTTACTTCACAAGACAAGTTGCAACTATTATACTGTTTAAACTAGAATGAACACACAAAGGTGATGAAATATAAGCAAATAGAACTTGAATCATTACAACACCTTTCAAATATTAAATAGACTATATAAATATATATATGACAAATAAAATTCCTAAAGGGTTGTGAACTATTTACACTATTTACAAAGAAAAAGAAAAGAAAAGAAAATCAAATAAGAAAAACAGAATTATATTGTTAAGTCTAGTGAAAAATTATTTTCGATATGATGAGAACTGATATACATGTAGATATATAAAGTAATATCTTATATCTGTGAAAAAATAATAGATTTGAAAGTTCTTTTAAAGGAGTTTGGTGATTTTTACTCTAATAGTGAAATTACTCTTTGGTTAAATTACTCGTACTCTTAATAGTGATACTTATAACAATCTATGTTTAATTAAACATTATTGTAAAAATGAACAGGGCTTCCATTTTTGTAAATTTAATACTATTGGACAACTTTGCAAGTGCCCATTATCAAAATCAATATTCTTCATTTTTCTAGTCATCATGTAATGTAGGTCTCCATGTACTGTACAGGTGTGTATTAAGAATGAGAGGCAGGCCTATGGCAGAATGATTAGTGCAATCCTCAAAAGATGTATCCATTTTTAGAATAAATGATAATAAGAAAATGATATTTCATTGATGTGCATACATTACAGTTTTCCTTTTTGATTTGCAATTTAAGCTATTCTTTTTGCTACATGTAGGCGTCAGAAGAGCTATTAAAAAGGCTTGATAGGAATGATATCTTTTATAAACATCCTTCAAACTCCCAGCTAATGGTATTTTGTTATAGGCTAATAATATTACATCAGTCTTTACAGTAGTCTTTACATTAAACAAAAGGGCCTGTAATGCTAATTCTGATGTTCATGTATGTCATACACTATGGATATTTTGCAAAATTGTTAATTGACAATTGTAGAGCAATTCTGCTCTCATCTCCAGCACACATTTATTGTATCTTCCAAATTCATGTCACATGAATGATACATGTAGCACAAGAAATTATTATTTCCCCCATCCACCTGATGCCTTTCCCATCTGCAGTTTTCACTTGATCAGAAGAAGTATTGACAGGACGGTGCATAATTTGCATTGATGTACAATTCATTATGTGTCCTGTAGGCCCCTTCCATCTGCCCCGCTAGCAAGAGACCCTGCATTATTTATGTGCAGTAGCAAGCTGATGCGTGCTGCTGTGTGCATGATATGCGCAATGCACAATAGGGCGAGCGTCTTGAGATGACAGGGCTCTCGACAGTGCATGCTGCTGTGTATCTCAGGGCTTCTGCAGTAGGGATGGTGGCGTATTCGCAAGACCTTGTCATGGTACATACTGCAGTCGCATGAAGAGATTTGAGATTCGTTGAGGGGTATTGTCTGTCGACAACATTATGCACAGACAAAATTAAGAATACTGATACAAATTGTTTTTGAAGATCTTTACATACATGTACATATCTACCCACTAAAGCTACATTTATGTAATTGGCATACAAGACCTAGGAATCTAGAAAAATAGTGAAAAGGGAGAGAGAGAGAGAAAGAGAAAGAGAGAGTGTGTGTGTGTGTGTGAAAGAGAGAGAAAGGGAGAAAGAGAGAGGAGGGAGGGAGAGAAAGAGAGAGAGATAGAGGGGAGAGAGTGGAAAGAGTTGGAGAAGGAGAGATCAAGAGATTATGAGATATCAATATTACATTGTATGTCCTGTTTATTAATGATGATTTCATGTCAACAAATAAACTCTTTACAAGATCTAATCTATAGCAGGATAGCATTAGGATGGCATGATAATCAGAAATTCCTAACATTGCTTGATTTATACACTGACTAGCTAATATATATTATGTGCAAAATGAGAAGATAAGCAAACTCTAATTCTGGTTTTGGGGTAAATTGATTGAAAGGATAGGGTCCCTGCACCCAAGAATCAGGGGTATACAGACATGTTCGTATTGATGCTTTAAGTTTATTGCTATTAAGGTAGCAATTTGTATCTTACACTAGATAAACAACTATTAAGAAATCTTTGTGAAAAAGGAAAAATATAAAAGTAAACCCCACAAAATACAGTTTAAACAATTTTATTTGATTGAATTTCCAATTGTATCTCAGGGTACCATTCTTTACCATAAATTTGATCATCTTTTGTGAAGATTGTATTGTCACAATTTGCACCCTGCGCTGAGTAAACATCTATTTCAGCTGTCATTGTGGAAGATATTCCTCTAAAGATTTAATGAGCTGTGGATATTCATTATTCGTAGTAATGATAGTATTCACAAAATGAAATGCAACTGTAGGCTCTTGCCTGATATGATACCATGATGAATAGGAATGAACTCATAAAATGCACTTTGAGAACAAATTGACTTGAATGAACCAAAGAAAATGACTGAATATTGTAGGGTTTTGTATTTTTTGTGAAACATGCCACAATAAACCATCAATCATCAACTGTCAGTACGATTTGTAAGGGGGTGCAGATATTCAACTGATTCATTGAAAATGAATTCTTTTCGTTTTTTGTCAAAAAAATTGGCATGTTTGTTGCAAATGAGTTTCAGAATTCATTGACCTCTCCAAATAAATGTATGTTACATGTAGTATGAAAGTACACTCTTAATGTTTTTAGTAATGGTAGGAGCTATACAATTGAAATGGGTTTGATAAATTACCAATAAGGAAATAATAATCTTCAAAATGTTGACTTCTTAATTTATAGCATTTAATGTGAAATTGCACTTATCTTTGACACATTTCCTAGTAATGTACGTGTAAAGCATTATAAATTTTTGTAGTTGATATTTTTTCTTTATTTTTAAAAGTTAGACATGTCTTGTATACTTCAGTTGTTGGCTTTGGCATGACTGACACATTTGTTTAGAAGTTGTAAAAAATTAATTAACAGTGAATTTATTGCCCTTTTTTCTTTCAGTTACTGTAGAATCACTTGTTGATCATTCTAAATGTTTAATGAACATTCCTTACTTTGAGTAAGTCTTGCTCTATTTTAATAGTATTTATTCGCCAACTTGTTCTTGCACAGGATAAACTCTAATCTGCACTGACTTTGTTCAGATCATTTTCACTTTTATGGAATCTGCTGCTGTCTTTTGCATTTTCTAGTTTTCTTTTACTCAGTTTGTTTTGCATGTGGGATTAATCTCATGCTATTAATGTATTTTGTAGTCATCATCAGCTGATTCATTCTGTACAATATGTGGTTGAATCTCATGCTATGTTTTTGTATTTTTTAGTCTTCCTGATCACCTAAATTTGTTTTGGATGAGGTTTTAAACTTCTAAATGGGTGCATTTTATAGTATTCGTCATCAACTCATTTTGTTTGAGTGTGGTTTATGATAATCTTTTTTGCTGTTGGTATTTTATAGTCTTCTGCATCACCATTTTGTTTTGGATGTGGTTTTAAAGGGGTGTTTGCCTGGCCTTGGATGTGTTTTCTGTGGTCACCCCATGAAAATAGCCATGGGATGATTAGGCAATGCATTGCCAGCTCTATTGTCAACCATTGTTAGTTCTATGCACACTTGTTGAATGAGCACTGCTGGTGGCTAACAGACCAAGTATGATCAATAACAGATCTATACATTCTAGGTCCTGAAGCATTGTAAATAAGTGAATGCAGACGTTACATGCAATAAACATGTACACCTGTATATGGAGAAGTACCGGTATATGGAGTGTTCTGGGTTGAATTCTACAATGTATGTGCAGGCCCACATGTTTGTTTTGAAAGCTGTAACAAGCACATCTTTAGTGCAAGGCTTTTTTTCTTGTATTTTGAATATTCCACATTATTCTGTCTCAGATACATGTACTTGAAGCTCATCTTTATTTTAGGCCTTGAAAAAAAAAGAAATACAGCTTCATTCTTAAATTTTTTAGATGTGAATAAAATATACATGACTATAAAAATGACTGATGTTAAAATGTTGTTAAAATGTTGAAAGACGCATGCAAGCATACAAATGTAATTACCAGAAACATTGTTCATTGTTTTCATGCTTTGAATAGTACATTTGTCACTTGAGTTAAAGGTAAAGACCAGTATTGGAAATGCCCCAATTTCAAAAAATGAAATGGAAGCTCTCATTACCAATCATGTGAAAGAATGTTTTGACTAATACATGATGATAAAAAATTTGCAGGGAAACCGCCTACTAATTCATATATTTGGTAAATTTGTTTCTCTCATGGTCTGTGAGAGATATAGGGTAGTCCCATATACATCTTTCTGTGTATAGTGCTTGTAACTTTACAAAGAATGGGCCAAATTTCTTATCATTTTGATGATTCCAGAACCTTGCAGATGCTAGATGATCAACCTTTTCTGATCGATTCCACAACGTTTCTTTCACAATGCAATCGCATGACCATAACTGGTCTTTACCTTTAATAGAACTAATGATGCATGACATTTTTTAACCCTTATTCTTCTTGTATATTTCACTTTATAGAGATAGATCAAATAACTTTACAGCAGCTTGGAATTTTTAGTACTTTGCCTTTTACTAATTAAATACTCATAAAAATATCTGACAAAAAAGGTGATAGATCTTATCAAAGTTTTAAACAGACTTTCATGTACACCTACATGTACAAGTAAGCACTGTTTAGAATGACTGATTGGAGCAGTGATGGTAGATCATGTCCATCAACAGCTGCCTGTCACAGACTGCTTCACTCTGCTAGCCTGACATCCTTCCATCAGCTGCAGGGAAGTGGAAATAGTTTGGGGTATCATGTCATAGTGCCCTGGTAATGGGGTCAAGCTATTATGCAATCTATTCCAATGAAGTAGGAATGTGTATCAGACAGCTGGTGTGTGGCATGTGAGTGAGTGAGTGAGTGGCAGGGAAAGTGGAAGTTGTAGTCTATCAGTCCAGGCCTGCCTTTGGGAGGTTCAAGTTATTTGGCCATTTGGTCTCCCAGACATTGAAGTTTGCAAAGTATTGTGGAGGTAAATTGGATCAAGTGTTATTTCAATTCATAGAACTTTGTTCTCATCCAAAATGGCCATTTTCGTAATGTAACAAAATTTATACTGTGCCCGGATATGATTTTGTTTATTCACCTCATATGAATAATTATGCCTCCGCCACCGAAGGTGGTGCCGGAGGCATCATGTTTTCGGGTTGTCCGTCCGTACGTCCGTCCGTACGTCCGTCCGTACGTCCGTCCGTACGTCCGTCCGTCCGTACGTCCGTCTGTCCGTCCCGTTTGACCGTTATCACAATATCTCAAGAACCATTTAAGATTTAAACTTAAGACTCGGGAATAGTATTTATCACCATAGGAAGACGATCTGATTAGATTTTGGAGTACGTAGGTCAAAGGTCACAGGTCACAGAGGTCAACTTATGAAATTCCTTGTATTGAGTTTGTTAGCGCGATATCTCAAGAACCATTTGAGATTTAAACTTCAAACTTAAGGATAGTATGTATCACCATAGGAAGACGATCTGATTAGATTTTGGAGCACGTATGTCAAAGGTCAAGGGTCACAGAGGTCAACTTATGAAATTCCATACATTGAGATTGTTATCATGATATCTCAAGAACCACTGGAGATTTAAACTTCAAACTTAGTGATAGTGTGTATCACTATAGGAAAACAATCTGATTAGATTTTGGAGCACGTATGTCAAAGGTCAAGGGTCACAGAGGTCAACTTATGAAATTCCATACATTGAGATTGTTATCATAATATCTCAAGAACCACTGGAGATTTAAACTTCAAACTTAATGATAGTGTGTATCACCATAGGAAGACAATCTGATTAGATTTTGGAGCACGTAGGTCAAAGGTCAAAGGCCACAGCGCACATTATGAATGCAAAAACAGCTTGTGATCGCGTTATCTCAAGAACCGATTGATGGATTCATGCCAAAATTAGGTCATGTTTGTTACTTGCAGAGCCAATGAACTGAGTAGATTCTTGGTTCATAAGGTCAAAGGTCAAAGGTCATGGGCCCATTATGTATGCAAAAATAGCTTGTGAACGCATTCTCATTAGAACTGACAGATGGATTACTATTTAACTCAGAACATCTTGCAGAGCCAATGAACTGAGTAGATTTTATGGTCATGAGGTCAAAGATCAAAGGGTCATATATGTATATGAGAAATTGCTTGTAATCACAATATTCTGAGAACCTGTCAATGGATTACCATTGAACGTGAATTCAATTTTTTTTTTCTGTTTTGGTTTGTAAAATTGCTCTATAACGGAGGCATCATTTTCGACTGCGCGCAGTCGAATTCCATCTAGTTGCATTTTAATATTTGCTTGTTGCTACATGTAGGTAGGACAAGCCATAATGTTTGTCCTACCAAGCAACATCTATAAATAAGAAAAATAAGATAACTGGCTATTTTCTGGACAGAAATCTCTTTTTTTTAAACTCCAAAGAGTCCCTACGAACATTTTAAAATATTGTTTGTGATCCTTTACACTCCTCCAATGTACTGGTAGGCATATGACAAGGCTGTTGCCCCAAATTTGGTTGATTCTGCTAAATTTCTGCAGTTTGTGCTTACTCATTGACTGTACTGACAAAGTTCCCCAACTGTCAGACCAGACCCCTAATCTCTATTTACCCTTAGTAAACAGAGATAATTGATCAAACAGTTTGCTTACATGTTTGTCTGGTCATTTAAAAAACAAGATACTAATGAAGTGAAAGTGTTTTGATTTCTCACTTCGAAACCACAAACTAATGTCTTGTGTTTTAGTCCTGTTACCTACACTGTAGGACTCCACATTAAATGTTCACACAGGGTCCAGTTTGACATTTTAGCCATGGTCTGTGAGCATGGATCTTCTGTTTGAATTTTGGATTTTAGGGGATCCAGAGCTGAAATTTTTGGGCCCCTACAATACATGTACCCCTATGTACCGGTTCTACATGGGCTTTTGTTAAATTTTGAGCCTTGCGTTACTCATTGAGATGCTTTCACACTCTCCTATTTGTTAACAAAACCCTGTAGTTTGTGGACTCTAATTCAGACCTATATTTTGTAGTCATAGAATGATAGAAAGTCATTATACAGATTCACCTGACATGCCTTCAGCTTTAGGTACATCTTGGAGAGGAATATTTCCCATATTAAGGCAAGCCCAATTTTGTTCTTGTAATATATATTTGCTTTTACATTGCTTATGATCCCGTTAATCTGCATTCATCTTGGACCTTTAACATTTACAATTTATCCCTGTTACCTGAACCTGTAGTTTGAGTAAATTCTGTATTTAGCCTGATCTAGAGATTCACATGACGGTCATCTGTCATTAGCTTGCCCCACCCTCCTCCCTCCCTCCCTCCACAGAAAGGATTGTGTTGTTAATTTTTTTTAATGCTAAAAATCACCATGTAGAACAAAAGGGGGCAACCTCATGACACACGGTTCTATTCCCACTGCCTCAAATATACACAAGATTTCTGATTGCACATGATACTTGAATTCTACATCAAAAGAAATTTGCCTGGTTTGGAAGGGTGCGAAAGTGCCTACTGTGAGCTTGATGCCAGGGGTCTATTAAACGGCTAACTGTAAATTGAATGGGTTAATTGTTATGCAAATGTCTCCCTATGTAAAGAACAAACATTAAAGGGGTTGAGGGGCAAACACGCACCCCCTGTACACCTGAATACAATACCGTTTATGTCTGTGGGTGGGTCTGAAGGTGTGAACCTATTCATAAAAGCTTTATTTAACAATGTTTCCAGTTTAAAAAATCTGAGATGCATGGCCCTATGTGTTATCATCAGTGTCTGTGATATGGTGTAATATTGAAGCCCTAAAGAAAATTGCGCTTAAAAATGATCATGAAGTGTCTCAAAATAGTAAAAATCTTTGAGTGACCGGTTTTACCATACTCATTTTTAACAATAGACTGTAGTGTTATAAAAAAACGTTGGGAAAACAGTTTTTGAAATTTCGAAATCCAATCATAAATATCTTGATAATCAGACAGGCGATCGGCTTGTAAAAGTCATGGGATTGCAGCATAAGGATTTTGTTTAGAATCTGAGGCAAAGATACCCAATCCCTTTAATCATTAATCTCTTCATCTTAATTTCTATTTTAATAGTGTGTGACGCTTGTGTACAGGTATGTGCAAAAATGAGAGAGAATATCTTTTTAGAATTCTACGTCTCACCCCTCTTTGTTAGCCTTCTTCTTTAGCTTTGAGTATTGTGTTCGAAAGCTGTCCTGGCAATGTCTCGGTTTTTCTGAGAGATTACTGTGCTGTGCTTGGTATGCAAAAAGTCTGGTTTCAAATCCAGTAGTAAGGTATTGATGTAAATACCAAAGGTCAACGGATGCTGGGATCTGTTTCAAGTGTCGCATTTTAATGTCCGCCGTACATAATAACTTGGTGCATGCATGCATCCAAGCTGCTCACTACGTAACATGCGTGTACGCTAGATGCACATAATGGAAATGTATAATTCTGTGATGTTCTAAAGCATCGCTTTATGTAGATTAATACTAACAATATATACATATACATGTACATGTAGGTAGTGTAATCAAAATGAAACTACAGAATATGTGATGAAAAACAAGTTCAAAATATTATCTTTGAGCAGCAAGCTTATTATATGATAATGACAATGGTTAGGATGAAAGTGATGAAGATGATAATGATGATGATAATGATGATGGTGTTGATGATGGTAATTATAGTTGTTTAATAGTTATAATGAAAAGCTGTAATGAAAATTAATTTAAACATTGTAGGTAAACTCCAGGTACATGTACAATGTAAATCGTTTTTCAAAACAGGATGTCAACATCGATATTCATCTAAGCCCTAGTTTCTATTTCATTTCATTCTATATTCAGGGGCTCCTCTGTTTGTAGAGAGAACTTTAAGAGCTCCTAACCCTAACAAAAGGTACTATCGCAAACAAAAGAAAAATATGATGATGATGACTCATCAAAGTGTTAGTAAATTTTTGCAAGTTTGCATGTACTGTACATTTTTCAAAACAGGATGTCAATAGCGATATTCATATCAACCTTAGTTTCTTTTTTATTTTATTCTATTTTTACATTTTCTTCTGTTTGTAGAGAGAACTTTAAGAGCTCCCAACCCAAGAAAAGGTACTATATCGCAAACACCAGAAAAATATGATGATGATGATGATGACTCATCAAAGTGTTAGTAAATCTTTGCATGGACAGATGATTGGAAAAGAAAAATGTAAAGGTCATGCCCGTATAACTGCTAATACTTGAACATGTAGCAAGGAACAATTTCCTGATTGACCAATATTGGCCTGATTTTTTGGTTTTCAATCACTGATAACTTCCTGATTGGTTACAACAACAAAATGCAAGGGTGCTCATTTTAGTACTCAAAACCCTTAAATACAAACAAAGGGGAGCATGAAAATAGGAATTTTCATCTGCTGATGGAGAGCTACATGTTGCAGAGCATTCAATTTCTGAAACGGTATGGGTTAATGCCAGTCTTGCTTTTGGAAGATGATTTTAATAGATGTCTCTGGATGTCCAGTCCATGTACAATGTTGTACAAGGAGGAGGATGAGGGAAGAAAAGGGGTGGGGAATTGGGAAAGAGGCAAGGGAAAGTGGAAGAGGGAAAGAGGGTTTAATAGCAGGGGAGGTGGAGGAAGGGGGTGGCAGGGGACAGGAATATGAGGGGAGAAGAAAGAGTGGAAGGGATACAATGTAGATGATAGGGAATGGAAATCAGTATGATAAACTGCAGATGAATATATGGTATTAATGCTGCATTATCAACTATCATTCTAGATGTACAATACTAGGACCACATGTGTATATTGCACCAAATACTGATGTTGAGGAAGATGCTGCACTTTACACAATCCATAGATGACTCCTGTGTGCCGCGGTGATGGTACAGAATCTGTCTTGTTGAGACATGAGCTTGACCTTCATATAACCTTACAAAGGCGTTAGACTGGACAGCCCATGGTCTGTCTGAGGCAGGCTTCCTACAGTCCATCTACCCAGTCCTTTGTCCAACCTTGTTTCTTTCAAGTTCATCGCTAGGCCAAGATCAGTGTTATTTTGATCTCTTTAAACTCTATTGGACTATCACCAGATCAACAATGAGTTGTCTGTGGTTCACCATCAAACTTTTCTTAAAGGGTCCGCCGATTTGGATCAAAGCTCTCTGTTAAAATAATTATTGTTGTCTAGAGTTTGAATTTGGGGGCCACACCTCCCACGCACTGGTTAGAGTCACGCTCTGGTGTATTAAAGGGTAAAATTCAAAGACCTTATAATATGAAAAGAGGGTTGGTCTACTCCTGGTCGTGACGTTGAGGATCTTCTATATATTAGGGCTTCTCAAAGTTCGGACCACGGTCATGTTCGTTCGGAACCGCCCGTGTGACTCTGTTTTTTTTGTTTTTTAAAATCTTAAAAGGGCCGGGGGCAGAATTCCCACAGATCCCCTATCTTTTTATACCAAATTTATGTCAAATTTCAACCAAAGGGTACCATGAACCATGAACATGACCGCTTCACAATGACAGTACAAAATGTTGGGTGGGGTCTGGAATATACTAACTCAACTCTTTTGTCCTCTGCATCTACCTACATTATTGTATCCATACTCCATTCTCAATCCAAGGAGGAGGAAGGTGGGAGGTGGGTGTGGGGGGAGGGATGTCCTTATACCCTCCCTCAGCCTACATTATGTACAATGATTTTTGATGTGTACAATGTATAAAGTCAATTCAAATGACAGCATTGCAACATCTCATGCAAATTTGTGATTGTCCATTTTCCTGTCTTTCCTGGTCTGAACATGTGTTTTCCTTTTTGTTTTCACAGTTACAATACATCTGTCATCAGTCTGAACACACAACATTAGATAGTTTCAATATTGACCTAAAACCATCAAATGCATGATTTCAGCTGAACGAGCATCTCATCACCTTGTGAAGCAGTAATGTATGACAGGCTGCCATCTGGGGCCTTTCCCTCTTGTCTCTTATTGATATCATTGAATATCTAGTATTTGCTACAGTGAAAAATACATGTACATGTACATGTAGGTACTTGAAAGTACATGTACAATGTACTTTGAATTCTAAAATGAATTTCACAAGCCTCAAACACAATATAAGCATTCAGACATGATTTATAATTCCCATTATTTGAAACATCGTGTTTCTATTAAGCAAATTGCCTAGAAAACGGGTTTAATTTGCCTTGGTTTGCTTCTTTATTTATAGGAAAAAATCTGTCAAGTTCCTTGATTTCTTTTTCTTTTTCCGCACTCTCCCTGATTTTGACTGTAATCTTGAAATGTTCAAATATTAATTTTACCTTATACCAGACAAAGAACAACATAGCAGCATTTGATGCAGTTAGAAATTTATTTTTCCCAGTTCCCCGTTTTTGTGTTCCATAGCTGTGTTGCTAAATAGGCCTAAACATGTAGTTGGAACTCAGCATGTACATGTAGATGCGTCAAAGGTACATTGTAGCAGCAGGGATAAACTCACATATCCCTGGTAGCAGCGTCCCATAGAGTTGTGTTTAGTTGAGACACCCCACTGAAAGAGTGTTTAATTGACCAACCACTGATCTCAATGCAAGCAATTTGAAGGCATATTGTAAGAGGCAAAGGCTGCAGCCTATCTTTGCAGACTTCTTTTTGCAGTCAAATGAGCTACTGTAGGTCTGGATTGTCTGAATATTAATTTAAAATCTACTTCATTGTAGGTCTTTAGGCGGTGTTTAAAGGTGTTCAAAGAGGGGGATTCGTGTACAAAGATGAGAAAATTGTTCCAAAATTTGAGAGCTCAGACAGAGAAGGCAAGATCACCAATGTAGGTGTGAGTGTAGGGACCAGGAGCACCTTGAAGATGGGTAGATGATGATGATGAACCAAGTCTGATCCTGTGTACAGTGTAGGATTTCTTACATGCTACAGGCTACCCCAAGTTTTGAATGGGTCTAGTTGAAGGACCAATCCTTTTTGTTGATTATCTACCATACCGATATGTTTCTTGCTGAATGAATTGACCTACAGGCTACATGCAACCTTATTTTAGAATGGGTCCAAGTTGAAAGACTGCAAGATATTGTCCTTTGCGTAAACGATCTCCTGCATGTACAGTTCATGGTTGTCTTAGGTTTCTTGAGATATCTAGACCCAGCTTTGAATGGGTCTAGTTAAAGGACTAGTAAGACCTAGTCCTACCTGTGGAGGAGCTCCCAGGCCCATATGTCTTGGCTGACTGGGTTGGGTAATGAACCTCAATGGTTCCTGCTGTGAAACCTCATACAAAGTTCAATTATATTTGCTTGGTTGGGTCAATAGTAATACTGAGACTCAACACCCAATTCTATACATTTACATGTGTACACATTACGCACACATCATCATACATACATGTGTATTCATGGTCCTTTCCAGAAATAGAGAGAATTATAGATTTTCAAGAGGTTGCTTGTAGTAAAAAAAACAGAAACTGTTGCCCACAAGAAACTTTTGTGAGTTTTGTAAGTATTTCATATTCATTTTGAAGGCATAATTCCTACATTGCAGTTCCTGCTCTGAAATTGAGTTCCAACCAAGGATTTTTTCATGTAAAAACTGCAGCCGTTTACAATTTTCAAGATTTTGTAGGTAACTGTACATTTATGGCACTTTTATTTTATCCATTGTGTTCATGTTTTCACCTCGTAACCATTTCTGCCTAGGTGTGCAATAATTGAATTTACTATCAAACAGAAATAGTAATACACCCAACTTACAGGATGAAATTCAAGTTTCTGACAATGAATGAATTTAAAAAAAATCCCCAAATGAGATGAAAGTGACTTAATTGTAAAATACAGAAAATTTTACATAATTAAATATACTTTTTGAGGAGCTTAGAGGACAGGCAAAGGAGGTGGTGGAGCTGGAAAGGGACCTGAAAGATAATTTTTTTGGGGGCAGCAGAATGGAAAATTGATATTTGGGGTACAGATAACAGCCCCCCCCCCCCCCTTGGAAAAAGTGTGTCTAACTCGTCTATGCAGAGGGGGCAAAACAGAGTTCTGTATGAACTGATGTACATGTATGTGAAGTGCCCTGTGGCTGAGGTCTAGGGCTTGCTTGCTTCAATGCCCCTCTTTTTTGATATGCTCTCTCTGATGCAATTTGAGCCATTCATAAATTGGATATTATTACTAACATTCATAAAAAAGGTTTGGTTAAGAATGAATTTTATTCTGTCGCTGTTTACATTTTGAAAACTCGTGTGGATTACTGTAAACACTGTTATTTTCGCGCGATTAACTTTTCGAGCTGAGCTACCCCAATACATATTTGCGGGTTCTTAAATTCGCGTTGCACCCAATTCAGCCTGTTCATAACATGCAGAAGAAGCCATGCTTATATTTTCGCGAGTTCTAAAATTCGCGCTTGCCGCTTGCGAAATTCACGAAAAACTTATGTACCGCAAATATTTCTTCTTTTACAGTACCCTGGGAAAAAAATTACAGAATAGTACACTGTTCATGTACATGTATGTAGACTTGTAGAGAGTCCATATTCCATGATTAATGCTCTGTATGTGTGACACCTCAAATTACAAAGCTCCACTGCTCACTTGGAAATGAATTACACCTTTCGATACATGTAGCTAGTATTTGCACAAAAGTAGAATGTCCTGGGAATTTTTTTCCCCGTTATATCCATCCGATGACTCATACAAAACTGTTTGATCAGGAATGTTGCCAGTAATTGGAACGTTATGGGGCGAGTTAAAGAGGGGGGGGGGGGGGGGGGGAAGCATCTGTGTAGATTCTCATAGTAGGTGCATGTACATTGGGCAAATGTGGAGGTGGCAACATTGGCAGCAGCTCAGATGTGATCTGGATGGCTGCTTTGCTGCTGGGGGTGGGGGGGGGGGGGGGGGGGGGGGGACTTCCCATTTTTTTTGGTAAAACAGAACTGTGTCTAGCTGTACAATCATTTTTTGACCACATTTTGGCATTGTATAAGAAGGCTGGGGATTTCTGACACTACATGTAATGCTTTTTATAAATCATACTTTTTGTGCTTAATATAAATAAGACATATTACAATGAAGAAAAACATCAGTTCTCAATAGTTTTTGAAAAGAAAAATGGTATGGTAGTGTGTCATATTTTGTAAGCAGGCTAAATATATTGTAATAAAAAGACATGTGAACGTGTCCCCTGCTTTTATGTAGCCAAAATATTTGTACAGGTTTACGTGTAAATATTATGATGTTTTAATCAAAATAAGTATTTTTAAAGTCACGCACGAAAGGAGAGTGAATTATTTGCAGAATGAAGCAAAAGTATTATGATGTTTTAATAAAAATAAGCGAACACTGTAAAATAAATATTTTTGTATGTCAAGCAAAAAAGCAGATTGAATTATTTGCAGAATGAAACAAAAGTCACATGTGTAGTGTATTCCTGTACATAACACCGTAAAAATTATTTCTAAAAAATCAGCTGGACAAGTGCATGAAGTATAAATGTACATTTGGAAAATGAAAATGATATTCTGAGGCCAAATTCATTCACAGTAGTCACAGTTGGCTGTGCCCAATTTTATGCTGGAGGGAATTTAATAATTCCTGTCCTCTTTCCTGACGTCACTCCATCGGTAGGAGAAGTAGCCATCGGCCTCGATGCGTGTAGCTTGAACGGTCGTCAGTTGAGGGCAACCCGAGGCGTATCACGAGAACTTCACGCAGTTCAAGCTCTGATATAAGGCGAGGCGAGTCGTCAAAGCAAAAACTATCAGCAGCAAATGGTTTCTCTAATGGCCTGTGTCAGTATCATTCCATGGTCGAAGGCTTTTAATAAACGCAGAGTTATTCGGGAAGGTTTCTTAGTGTAATATCTCTCTTCCCAATCCTCATTCGTTCATCCTCTAAATATGTTTTCACACATTTTGGTCCCTCTCCCTTTTTTGCTCCTTTTTACTTTCTTCCTCAAAGATTTTTTTTGTTTTCTTTGCAAATTATATTGGTTGGTGAGATTTTCTATGATTTTGTTTTTGCTATATCTATCTCCCCCCCCCCCCCATCTGTGTGAACTCATGGGTGTGTGTTTGTGGCTGGGACGGGGAGGGGGGGGGGGGAGGGATTAAATGAAATGATGCTCACATTTTTTTCTCTCTCTCTTTTCTTTTATTTGATATTGAATTCATAGTTATATCAGAAACTTCAATCACTACTGAAGAGATATGAGTTTTTGAAGTCTGCAAAGGGTTGGAGGACTTTTGATTATTAAATACGGTTCAATCTCAGAGCTGTGAAAAGATAGGACCCTTGTTTATCTGTACAAACTGTACATGTATATTTCAGCCTTAGGAATTGAATTATTGTCTCAATAGTGGTACCCTTACCCTACTACACCTTAACACTTCTACACAATACTAGGTGGTTTCAATCATAACCCTATATGGCTAGACACTAACAGAATTCAGATATTTGTTTACTAAAATGTTAAGACTGAAGTTTAAAAACATCATCGTTCCCATGTATTTAGATTAGCCTACATATTTTTTCCAAATTCAATACTTTGAGAATCAAACTTACATGTAAGTTGAAATTCTTATCATGATTTTACATCGACCATTTACCTGCATCCATTTGTATATATTATTGCTTAAAATGTTATTGTGCTTTATTCATTTTAGTTAATTTCTTAAATTAAAAAAATTGTAAACTATAGTTTTAAAAATTTACAATTGTATGCTTAATAGATGCTTGCATCAGATATTAAATAAAAATCTAGTATTTTACAACTGTCATGTATTTTTAGAATCATTATAAAAAATTATGATTACACAACACAAAAAAAATAACAAACAAGTCTATTTGCAGACTGCTAATGTAGTAGTGCCATTATCAGAGAAAAGTAATAAGACTCCTCTTTCATTATATGCCTTTATCCGGCTTACCCCTGCCCTCTTTGAGTGTAATTATTAGCAGGTATGGGCTAGCTGAATAGGAGGCAGTGGATTATTGCAGGAGATTGCTTTCAAACCGCAGGGGGATCGTGGGCTCTCTCTAAATTAAATAATCTAGGTAATTTTGTGCACAGACAAGAGCTAAGTGTTTGGTGGTAGCTAGTAATATCAAGAAGCTTTCTTTCCTCAGTAGATTGCAATACACCAAGTGCATGATGCAACTGTGCCATGCCCCTTTTTGTAAATGACTCTTTCATCCGTTTCCTTTCTTTTTCTTCCCTTGATGAAATAAGTAGTACCAATGTGCGAGTCTTACCTAACTTTCTTCTGTTTTATGAAAAGTTAAGATCACCTAAGAATAAAATATTCTAGCCATCAAGAATGTCATATACTACATGTAGCTATCAAGAATGATTCTAGCTATTGTATACTTGTAACTTTGATGCTTAACGTTTTCTACATGTTTCCGTCAACATTTGAAATAGGGAGAAATACAATTTTTTTTAGACATGCAAGTCATGCCAGCAGTGGGGAACATCTCTGCTCAAATTGCATTAAAAAGTTGCGTACAGTTTATTCACTGCATACATTATGACAACCATGTAAATGGGATGTTAATTAACTTTTTAATGATTCATTTGAATAGCTTCCATCCGGAGTGAAAACACTCCTAAATAAACAGATAAATTATAAATAGAACACTTGTTTGAACAGATATCCAAGATAGAATGAAGCTTCCTTGTATACATACATGGACATGCATTTTATTTAGTTTCAATGATAGTCTAGAAGAAACATAAGATCCTTTGCTGTTTAGTTCTGCATTCAAGTATAAAAATATATAAAAAACAAACAAACAAACAAAAAGGATGAAGAAACAAAAAAGACATTGCAGATATGCTTATTTGCCATTTGACAGTGGTCATTCACCATATTCTAGTAATAAAGTACAAGAAACTTGTCTTTAATAGCGGCCACATCTCTTTTATTGGCTATGCATTTTGTCTCCCCAAGAAAGAATTATGGTTAATTGTAGAACCTGTCTTGAAAGGCCATCTGTCTACAGATCTTCCAGCTTTCCTGTTTCCCTTGGATGGCCTTTATGTACATGTTCTACTGTACATAATGTACGCTGAGAGTTATAGGAAGGTGTCAGCTTATTTACTTTTACAAAGAATTACAACCCATCTGGTGCCCAACAGATGATGTGCAGTAATAATCTACCAATCTACCATATTTCGAGGTAGACAATTCTGCAACACAGACTACTCTGGCTCAGTCCTACTGATTTCATGCTGTGCTAAGCCAGCGCAACAGGTCTATCATGCTGTTTATATTATGTACAGTATGCAAGCCACAGCTAGCAATATTATATCACTCACTCTCTCACAGATATCCAGTCAGATAGCATGTAATATTTACATGCAGAGCCTAAATTCAATCTCCATGTGGTATTTATTATCTTCACTTTTGGTGCCATAAGTGTTTTATTAGGCTCAGTTACAGCTCCTTTGTCCATTTTGGGGGGTATTAAAATTTGTTCAGTGCAGCCATGAAATTTTGAGATCAAACTATATGCAGGCTATACATTTTGAGAGATTTTTTTTACACTGTATTTTTCTATTTTTAAGAGGTAGATTCGAGTCTGACAACAAATTACAATGAAGTATGTTACCTGAGGAAACTCTGTCTCAAAAAGGAATGATTCATTTAAAATGTTTTGGGTTTTACTTTAGTTATTGGTCTTTGAATGTGTGGAATTGACCATAAACTGATGTAAAAATTATTATGGCACTATGCCCTGTTGCTTTCAAATTGAAATACTCTAAATTTCACAAAGCTACATGTATACTTGCCCTCTTATTTCAAACACATTTCATTTAGGAAAATACTATGATACTAAGAATCCATTCTGTGATTATTATCTGCCTTCTTACTTTCCTCTCAAAAAAGCAGAGGGAGGATATATCATGTGTGTTACGCCAAGCCTGCACAGAGACAGAGAGTATACAATCTGCATTGGATATGAAACTACTCTAGTATAGGGAATTCATGATGCACGGATCGAATGCATAGAATGGCTGGCTGGTGTAATGTGTGTACCTGCATTGTAAAGTAAGGGAGCCCTTAGAACGCAGCTTGACTACACCTACACTGCATGGATCCAAGGAGCAGTTTGTGTGTGTGCTTTTAGTGTGTGTTGTTTCTTAGGGTCAATACATGTACATGTACAGATAGCGAGCTCAGCTTTGCATGTTTTTAAGTCACACTCACTGTTGTATGTATGCAGAAAAGAGTGGCTGTGTGCAACACACAGAGATGGATAAAAACTTGATACCACCTGCTAGTATACTGGGATACCAAGAAAATGCACATGTGAAAACAGATCATCAGATGATGTAATTTGGCATACTTTTACTACACATACATGTGAGATAAACATGTACATGTATGATTGAATTCTTGTTTGACTTTGGAGAAAGAATGATCATTTATGTCAGCTATATAGTATAAGAAATAGACATTACACTGTTTTTCAGATTGCAGGCACAATTAGGTAATTTTCATTTGATAAAATGTTGAGAATTTCAACAACTTAAGTTACAACTGATGACCCATCTGTTGCATTTCAGGAAGACAAGCAATACTCACTATGGTATACTTAAAACAAAATTAATTTTTATTCCTGAAAATAGTGAACAATTTTAAGATTAGAGGCAGGGTTATAATTATGATATCTTGATAACAGTTTTACCATTTTAGATAACTGGGCAGTTTTATTTTAACCATTTTCATAAAAACAACATCAAAGAAAAAAGGGGAAATGAGAATTTTTTTTATAGTACCATCCCTAAATCATCCAATGAAATAATGCTCAAAAGTGACACTTAAATGAAAGGATTTCTTAGATTACTTTGGAATTTTAACAGAACTTTAATGTGCAATGATTGCAATAAAGGAAATGTAATAAACTCAACACCAGAAGATTTTCTAAAAGTTGTTTAAAGGTAAAGAAGATATGCCTTGTAAAGATACATTTATTGCACCTTATATTTGAATCTTAAATTCCCACCATGTGATTTTTGGGGGGTCTATTTGGAGCTAGAAGGGGCTAAAATGATATACTTTAACAAAGAGTTAATGCCTTCTGGCTCTAAACAGACAAACTATATGTGGCCAAAAATATACATATCTTTGCAAGCAAGAAACAAAACTAGACTTGTGAATAAAGTATTCATTTGCAGAGCTCTAAAAGAAGTTGTTGCCAAAGTGACATTGAAGCCCTAAATTCCCTTCAAGTTCGGACATCCTAGGAATTTTCCATTTTAGCCTTGATTGGAACTAGAAGATGTCCAAGATTAAGTCTGTTGTCATCATTAATTCTTTTGCATATATATTGCTCAAATCATTGTAAATGGCCATCAGCACTTACCTGACAGTTGGAATTGATTCTGAATAAAAGTTGCATCATGAGCAAATCTTCGCTAAAGTCCTGTATCACCCCATCTGATAGAGCCTGCCTTTTAGAATCTTTATTCATTTTCATTTTTGTTTAAAATGCAACCTGATTGATATTTGGGAAATGCAGATTAATATTAAATAGGTAAAAATATACATCCGATTCTTCACTGAACCACCTGTTACATGCTCTATTCACCTCAAACAGTAATACCTTGTACATGTGCCAGATTAAAGCCTGTTAAACACAGACTTACGGTAGCTATTAATCTTGGGTCGTATTGATACCATTATTAATAGGCAATTAGTCACCAATGACCTTGATTATCATCGATCATAAAAATGCTACCATACCATTCGTTGCATACCTCACAAGCAGCACAATAGGTATGATCAATAATTATATTGAGTTGGTTTGGCAGGATTTATGTATGCTACCAATAGTCCAATACTGCTAACAAATTGCAGAATATTATAAGGGCACCGTCACTTCATGTCTATTGTACATGCATGGAGCCAGTGTTTCAAAATTTCAAAATCATGGGGAAAAACAGAAATGCAATTTGACTGTCATATTTTCTTATTGAGGTCCATAACAAGGAACCCTTTTTTGTCAATTTGGAGTAATTTAAAGTCTTCAAATCAAGCAGAGGTAGATGTTTTTTTTAAAGTACCCTTAAGATATGTCATAATAATAATATTGGTTATTTTTATAGCGCACATATCCACCACGCAAGGTGCTCTAGGCCCTCCAATATTACCCTGGATCTGCTAGGCTACCAATTTTTGTACTCACAGCAATCAAGGAATTCCTTCCTACTGGTACCCATTTAACACTTGGGTGGCAAGAGCCAAATATAGAATATTTTCTTGACAAAGGATGTTAGTGCCACAGCGGGACTTGAACCACAAACCATAAGATCCACAGTCCAACAAGGTATCCACTATCCACTAAACCATGACACCTCTATTATGTATTATCTAATTGTGCAACAGGTAGGCATCTACATGTAGTCTTGATATTCTGTTATGTTCAGAAAAAAAACACTGGTTGTATATATAGCTGTAATATCATTGCAAGTGATGAGTGATTAGCCAGAATCAAATACATGTACATATAGATTTTGGATATCAGGAACATACACTTTACAAGGAGAGAGTAGGGTGTACATATAAGCATGTATACTAGAGTTAGGAATTTTTAAATAGTGGTTTAAGTTCATTTTTCCTCCAGCAAAAGCACTTAAAAGACAAGAGATATGTCAAATCGAGAAGAATAATTTCAAGGAGAAATAAGGAAAGAAAGAAAAGGGAATTATGGTATGAGGGTGGTGAGGGAGCCAAGGAGAATGAGACATGTTAATGCATGTACTTGTACATTGATGCATTTTAAATCAGATAACATCTTTTATTACTTGAATGTCTCATCATAATTTCATTAAATACTTTCATAAAAGTGTTTACTAGTAATCAACTTTATAGAGACTCTAGGATTTTTTTCTCTCAAAACGAATGAGAAAGCAAAGTAAACGAGTGAAGAAGCACAAGAGGTGTGTGCATGCCATTGTAAAATATGCCATTTGCTCCTGTGCAGAAAAAGCTGTCAGCCGCATTTAGGACTAATAGCATAGAAGCAGTGCTAGAGCATACATTCAACAGGCGCTGCATCGACAAATCTTATCCGTGAGAAAGATAAAGAGAGATGGAGAGAATACGAGAGAGGATAGAGAGGAAAAGAGCGAACCTCCACACAATTCTGCCGAGAATACGGAATGCTCGAAATAGATGCCTTTCCCCCCCCCCCTCATCTTCGTCTTCTCCTACTACTTTCTCTTATTATGCCGAAGCCAACAAGCTTCTGCTGCATTTACATTTTATGGGGATACGTGGGTGTGCTGCATTATGTGTACAGAGGAAGCCCATCTCGAACCACACACATCTAGTCTCTCACACACACACACACACACACACACACATAGCCCACACCCTCGCATGCACACAGACACAATATGCGTACTAGAGGAGCTTGTATGTGTGCCTATGCCTCGTCTATGATGTAAGGAAGGATACTCTTTCAAGATAATTTAGCAAAGAAAATTAACATCTATGTAGTAACTTTATAAGCTACGATACTTGTCTGATGATTTTCTTTTTCAGTCACAGTTTTATTTGCATCCTATATTATGTATTGTTCCTCTTTGGCATTTGAAATATAAGCTAAAACATAGCCCATCAAAACATTCCAGTGATTGCAAGTGTACAAAATGTTTATTTTGTACTCAATAAATTGTCTAAATCAGTGAGAGCCTACTATTTCAGCTGTAAAGTCCATTTAATATTAACATGTTTTGATCAAAATAATCTGTAGAAAATATTTCTAAAGTGGTTTGGAAATTAAAACCTCAAACACTATTATCATTTATGAAAGCTGATATTCAACTATTCTCTATCATAGAACCCCTGTAACCATTGTGTTTTTAGTTTAAAGCATAAAGAAGATCACTGTATCAAGTGTTAATAAATAGAAGTTTGGCTCTTGTATCTAATTGTTTTCTATGACCGACTGACAAGTACATATGAAAAATACCTGTAGTCGGAAGACCTTTTTTATGCAGACAAATTTAGTGAGTTGTTTGTTTTCTTAGTTACTTTTTGTCACCCCATGTCAAATGATACTATTCTATTAAATTTACCTGTCACCATGTTGAAGATGAATTTTATCTCTTTTCTTAACGAGGAAGAAGAGGCATTTGACCGGGGAATGATCAGTGCCATAAGGAAACGAATAGGTAAGATAAAAACGTATTTTGTTTAGGAATTGTGGCTAGGCCAGAATCTGAGATGTATATGAAATGATAAAGTGACATGTCCTGTCAGATATCAGCTGAATTATCTGACTTGAAATGAGGATAATGATTACTGAGAAATGTTAAATGAAATTGAAGATTATCAATACTCGGATCTACTTTATCTGATAAAAATCAAAGGTAGTGTGATACACACAAAATATGAAGAGAAGATGGAAACATGAAAAGATTATGGAAATGTTATTGAAGGAATGGCCCAAACATTTAAAATATAATGCACCTACAAAAAAGTGCAGTGCATCATATTTTGAAATGATTTTGGAAGCAAGATTATACAGGTAGGAAGTGACAGCACTGGTGCAATTATTCTTTATAAAGAAATTAACTCTGTAATGAGTTAGTTTTAGGATTTTAAACTGATTTTTTTTACCATGGTACAAATAGAAATTCTGAAAAAAATCCAAGATTACTGCTGTCAGTACTGAGCAATAATGTGTTTTCTTTAAAACATTCAGAGATGTTCTCCCTTTTGTGACAAATTGGTACATTATATTACTTTCATCATCATCATGTCTAAATCTGAAACAGTATCTTTAAATCTCATTCTGTGTAGAATTTGAAGCTAGACTATTTCATTTAATCCTGTCTCCATTACTGAAGTCTGTTTGACCACGTCTGTATCTGTCTGTGTGTGCACAGTGACTCAGGTCACGGAGAGGTATGCTAACGGAACAAACAGAATTAACCTTCCTTAGGTGAATCGTGAGTGCTAAAACACTGGATGGAGTTTCAGAAGGAGGCTTGTCTTCATCAGCTTGAGTTTGCCAAGTAACCTGCCAAATAAACCATCTTAATTGGCCCGCAGTTGTAATTGAGAAAATATCCTGAGAAATCTTGGTCTTGTTTCGAGAATATCCCACTTTTTAGGAAATAGCGGGCTAATTTGCGCCCATCAGAGCTAGTTTGTGATGAGCGTATCGGTCTGGTGAAGATGCAGTTTTGAACTTCGGGAAAATATCCGAAGTCTGAAAATAGTGGGTTATTTGGTAAACTCAAGCTGATGAGGACAGGCCTAGGGTATCGGCAGGAGGGTGGGCTCCGCCTCCAGTCACTCTACAAATATAGCATAAAGATTTTTTACTTGATGTTTTAAATGTTTTCTTGTAGAATACTGAAGTCAGTGAATAATAATTTAATATATTTGTGACACAAGGAGAGATAGATACAATACCTGTTCTTCACTTTGTAATAAATTCTGGAAAACATGAAAGGAAAAACAAAGATGTTACAACATACATTGGAGCGTTAATTTTCTGTAAAAATGATAGGAGTTAATTCAGTGAATACTCTTGTGCCTCCAAATAAACTTGCCTTAACAGCAATACATTAGTTTCGAATGGGTGCATCAAAAACTTTTAATTAATTAATGCAAAACAATTTGGAGATAAAGGCAGTTTTGTTATCATGCCTTCCTGCATTGCACATAACAAATGTTCTTATTCACATATATGTCCCAGAGTGTTTTCCTTCGCTTCAAGTTACATACAGCATGCACACCTATAATGCTATATCCTGTTTTCAGTGCAAATACTGACCATGTTATAAGATTAGTGATATCATCTGCTCAGAGTCAGAAGGATGTTAACTGTGTCCAAGTATATGAGATAATGCCCTTCTAGCTCCAAACACACAATATGTACTTTACTGATAAGGACACTACAAAGGTGTGGCAAAGTCAACAACCTCACATTCCAACAGCAAATGTATATTTCATTTAACCTTCAATTAAATAGCATGACGTCAATAGCGTACATTCCATTGGAATATTTTAAATTGTCTAAAAATTAATGTGAAATTAATTTTCTGATTAGTTCTGGAATGCCATCTCTAATTCTTTATGCATCATAATTTTTGGTGATTGTAGGTTTAAGACTGCAGTTCTTATTCTGTGTTTGTTAGCATGCAGATATTGTTTGTAATTTAGCTATTTCAGAAAAAAAGTTTGATTTGCATCCTATTAAATGCCCACTGCACTACTGGTAGCTACTTGCGCCCTCTATATAACAAACAATGCCTAATCGGTGACCATTGGTCCCCCATGATCCTCTTTTTCTTATGTTAACTGAGAGCTGAGTTGATGAGATAACCACCTGTCCAGTGACCTTGCAGAGCGGTCTAATCCCTCCTGTAAACTACGGCAGATAAGCTTTAAAGGCATCGTTTAACAATGTTAAATCTGAGATGCATGGCCCTACATGTTATCAGTGTCTGTGATATGGTGTGATATTGAAGCCCTAAAAAAAAAGTGCATCAAAATATTGTAGCCCTAAAAAAAACTGCATCAAAATGATCATGAAGTGCTTTAAAACAGTAAAAATCTTTGAGTGACCGGTTTTACCATACTCATTTCCCCCCAATAGACTGTAGTGTTAGGAAAACGAAAAAAATGAAGTTTCGATTTCCAATCATAAATATCCTGATATTCAGACAGATGATCAGCTTGTAAAAGTCATGGGATTCCTGACTGACCTTAAGATTTATGACTGACCTTAAGATTTATGATTATGATTGCAGCATGAGCTAAATCCAGGATTTTGTTTCAGAATCTAAGGCAATGTTACTGAGTCACTTAAAGGAATGCAGGTGCATCTCACAACACACATTGTATGAACAGTGAACCTCTAAAGGCTATGAACTTATGAAGGGTTGCAACCTGCAATATAAATGTAAAGAACGTTTTTCAATCCAAACCATACACTCCACTTTCAGCCAAGGTTACTTTCAGCCCTTGAAGAGTTTTCATCAATCATTTATGAATATGAATCCAACTCACTGCCATTCTTTGATTACATTGACATGACTAATTATTTTGCATTCATGTAAGTACACATCTACTTGTTGTGGAGTGGTCTTCTTGATTCACTAAAAGTCAAAAACTTTATGTTGAGAATAGGGAAAGGGCCAAATATTGAAACTCCACAGTGCCATAAAGAAATATTAACAAGATGTGTGCTTGGAGCCAGAAGGGTGTTAACTCAAAGAAAAGTGTTACAAGTTAACGCCCTTCTGGTTCTCATGTAATTAAAGTAATGTAGCACAGCACTGATTTGTTTATTTGAAGAGGGTATGAATATTTTGCCATTACACAAGTTTCACCAATAGAAGAAGAGCTCAGTTTTGAGATAACTAAATGTAATGTAAATTAAATTGCTGTAATTCACTGATTTTTTAATTGTGAGACATATATTATAGAGCAAGTACTATGATCACCCTATCTATAATTGTCATCATAATCATAATCATCTTCTTCTTCTTCGTCGTCGTCATCGTTTTGTCGTCGTTGTCTTCTTCTTCTTCTTCTTCTCCTTCTCCTTCTTCTTCTCCTTCTCCTTCTCCTTCTCCTTCTCCTTCTCCTTCTCCTTCTCCTTCTCCTTCTCCTTCTCCTTATTCTTATTCTTTTTCTTTTTCTCCTCTGCCTTTTCCTTTTGTAAATATTCAAAGGGCTATACAGCCAGTCATGAAGGTGTTATTAAAAAAAAGACTTTGAAGAGTTTGTTTATTATACCAAAGTGTATTGAAACTTATTTACTATGAACAAAGATCATCTTCAGTATCTAAGGCTGCATCAGGTGTCTTATATCTGCGGATATATATGTTGGATGATTCATGTAAATATTGCTACCCCTAAGAAGATTGGCAGTAAATGAAGGAAATCCACCCCTTGCGAGATGAAAGATGCAGTTTCCAGAGAAAAGATCTAAAACCCTTAGCAGCCAGGACCCAGCTGTAGGCTTCTGACAGTGATTCATAAGTGCCATTATCACACAATTAAGACAGAGTCAAACCACAGGAGGATATAGGTAGTTATGTCCTGGAAATCCTCATCCAGACCCCCTTTTCATGAGCAAGAACGGTTCCGATACCACCTTTAATCCTGTTGTGTTAGATAGTCTAGTGTTAGATTGGTCTGAATCACAACATACATATACACTCTATTATGTGACAATACTTTCTATTATTGGCCTTTATATTATTCTTTCATTTTCTTTAAAAATGCATACTTTTTCATTAATTTGAATGGCAGATATTCTTACAAATGATAACAATAGAAGGCAAAGGGAGCATGTTTAATCGCTGTTATTGCCTCCAGGTTAAAACATGAATTAAAAAATATTAGATTATATATGAACATCACTTATATGAAATGCAAAACTAAACTTATGATTCCCTCATCTAAATGTATGAAAATCTCATAGGCATTAAAATAATGGAAATAGAACCTTCTTACTTCTCTCAATGTTGGATCCATAGTTTGTGAAAACAGGGTCATTAGCGCTCCATATTTTTTAAGTGGATAGGTGCAACCTGCTCCTATGTAATAATAGTCATTGTAGGTAGAGACTAGACAAAGAGATGGAAGCTACCGGGAGTTAATGCAATAACTTTTTTATAATGAAACTGGAGTTGGATTGAATTGTTATCTACCATGCAAGTAGTAAGTAAATATTTGAGAAGTGTTAAAATATTGGACTTGGTTGATTGTTTATATAATGAAGTACATACTGTATGTACTTTCACAGAGTATGGATTCCTTGTTAAGTGATTTGGATGACATTAATTGCAATTGTCAGGTTTTAAATGATACAAAGTGCGATAAAAGATTCATCAAGCATTGGAATATAGAGCATGGAATGATATTTAATAGTGACTACCTGTTATCTTAATCATTGAAGTATCAATTCTCATATGTTGTAAGGTTTCTACCTAAATCTGTATTCCTCTTTATGCACGTTTAAAAAATTATAGGGAAAAGATCTCTTCTTTTTGTTTTAATCTTTACTTTATAGCCCAAAGTTGGCTTAGGAAATATGATGACATGGTTTATTGTTTCTCCTTTGAATATAGATTTGATAATCCTTATTTAACACAATTATGCTCTTCCATTTATGATTATTCATTCAGTTTTTAATTTATTCAGATCAACTTGATATCAAGCTTCCCGATATACATGTACAAGATTTAGTTTTTAATGATGATTGTAAGTTTAAAGAACAGAATTTTCACTCAGAATGATCTTTCAAACTTCTCCACTTGCTGAAAAAACCCAATCAAAACTGACTACGTGCAATGCATGAATTATCATTACCTTGTATTTTTTATGTTTTATATTTTGTTGTATTATTTGGTTTAAAGCACGGCTCCCTCTTGAAACAGGGACTCTGTGACTCTGAATATAAGGCCTACCCGGTGTTTTTTGTTGAACAAAAGAAAGAAAATAATACAAATATATTAAAAGAAATGAAAAAAAAATATAATATATATATATATATATATATATATATATATATATATATATATATTTATATATTTAAAATCTTTGTACATTCAGTCATTCATACAATGTAGCATATTGGAGGTAGCAAAACAAACAGAAGTCATTGCCTTATTACAGGTAGCATCCTGTTCCACTAATCCAAGTAACAATTGACAATTTCCTATGACAAACACTCATAACATGGTTGTAAAGAGTTATTTTCTGTACCTGTTATTGTGATGTATTTTACTTGTTTATATGTACTAGCTTGCCCTATTATGACAGTGGTTAATATTTTTTATTTATTTTGTATTCTTGTATATTTTTATAATACACCATCTGTTTTGAGTCAGAAGGGCATTACATCTTTGTTATTAAAGAGTTAATCTCCTTCTGGCTCTGAACAGATGTCATGTATATTTATAAGACCTAACCTGTCCCATTTCTTTTAGATATTTGCACAACATAGATTTATATGAGCATTAAAGTGAAATGGTATTGAATTAAACACTTCATTCAATTGCATATAAGCTTTTTATTTGAAGCGCAATGTAAGATAATTCCAACTAGCTTGAATGTACACAATAATCAGCAATATGTTGGATGAAGTACGTAACACCTAATACACGTGGAGTCACATTCCATTAAATACAAACCTTTGGTATGGGTGTAGGCTATAATCCTTGTGAGAAAAGCAAACTTCTGAGAGATTGAAATCAAGATCTGTTTTTTTACTCATCCATCAACCCAGCTTACAGTACAGAGTCACAATTTTCAAATTTAAAATAAGAGTCAGCTCTTCGGTTTGTAAAGAAATAGTGTTGTTTCTCATCCACGTCTTACAGCATGAAATAATTTGTTTTTCATTTAAAATAGTGGTGAATTACACTTCTGAATGTACAAGAATATTGAAATGGTTCTACCACATAATATTCAAGACTCAAGAGAAAGCTTCGATAAAAGAAAAAGAATCTTCAAAATTTGAAAAAATACAGAGTGATTCAGCAAAAAATAACCAATCTGTCCTCTTTCTATTCCCTTGCACAGATCCTCGCATGACAAGACAAAGATCAAACCCAGATGAGCAAAGAGCTTCTGAGATGGAATCAAGTGGAGGTCGTTCTAGGAAGTCTGGCCAGAGTGGTCGTTCCACTTACTTAGAGATGTTCAGTCAGCAGCGTCTACCAGCTCTGTTACGCAATGTAGGTCCTGGACGGAAGATCAGCATGGCCAGTCTGGCTGGCAAGAAGTCAGAGCAAAGCACAGAATCATTAGGAGACGAAAACAGCAGTAAATATGTACCAAAGCCATCACCGGACAAGAAATCACGAAAAATCTCTAGCAGCAAACAACTAGACATTGATATCTCACAATTCATCAAGATCAAAGGTGATGTGAGTGCAAGGACACGTAATCGCCATCTACCATCTTCGGGAATCTTAGCGTTGCACCTCTCGGGCGGAAGGAAAATGGCACCGGCGTTGGCCTCACGGAACCAGCTGCGAGATTTGTATTGTGTGATAGAGATTGATTCCGTCCATAAGGCACAGACAGCCACTGTGACAGGGCGGGATGAGTTCTGCTGGGATGAGAGGTTTGAGATTGACCTGGAGAGGGCGCAGGACATGGGTATCATGGTCTACAGTTATGGCTGGAACCCAGAAGGTCGACAAAAACTCTGCCACAAGTCGCTCATTAGGTTAACGCAAATCTTAATTCATGCAAAATCAAAAGACGACACCTACAACTTAGCCATCCGCATGGAACCCCGCGGAATCTTGTACATTTCCATGGCATTTACAGAGAGGCATGCGACCCTGAAGAGGGTACCGTCCCTGGACAGGAGGGGTCTCTTTGGTGTACCTCTAGACGTGGTTGTACGGAGGGAAGGATCATCTAGGTTAATACCGATCCTAGTCCAGAAGTGTGTTCATGAGATTGAGGTGCGAGGGATCAACGTGATTGGGATCTACAGAGTCTGTGGATCAGCTAAGAAGAAGAAGAAGCTCCACGATGAGTTTGAGACAGCTAGTGCTCTGGTGGATCTCTCCTATGACAACTATCCGGACATCAACATCATCACAGGTTTGTAGAATATCTTTCCCTTTTATCTTTTCAGGGCCAGAAGTGGGATAACTCTAATTACTTTAATACAGTGTGTCTTCATGTAGAGGTCCCAGTTTTGGACAAGATGTGGGGCATCTACTTGTTTTTAAAGGTTTGAAAGATTTATAGACGAACGATAAGTAGATGCAGGTTTAAAAGCTGAGATCACTAAACCTATTAAATCAATTGGCAAAATAGGCATACTAGACTGTGACCTACAGTGTTTTTAGGGATAACTCCTCTTTTTCATTTTCACTTGCTGTAAAATATCATAAACTTTAATTCTCCCCTTTGAGGATGTACTCCAGATACAATTATGTATGGTTTGTTGTTTATATATTTGTTTATGTTTTCCCTCAGGCAAACGTCCTGTTCAGGTTGATCTTGAAAACATTTTGTGTGTAAGAAATAAGAAAGTCATCTGACAAAACATCACATTGACATTACTCGACATTTGCCAATTTGAAATTGTCTCATGATATGGCCTTTCAAAAATTCAGATCATTGATCCAATGACCAATGTTGTTCAAATTTTCACAACAATGTTTCATTGGTTCTTGTACTTCTTTAATGCAGCTTGCTAGATTTTTCTGTTAAGATTAATCAATGATTTATCATGCTGCATCTTGTAGTGAAATACATGTATGCTTGGTATAAAGCATGGGAAGATCGTGTTAGTTTATGTACATCTGTGAGTGTGATTGAATATGTATCTACGGTAGATGATAACCTATTTATATTGAACAGACACTGTGGTTGAGTGCAGGCATCATACATGAATGCATTTGTAAAGCTCTTTGCACATACTTAGATAATCTGCCAAATGTTTCACATAGCCATCATAAAATATCTAAAGAGATGACCTAAAAAACATACTTTGCAAGTGTTATTTCTATTATTAACCAAAATTACCTAAATTTGTTTAAACATGTTTTTTTGTACTGACCATTTTGTAGATTAGATCCGGGAATTAGATTTGATAGAGTATATTCATGATTCACTTTTAATGCTTTTCAAATGTGATGTCTTATGAAAATAAAAATGTAACAGTATGTACGATTCACATTTTGAGGTGGGGGGGGGGGGGGGGGGGAGGGGGAGAGAAAAGTCTTCCAGTTAAGGAATTTGTATCACTCTCTCTTTTTTGGGGTGGAGGTGGTGGGGGAAAAACTGCTGAAATATATTGAAGGATAAAAACAAATCTTATAATATGCTCTTTAAATGATAATTTAGGAACTTTATGAACTAGGAATTATATGAACTGTTAGTAAGTTATGCTACATGTATGAAGACAAGTTGTTATCTGCATACACTGTGCACAATGAACTACAATGCTTGCTCAAGAAAAAGCATCCTACAATATGTACATGTTGTGAGAGAGGCATACATGTACAGTGTGTGCATGCCTGAGGAAGCCATAGCCTCTCTCTGTGCATGCTGTGTGTGTATCTATCAGTATGCATATTGCATAGTCAGTCAGAGACTGCCTTAGCTAGCCCAGCCTCATTTATTACATTATCATCCTGTGTTGGCAGTATGCACGGACTACACGCCGTACATTAATGCTGCAAAGTGCGGTACACATGTTTCCCCCATACGTACCAGGGTTTCCCACAGCCTTAGAATATGCTAGCAAGTGGTTGTTTCTTTGGGGGTATTCCTAGTAATTTTTTTGTTGCTTTGTAGAATGGTATGCAAACTCACAACCTTTTACCAGGAGGGTTTTGTTTGGAAGAGAAGAAGTATTGAAATAAAAAATATGTGATGATTCTATAATGTTGGAGATATACATCATGTACTTAATTTGTAGCAACAAGTGCTAATACAGATACTAGTGAAAAACACTCTCTCCCTAAAAGAAAAATGGATGGGAATATATAGTGATGAAATCAACACTGCATAGCGAGTTACATATTCATTGAACAAATAGAAAGTATATTTGTTTGTACTTTGTACTGTAAAAGTTATACACAAGGCATGGATGCATTTTTTTGAATTTTACTAAAATCTAAAGTAGATGTTCAATATTTTATAAGCAAATCTTGGTTGAAAATGTATAATGCGTTTTTATGCTAGACTTTCCTGTATTTAAAATACTTGGTTTACGAATTATAATAATTAGCATTGGCATGAGTGTGTAACTCACGTAATCAGGTCTAATATACATTGTACCCTTGAGTATTAAAGGCATTCCTTTCCCTCATCCCTTGCACAGGACTCAAACCATAGAAAACAAAGAAATAATCTCATATCAACGTTTTATTCCTGTACGTCATGCTGAGATCGTAATTAACATTTTAGGGTACAATCTTGAAAGTATTTTGGGTAAATTAATAACAATCTAATTTCGATCCAATCATCAGTTTATCAAGGGCTAAAAAGGGAAGAAAATTAAAGCCCCTATCAGGAATCTGCAAGCTCTCAAAAAAGTGATCTCAAAATTTATCTGTAGCAGCTAGATGGGTTATTAAAGGTACTGTATATGTGCTGAATTTCAGATCAAAAGACAGTAGTTTGCTCTCTATGAGCAAAAATTAAAGCCCTCATTAAGTACCCAACAAATGGGGTGAATAAATAAAGCCAGTTGCAAAATTCTAATATGAGAAAGAAAAAAGAAATTACAGAAATTATGCTAATAATTATTGTTTTGCCACCATACTTTTAGTAAGTTCCAATTGTGATTTTTTAAAGCATTTTGGCCTTTTAAAGATATTCACTTTTCAAATCCCTTGAACACCCTTTAAATGAGAGTTGATGAACATGTGCATTAGCTGAGTGCTTGCTGTTCATCAGATTATCTCTTGGAGCAGAAATCTGTAATATCTACCAAGTCTACCAGTGTTGTTTTAATTGGGTTAGTTTAATGAAATACGAGAAAACTGCTTTCACCGATATGACAAGTTAACAATAGAGATTTGTTAGTCAATATAGATGTAGAAACTGATAATTGGGAAAATTTGTTTCTTTCTAGACTGCGAAAGAATGTTTTGGCATGTTTCTAATATACATATGTATATGAAGGTACATGTAGATAGTGGACATGCTAAAAAATCTCAGATGTGATTTGTGATACTCATCATATTGTATGTGAATCAGTCATTTGCATGGATAGAGCTACATGAAGATTACACCACCATGAATTGTACTGGCTTATGCAGGTTTCTGGTTTGTTCAGATATTATGTAGTAAACCGTCTTAACAAAATTTCTGTGTTTTGTTAACGTGTGAATGAATGGCAACTGCGACCCACAAAAGTCCTGCAGGTATTCACTGAGCTCTGTGTTATACATCTATAATGTATATACGTAATGTGTATGCGCCTTGAGCATCTCTAGAGATGGATATGTTGCGCTTTATAAATATTGTTATTTTTTTTATTATACAGTAATGTGAGGTGTGAGAATGTTACCAGACCCCTTGGTGCATCCAAGAAAGTGGATGCAATCATTGCGATACTGCCATGGTTCTCAATGAATTTGTAAACCACAAACCTTGATGCATATTGCATAGTAATAATCTAATTGTTCTGATTTTATTTCTGATGTGTTGTCTAGGTGTATTAAAGGACTACCTGAGAGACCTACCAGACCATTGATGCATCCAAGGAAGTGGAGAGAATCCTTACGATACTGCCAGGGTAATGCATTTTTATGATGCATAATAATAATCTTATTCGTCTGATTTTCTTTCTGATGTGTTTGTAGGTGTATTAAAGGACTACCTGAGAGAGCTACCAGACCCCTTGATGCCACCAGCCATGGTAGAGCGAGTCATGACGGTACTGGCTGGTGCCTCTCCTGATGATCCAGTCTGTAATGGAGATGATGCCCTCTCTGTCATGGAAGTTGTGGGCCATTACAAAGTAAGGCTTCTTCTAGTTAGGATATATAACCTCTCAATATTGTAAAAATGTAACATCCCCTTTTTTCCCTTGTTTTCAAATGTACTTTCATGGAAAATATACCGTCTCTTACTCTATCTATTATTGTTTATAGTAAAGAACTTGAATTGTTTAAAATGAATGTACATTATCAAAATGATTATTCAAATTCTGCATTGCTCTCTTGTTCACTCATGGGAGCTTTGAAAATTGAAAATGAACAAAAGTTTTGCAGACCTGAAAGGATATTTTTGCATGATGTAAAGGCATAATGCTAAACCAGAAAAAATTTCACTGGCTAAAATACCCCTGCTCTCCAAAATAAACAATAAGCTTTCATATTTGGCAAGAATACCCCCAGCTTTTTAAGTAATTACAATTAAAAAAAAAAAAAAAGTACAATGTGATTAATACTTGTGTTGAGCTTTGAAATGTTAAGACATACCTTTCATTGGTATCATGATAATGTTTGCATCTAATTGGTGGATTGAAGGGATTCTTTATATGTTTTTTTAGACTGTTGCTATTTCCTTTTGAGCACCCAGAGATCCTTTATGTATCATTGAAGCTCCCAGTAGGATTCTAGTTTTTCAGTCAGAGAACCAATATTAAGTAGAAATTCTCATCTGGATTGAGACTGCTACTTGTCCATTAACTGTCCCAAGGATGGTTTGCAGGGGTTTCCTTATGATTATCTAAAGTTCTAAATGTCTTTGAAGTGGTCAATAGTGTCTCAATACTTTCTTGAGTTTACTCCAACTGATTGCTTTCTTGTTCTCTCTACATAGCAGGAGACAGTGGAGTACGTCTTGGACCACCTCAAGAACGTCATCGTCAACAGCGAGCGTAACAAGATGACTCCCTACAACCTTGCTGTCTGCTTTGGTCCTGTCCTCATGAGCTCTGGCAAGGAAGACGGACGCGGAGGTCGAGGGTCGCGTGGTGCCACCGATGTACGAGCTGACATCTGTCGAGGAGATTCCAGGGAGAAATCTGTAGACTGCGCTGAGAAACATATAGAACTCTTATCATGTCTCCTAGAAGTTTGGCCAGTCAGGAGAGGTACAGTCCTAGTTAGCCCATTACCATTTTGTGGCAATATAATTGTTTTTTTTCTTGATGCTTGAATAATTTGCATTGTATTTTAAATATAACCTCACCATCCACTTCTCGCATTGCTGAAAACATTTACAAGTTGAGTTGCAGCATAAATTGCTAATGAGAAATGTTTGTTTTATAAACTCAGCTTATGATATATTTGTAAATTTGGCTGTATAATCACTTTTGTGGTTGGATGAAGTACAATCTTCACTGTATTAGATACCTGTTTATGCAGAGAAAGACAAATGAATCTTCCTGTATTCCTTTCTTTCATTTTCCCAATATTTTGTCGTTACTTTTCTTCAATACATACATGCAGGTCTAGAAACAGAGAACTCGGACAACTCCACGGCCAGCAAGGCGTCCGAGGATAAGCCATCATCCGACAAACCATCGTCAGATGAGCCAGTCGCTCCAGATAACCAGGAGGAAGACAGCTGTTATCATAGCAACGATGACCTGAACGATGGCCCAGCTCCTCCTGAAGGAGAAGCCAGACAGAAGAAGGAGTCAGATTCCTCAGAGGTCAACTGGGACTCAGAGAATCTTGAAGTTTCTGCATGTTAAATGGGTGGTCCGAGGTCAACTGGGACTCAGAGAATCTTGAAGTTTCTGCATGTTAAATGGGTGGTCCGAGGTCAACTGGGACTCAGAGAATCTTGAAGTTTCTGCATGTTAAATGGATGGCAGCGGTGGGATCGAGATCCCTACAATCAAAATACGCTGAATAACCTGCTTTCTATAAACACCCACAAATGTATTCCAACACGGCCCTAAAGCTTAGGACTAGTATAGACCCTGTAAAAAAAAATTGGGGAGATTCAATATCTTGCTACTTAAGTTAAAAATAAAACCTTGAAGTATTGATGATTTAAATGTTTTTGTAGCTTATAGTCTTGCAGCTTGCCAATTTTTTCTCTAGAAAAAAAAAAAAATCCCCTTTCAGATTTTTAAAGAAAAATGTTAGTGTCCATGATATGTAGAGATTTACATGATGGCGTGTTCAATGAATCTGTAATGATTAGCAACCAATGCATGCACCATTTGGGATTTTCCTGTTTTTAACATGATGATACTAGATAAAGAACATCAGTTGAATAAGAGAAACCTTCTATTATTTCTCTTTTTAGTTTTTTTTTATAGTGATTATGATGCAATCCCTGAAAAAGCCTTCAGCTGTGCAATAGGGCCGAAGCAATGGCTTCAACTGATGGGTTTTTACCTAAAGATAAAATCAGATGAGCGAGCATTCACTTTGTCAAAGAAGAATGAATGATGTGCAATGGAAGCTATAACAACAGACATTCATATTATTGCCTTAGGAAAAGTAAACAAAGACCTGAATAGGGAAACCACCTCTCTATTCTATGTCTTCATAAAGCAAGAAAGATCAGAATTTCAATGACTAACTTTTTTTTTGCTGCTAAGAGGCTTTTTGTAAAATTCCAAATTCATACACACGAGTTCAAATTTCTTTTTCAACAGCCAGTTACAACACCTAAAGAAAAATCAACTCTCACATACACTTGAGTTCAGCCAATTATTGAGGCTCAAGGAGATTGGTATATGAAAGGCATTGCTGTAAAGGAAACTGGTAGATAACAGATTGGTAATGGTGTCTCAGTAGTCGAACCTGGAAAATGGTGTACCTAAGACCACACTTTCCAACTCACCCTCTATAGATCTGCATGTCACCCAGATAGTCTTGCAATAGAGAACTTAAGGATAAATCATCTGTTCAGCGCAAGAAGGGGGTTAACTCTGTGTTCAAGTAAATGAGCCAGCGCCCTTCAGGCTTCAGGTGCCCTACACCTACAATGTATAAAGTCCATGGACGCCAGAGATTTTACTGTACATTCCACTTTCTAATCATTTCATCAATTTGAAGGAGCTCTGTTTTCTTTTCAAATATTTATATCAACCATTTCTTTTTGTGTCATAGTTTATTTGATTCCCTCTTTTGAAGAATTGGACATTTGTTGGTGCAAATACAAGCTGCAACACATGTGAACTGAAATATATTTTGTTGCTATGATGTGCATGTGCATGAATGACTGTTTCCCTGTCTTTAATTATATCATTGAAAGGAAAGAGGGTATCCCTACTTGGTATTATAAATGAATTTCCCGGTCTAATTTTAGAAGACAATGGAAGATAAATGTAGTGTATCCCCAAACAGACAAACTTGTGCCCATCAGAGTATCATCAGCCAAGCTGAGTAGTTGAAATACAGATTATTCCATTCTTATATTTATGAATGCTAGACTAGGTTTTGTTCACCAATTTACAACAATAGTATGCTGCTCTTGTAAAAATATTTTTTGGGTATGTTGCAAGTAATGTTTATTTCATTACAAGCAATTTAATATGCTTACAGGTATATTCATACTCTCAGCCCACCACCTAGGGGAACCTTGGTGGCTCCTTTATTAAAGTCCATGGAAATAGAATAATTCTGTAAGTATTTAATGGCTTAACATTCAAATATTCTGACTAGCAGGAAACCATTCAGTCTTGGAGTTTAAAGTTTATATGATGAACTGTCACTGTATATGTATTCAGAGTTGGGCTACTTAAAATGTGGAATATTGCTGCCAATGACAATTCATTTAGAAAATGAAGAGAATTATTAAGTAAATACACGGTATCACTTTGATGCTGGTCAATCTATAATCTGTATCTATCAAGGTGTGAAATAATCTAATCATTTCCAACAATCCACTGTTCTGAAATTCTCTTTATTTAGGTTATCCAAACTTTAATATAGAAGTATACCTACTGATGTTTTATATCCCAGTTATGACTCTAGGTTCAACGAAAAGTAGTGCAATATTAATCAGAAAGGAAATTTTATGTGGATTCAAGTCAAACTTGTGTGTTACCAATGTTGTACAGTGTGTATATAGTAGTTTACTATTGTATATGATAACTTAAATCAATCCTTAATCAAGACATGTTGCCAGTATTGCAATTTATCCGAGATCAGGCGAAAAACAAACTATTGGAAGCCTCATGGTGGAGGTGTGTCACAGGATTGTCATGTTATGAAGCTGAAATCTTTGACTTCGATGTTGATAAGAGTGACCTGCTTGAGCTGAGCGAGATACATCGCTTCATTGGTTGCCGTAGTAAGATGCAGCAAGGATTTGCCTGTAAAGAATTAAAAGCAGTCATTAACTTTTCAGGAACAAGAGTACCGAAGGTTGTATAATGAAGTGTGAAGAAATACTTGGTGGGACATATGTGAGGTTAAACAGGATATGAGCAAAGATCAACAATGTTGTGCGGAAGTGTCAATATTTGAAGGATAGGTTGTGTGAAGAACTGGAAGGAACATCCATACCAGACTTCTGCTTGAATCCTCGCACTCCTGTGGACCCCTTCTTGAAATCCTGTGTCTTTTGGTGGTAGGTTTGTGTATCAATATCAGGACTGCACGTATGATGTGCCAATGCTAGGAGTCTCTTACCGTTAGACTGCGAACATTACACAAAAGAGCATATCCCACTCCTGACACCACTTTGTAAAGGGACATCTGTGATCTTTCCATTCATTGGCTGTCATCAACACGACAGCGGTGCTGGATCTTCAATATATCTCTGGATGGTGAATACTTCATACGGTGTAAATTGCGCCTCGTCGACAAACTTAAAAGGATGTAAAGAATAGCGCCCTCTGGGGATTGTGTCCAGTGAATTATCAGTCAGTTTGTTGGCACTAGCGAATATGAATTACAATCGAAGTGTCGTCTTGTCAACTTATTGATAAGGAAATCCGCACCATGATCAAACCACCACGACCTATGAGAAAAGTGTAGCGCAATTGGAAGTTAGTATTTCGAAGGATACAGACCATGATATTAAAAAAAATATCCTAGAGATTTAATTATAAAAATAGAAGTGAACGCTGTATTCAGTCTGCAGTTCGTTGTTTTGTCAACATTTCTTTGCTACATGCTGAGCATGTGATGATTGTATTTAAGCAGAGTATTAAACAGAAATACATGTTTTTAGAAAAAATTAGAATTGAATGGCAATTAAAAGGAGATTATTTCAGTAATGTATTCAACCTGGCCTGAAGTATGTCAGATTGATGCTATAATGAAGATACAATGGTATTAATCCCACTCATGACACCACATTGAATCACTCGGCCATTTGCAGAGACCACCAACATAGTTTTCAATCCTAAGTTTCTCTTTAGAAATTATCAAAAGTTATGGACAGAAGGACCTAAATATCTATTGAAGTTTGATTTCATTTTTTTAAGTCTTATTTAATTATTATACATACTGTACAGTCTTATCAAATAATTCATCTCTACTGAAGTTGTGAACAGTTGCAGAGCATCACATACATTTGATATTCCAGTTTAACACTTATCATTATGACGAGGTTTGGAAATATCTGAACTTGTCTGTCTATCTCTAAATCTTCATAGGAATCTTATAAATTGATCAACAAGCCAAAAACTCTGTGCCATCAAAATTCTCCCTCCAGGCAGGCCATGATGACATTACTGCAAACGATTTGACAAATGTAACAGTATACACAAGAAAGTATTACAAGATGTCGGTTATTTTTGTATGTTTACTTTATTACCATTAACTTTCATAGTGTAAACCAAGCCATTTAGATAATACATTATAGGAAATGCACAAGTTATGTATATTCTTTCATAATAAATTATTTATTTTTTGGACATGCAGAGTTTGTTATTACATTTAGTTTCCAAGTGGCTGGTTTCACTTGAAGCACAGAAGGAGCAAAATATAGAAGTCTCTATTTTTTTTGTTCCATTTCTTTTTGGAAATTAATTTATGACATTTGGCACTGGTGTCAAATATTTTTAAGATGTGGAGAAATGATGTTGCACATGCTTTTAATGAGAACTGTTTTGTAAAATGAACCGTCACATGTTTTTCATTTAACATCTTTTGAATACTGAAACGGGCCAGGAAGTGCACATGTACTGTGCACTTGAACGTGTATTTCTGCGAAACGGCAGTATTATTACCTTGTATACAACTACACGAAGAAGAAGAATTGTTTGTGTATGTGTGTGTTTATGTGCTTGCTCTATTAAAGTGACAGTAGCATATGGAAACATTAATGTTTAGCTAGCTCAGGTTTGTCTCACGCGATGGACAAACTAGTTGTAGAATAAATGACCTTGACAAAACGCTGACTCATACTGACCCTTTAAATCAAAACCTTGACTTTCATCTTGAAGTACTTCATCAAGTATGCAGCGAAAGGAAGTATCTGTAGATAAAACAAGAATAGCAGGGGGAGAGTAGGACCTTTTGCTGTTTTATTAGCAGGTGCAATTGTACTTATAATGTTCATTTAAGTGGGCCATTGATTGATGATACATATAGATGTTTCATTGTGTTGGACTATACAGGAGAAAGAATTATACTCATGTATCACTCAATGACCTGCACTGACCTCAGGAAGTAATTTATCAAGCATGACTGGTGTTGTTAGTACTGAATTTCATAATTTTTAAATCACATGACTGACAAAAGATTATACTGTACTTAGTCATGCTAATCACATTACAGAAGTCATTAAATATGATTATAACAACAACTTGTATTCATAGGTTCATGTTGATTACAATGAGCCGCTGTAAATAATGTTGACAATAACATTCATCAACTTTATTTTGTGTCTAATGTTATCTCGGTGGAGAAAATCAATTCATGGGACACACTCAGATTCAGTTAAAGACATATAATTTTTATTTTTTTCTGTTGGATTTTTTAATTGTTTGTAATTGTTCCAGTTAGTTTGTTTTCTTACATCAAAGCCATGCAAAGCATGGTCATTTTTAAAGTTGGAATCGTACCAGTTTTATTTTATTCTTCTGCGTATAAATTGCATCACACATTGTTTTGACTTACAAGATCTACAGTTATATAGAGAAATTCACTATGATTTATGATGCCAAGTTACTTGGATTTCGTTTGTAAATATTGTTCATTACTGTACAGTGGTCAAAAACTATAATATATATGTGTCTTGGCAAATTAATTGTGCATTTCTTCAAAATCTCCTTTGCTTGTCAATGTGTGGAATGTGAATACGATCCCGCTCTCTTGTGAACATTTGTATCATATGAAATAGAATCAAATTTATTTGGAATGTATTGCTTGGACACACTGCTTTGTGTGTTGTAATGTAGTGAGGCAGCTTTTTCTACTTTAGGACCATTTATCTCTGTAAATAATCCGAAATGTGGAAGAAAAGAAAGTTATATGTTTTTATGTACCAGTCTCGTTCCAATTGCACTACAATGTATTCAAGAGCTTTTAATGTGATCTTGCCAGGTGCACAGGGGAAGCATATCGAGATATTGTGGTTATTTACCAGTCTGTGGTGATTTATCCAATGCGCCAACATACTCTCCATAATAAGCTACTCCAGTGTTTGTTATCTCATGCTTTACTTCAATGTATTCTGTGTATTGCTCTTCACATTCACTCCTTACTGTACTCAGTGTCTCGATTGTAATATTCAAGGTATTTTCTCTCTGGAAGCATTCAATTCATTTGGAACCCAAACATCACAATGCAACATGGTAATGTAGTTTATATGATGCAGTTAAAGAATATTTATTTTGCTTTTTAAGTCACATTCCTGTGGAAAAGTGAAAAGTTGATCATATGAGATGAGGCAGCTGGGATATCTTCGTTTTGAAGATACCATACAGGAAAAGAATCAATTGACATATTTGCTTTCTCTCTCTCTCTCTCCCACTCTCTTTCTCTCTCTCTCAATATACATGTACATGTATCTCTCTTTCTCACGCCCTATTCTCTCCTCTCGCACGTTGGTATATTTTTTGCTGAAAATGTTGCTGACGTAAAAGAAAAAAAAATGACAAAAAAGAATTACAGTGTGTGTTTTAATATTTGTGATTTGTGCAGTGCATGCCTGTCAATTTCAAAAGAAATATGAGAATAATAAATCAAAAGAATAAAATATTGCCTAGCCGGGCCACTAAAAATGAACATGTTGTGAGTGATTATTTCTCTGTGATAAGTGATAACTTATGGTGTGTATGTTACTTAAAGTAGCCTTTGTGATGGAACTATTTTGTTGTTATGGCCTTTGATAACAAATCTTGGAAAAACCCTCTTTAAAGGAGACAAACCTTTTCATGATTTCAAATCTTTTTGATTGTGCAGTAAATAACAATAGATGTACATTTCTTATAAAATGGACACACAGACACAAACTGTAGTTTATATGGAGTTTTAATAGAAATTTTAATTTTAATTTTAATAGAAATTGATAGAACTGGTTTTCAACATATCTTTACTAAGGAAGACTCTCCACTTCAAGTTTGGTTGTTTGTTAATATCAAGCTCTACATTCATCCTGATCCATTAAACAAAGGAGTCAAGAAGTAGAGAATAGAAATATGCAATTAAGATCCTCAATGCAGGATTGAGAGCTGCAATGTTCAAGTATTGTCCTGCAGAGTCCTGATAGCTTCAGTCACATGTACAGGACAAGCCTCCTTGAATCCCATTCCTGACATCCAGCGTGATAAGATGATAATCAGATTGTTGTTGCAGGATTTGGGGCTCCTATGTTCATGTGTTGTCCTGCAGAGTCCTGATAGCTTCAGTCACATGTACAGGAGGTGACTCCTTGAATCCCACTCCTGACATCCAGCATGATAAGATAATAACAGATTGTTGTTGCAGGATTTGGGGCTCCTATGTTCATGTGTTGTCCTGCAGAGTCCTGATAGCTTCACTCACATGTACAGGACGTGACTCCTTGAATCCCACTCCTGACACCATGAATGTCTGATGGATATCGAGGTGGCTCTGCAGAAGAGCTAGCTTGGATTTGCTGCTGCTACTGGTAGAAATTCCCTGAGAACACATCTGACAAGTGAGGAAGAAAACAGGTAGAAAGAGATAAGAAATCATAATTACATTCATATACCGGTACATGTAAACAAAAATCTTTTGATAGCTTACATTATGACTTTAGCTGGCCAAGTAAGGTACGATTCATATTCTCTCGTGTCTCCTGACATCGCGGTAGAATCGCAACCATAACAGACCATTTGATCAATTTGTCAAGTCCAATCTTAAAAACAGTTGGTTACTTTCAGATTGTTTTTAACAGTCAGATAATGATGATAATATTCGTAGCTCTCAATACAGATAATTTTTGTAATTTTAGAAAGTGCAATTATTTCAACATCGTACCATGTCCATTATGTCTAATACATTATCTGTTGATAAGGAAGTAGCTCGCAGGATAGCCGACATGACAAGGTTCATGATGAGCTTAACTGGTAGATCATTCTCAGTGATGCTGCCCTGCTTGTCTAGGCTTGAAAACAACCGCTCAAGATCTCTTCTCTGAAATACTTCTCCCTTCAAGCATGAATGAAGATCGCGAATAAGGTGATACACGCTATCCTAAAGATGTGGAAAATAAAGTACGACAGTTTGGCATCAAAACAAAATGGTACATCACAATTTTCATGAATTTATTTCCCCAATAAACATTTCAAATATTGCCTTAACACTTTGTTCTCAATTTAAATTGTCCTCTCAGAGAGACCCGTTTATTAACATTAGTTCCATTCGAAGATATCACAGGATTCTGTTTTCCACAATGCTTGTAAAGACTCCTTCACATAAAAATTGTGGAGCCCTACTAACAGAACAAGTACCTTTTGTTTGATCACACTGTAGATATTTTATCATACGCATACAACCCGAAGACTTATCCATTTTTATTTAGAATATCAGAACAACTACAGAATAATCAAACATACAGGCTCAAACTAAACCTAACCATAACTTGACCCTAAGCCCAAGTCTATGCCTGCTAGTAAACAAAATTATAAGATGATGACGTAGATTCAAATCAAATGATTGGTTGAAAGCGTACGCGTGACGAGGCATTTATTTTGCCTAACACGTAATTTGAATAATGACCGGTCATTATCAAATTCATGTTATAAAACATCATTTTATAAACAAATAATACACATCATTTTGTTCGGGCATTTGTAAAATTACCCACACTGTACCTTCAAAACAGTCAAAATACCCTTGGCTATCGTCTCGGTCATGTTAGACTGTTCCAAAAGTACCTTGTGTGGGTAATTTTTTACTATTGCCCTCACTGCTGTTTATTACTTGTAAACTATAACCTTTTCTGTAATCTATACATACCTTGACATCACTTGCACAATTTCCAAATGAGAGTGGGTGATGAAACCAGATTAAAAGTCCCAGACAAGCATCTGCAGTGCCGCTTCTCTCACCACCACTGTCACCTCTGATAAGGGTGTAGACTGCAGCATGGTACCACTGCAGGAACTTGACCATGGTCATCCAGACTGAGTACATTTCATGAGGGTTGTTGGACACCACCGGGTCATCTATGGTGGTTTTCAAGGTGACCTGGATGCTGGTTAGATGTATCCCATGGGCCTCTTGGGGTAGATCTAGAATGATTGATTGATTGGTTGATTGGTTGATTGAATGATTGATTGGTTGAATGATTGATTGGTTGATTGGTTGATTGATTGATTGATTGATTGAATGGTTGATTGGTTGACTGACTGATTGATTGATTGATTGATTGATTGAATGATTGAATGATTGATTAATTGAACATAGAATGAACATGCAGTAGTGCACACAGCGAGAAATTTATAAGTAAAGTCCTTAGGCTGATGCCACGTATCTTCCTCTTTATACCATAAGCCATTTTCTTTACACAGAATGAATTTTTGCTCTGGACCACTTTTCTTTATACTTATGGTTCCACTAGTTCCTTGAATCTATTAATCTTTATAAAAAAAAGAATGACAAGCCCCCTAATAAAAGTTAATGGTACTAATTTCATCACTATTCTTTTGATTCGTTGATGTAAGGATCTGGTAAGAAACCAAGTTCTCTTAGAACAGTATCTCCAAAACTAGTGCACTAATTTCCAACCATGGACTTTCCAGTTTCAAGAACACAATCTTGACAAAGTATCATTGTTCTTTAAAGGTAAAGACCAGTAATGGTCATGCGATTGCATTGTGAAAGAAACGTTGTGGAATCGATCAGAAAAGGTTGATCATCTAGCATCTAGCATCTGCAAGGTTCTGGAATCATCAAAATGATAAGAAATTTGGCCCATTCTTCGTAAAGTTACAAGCACTATACACAGAAAGATGTATATGGGACTACCCTATCTCTCTCACACGACCATGAGAGAAATAAATTTACCAAATATATGAATTAGTAGGCGGTTTCCCGGCAAATTTTTTATCATCATGTATTAGTCAAAACATATTCTTTCACATGATTGGTAATGAGAGCTTCCATTTCATTTTTTGAAATTGGGGCGTTACCAATACTGGTCTTTACCTTTAAACTGTATGTACCATATTTTACAGTACTTTCTAATTTACTTCATAAGTAACCTTGACAGTATATGTATCTCTTTTTTCAACTATGATGTCAAACTTGAGAATGCTTCCTACCTCTTGGGTCTACTGTCAGGAGGTTCACCAATGGACACAGTCTTTGTGGAAACAGTCTGTGCACTGAATACTAGATGAAGAGAATGAGAAAAAAGGTACTAAAAATGGTGAACAGATGTAAGAACTGAAGAATAGTGATGCTTGGAATGTCAAAGTGGTTACTGTAATGTCATGCAAGTACCAATCCTCATGTTTTGTACATTTGTTATCTAATTGTCCATTCTCTTGAACGGGAAAAATCAATAAAACATGTAATTGACAGAGGCCATACACAGACATGACCAAATAAGTACGGAAAATTCAAGACTTTTCGTGTAGTAAGATTTGTACTAGTAGTTCTAGATGTACTATATTTATTGTCCAACATTGACTGACGAGTTTTCGTAATTTCATTTGCATATGGATCTAAATACAATTTTATGGATTTTCCAAGTTTGTTCTCAACACATGCAAATGCAAGATAATTTATCAAAGCCAATTCTGATTGCAATATTGATGACTTCTGAAAAAAAAGGCAAGTTACATATTTCTATTCTTACCTGGGGGGATTTCAACTCTTGAATAGCCTCATTGACAGCCACTTGAAACAAGTGTACAAATTGGATCACAGTATGGCTACCATTTGTTTGCCAAAGAACTTGCTGTACACAGGAGTCTACAGCTTCATATATGATCTTGTGCTCTGCACAGGCTCTGGGCTATAGGGTGAGTGAATAAAAGGGGACACTTTGCTAGATGATATTCATGTCACTATCATAAAATCTAATTATAAAAGAATTCTGTCAGAAAATGATCTAATGAAAAGAAATGAGATGACCTACATGGTATTATACTTGGATTTATTATGCCACTCAAAAAGTGGTAACATATTGTAAAAGTTACCAACTGAAAAAAGCTACCCATCAAAAGAAGTTACCACCTCAAAAATGTAACCCACTGAAAAATTGATACCTAACATTGAAACTAGGCAGCTACCACAAATTTAAAAACAAAATTCTTTGAAATCATAACAACATTACATAATTATTTCACAAACTGTATGTAAAAAAGGTAACAATCTAACATCTGAAGGCAAGCTAGTACACACCAAGTCTCTGGAGTGAATGAGTTTCAGAGCATCAGCTGTTGCTAAGTTAGAAGCATGCTGGCAGAAAGCTTGTAGAAGTAAAAGAATTTCTTGTTCCAGAGCTGGAAGATATTGCAGCCATAGTGATGTAAGAGCTTCTCTTGTCAGACAGAACTCTGAAAAGATGAAGAAAACAAAAGAAAATGAACAGATCAACTGATATAGAAGTCGATAGTGATACGATGCGACAGGTAGTACTACAAAGATAAGAACAAAATAATATTTAATAAGAATGTCAACACAGTTACCTAAGCTTCCACTCTTAATTTGCTTATTCCTCAACTATACAAGAACAAAATTTACAGCTGTTTTGAACTATGTACATCTTGCTATTCATGCACTAAAAATCAAAGGAAACTAACATGGATTATCAATACTCCTTGCTTTAAACATTCAACATCTAGATCCAATTTATGCATTACAATGACCTACTGTATATGACCTGAATTCTTCAAGGAGCTTTATCTTAACCTCTGGTCTAAATATCCAATAGCATAGAACATGTGTGTCCTCATTTCAATTCAATTATTCATTTACTCTTTTAAAACAATGTGAAAACAAGGGAAAAATACAGCAATAAAATCTTGTGCTTGTGGGTCCTATGAATGGGGAATATATATGCTCATTTTAGTCTATGGAGAAGACTATAGTCCATAGTTTAGACCACAGTTTGAATACAAATCTTGTGAATTCAGGCCTATGAATCAAACTTTTAAGTAGAATCATATGATTAAGATTTTGCCAATCAACCAACCATTTTCCTGTCCTGCATTATAAGCGCAGGCCTGTGTTTGGGTGACCCGCTCCAAGAAAAGATCTGAGACCTGATCATCTGCAGACCTGGGGTGCAGCAGAAGCACCCTGTCTACCAGTCCCACAGAGGATGCATTCCTTACCAGTGGAAGGCACATGTCTGATAGCTCTGCAATACTTATATCATCATCCTGGATACTGGTTTCAAGTGAAGGGATGAAAAGTGAATAAATTTTAAAAAAAATAGCCTAGAAATTAGTGTTATTCTGGTAAATGTAATAAGAAGGAACAGTATTCTGACACGTTACTGCAGTATATATCTTTTATTCTTTTATACAACACAAATAAAAAAGAACTGATAGTGAGTAGAGAGGTCTTTGGTTTACTAACTATGCATATAAGTCAGACATCATAACGGAACAACTTTAAAACTTAGTCTTGGCCCTCTTGAATAAAAAGTTACATTCAAATGCAACTGAAAAGATTAAACACAATTTGATTTTCAACCAATCAAAATATTGTCATTTTGTTAAACAGACAATAACTTGCATTCACAACTAGTAGACATTAGGGACTGGATTGAACTAGGAGTAATTCTAGAGGACTAAATCAAATTCAAGTAATATAAAATTGCTAAGATGTTACGGGAGAAGAGAGTAAGATATTCTTGGTCTGTCTTACCTATGGATGTAATGATGTTGCTCTGCTATCAAATGATCAAGATCTCTTTGAATTGATTCAATCAGCTGTCAATTACAAAGCATAAACAAACAGGGGTAGAAACTCTTTTAATTGAACATAACAGAAGTATTAACTACAGTAGTAATATATGTAAAAATATGAACATGACATAATGGCAAGTTGGTTGCTTTTTCAATTTTGCTATGATAATCTCATTTTTTAATTTTGTTGGAGGGGAGGGGGGGGGGGGGCTTGCCTTCTACAACTACTTGGCTATAGATGACGAAACTTTACAAGAAACCCACAGAAAACTAACCCTATGGTAAACACAACCGACGGAAAAACATCAACAAAGTCAGGTTTTCAAACGAGCCTCCTTACCGTATTCAATATTCAACAAAACATAAAGTGCCCAAAATACTAGTTTATGAGACATCAAATTTAGTAATTATGGATTCAGAATAATGATTGTGATTTTTGTGTAGCTTGCTAATGCTCACATCACTAACCATAATGATAATTATGACTAAAGCATCAACATGTTTGCTACCTTGTTAGATGACATGATATTGTATTCGAATGCAGAGTATCCCAATGACTCAGCAGTATCTGAAGCAGGGTTCTTTTGATGGTAATAGGATGCAGAGTGTCTGATCTGAGACTGGAAAAGAAAGTTCATGATACAAAAATCTTTACCGTTATTGACACATAAAACATACAATCAAACCTGTCTAAAGCGACCGCCCAAGGGGAACACAAAAAGTGGTCTTTGTAGACAGCTTTGTAGACAGGTTCCTTTAGTACATGTTTCAATGAGAAACCACTTTCAAGGGAAACAAACAATGTGGTCTTTGTAGACAGGAGGTCACTAATGCAGGTTTGGCTGTACTTACAAGATTGCATCAGCTTTAGATTGTAACTGGGAGATTCAAGGTTAAAAACTGAGTCAATTAGGCTGGGCTAGTGTTCTCTCAAAAGAAATTAATACTCAATTACCTAGTCCATTGAATGGGGCATAAATCTTTAGGCCCCAGATTACATACACATATCTAGAGTGTACAAGCAAATACATACTTTTCAAGGAGAAAAAAAAGAATAGCAAAACAAATCTTTCAAATTTACCTCTGCCCAGTCCTTTGCCTTCTTCTCCATTCCATCTTGGGGATGGTGGGCTCTGAGTGATTGCACACAGCTAAGGAGCTTACTGTACATTTCACAATCTGCAAAATATTAAAAACTCACTTGATAAAAACTTTGAAAAATCAAATCACAAAATCTTGATATGAAATTCTCTTGTCTTTGTTACTATTACTTTGCTTTATTCAGTAAAATTACTTTCCTTGTTATAAAAAAGCATGTAACTACACAGTAACACTCACATGGAAAAACGAAACACAATATTAATTAATCTCTCGTGTCTATTGTAAGTCATGAAGTGCCCGACATCAATGGGGAAAAATCAGTCTCATCTTGAAATGGTATAGGTTCTCAAAGGCTAAGCTCTATTATATCTCTTCAAAAGTATCCCATGAATATCACATCTGGATAAAATAACCCAAAGATTACATGTTACATAGAAAGTATAGTTCTTGGTGGTTGCTTTGATGTGAATGATAGATTATGTATAGATACATGTAGTATGATGCAACTTACTTTCAGCTATGAGATGATGGCAAGAAAAGAGACGACCCAGTAAATGACCTAGTTTAGGATGATTCTTTAAAACTTGTGATATGCCATCCTAAGAGACAAAAAAAAAAGTCAGAAAATGGAAATGTTAAGCTCCTTGTTTGTAAATAAAACAATCTAAGTCTTGGATACTTTGATTTCTACAATCAAGGTCAAATTATTTGCTCATTGTAGCTTAGACCGAATTTTCTGTCTCTTTCGTTCGTTAGCCTCTTATTTGGGTAGGGTCGGCCGGCTCTCTCTTTAGAGACGGAAACCGTCTATACACATTCCCTTGATAACGCCACGGCCATTTCAGGTCGTAGCGTTTTGCCCCCAAAATCCCCCAAAATGTCATTTTACCTCGTGCATGTTATATTGTAAATTAGGCCTAGGCTATAATAAATCAGTTCCACTTACCAACTTGACTGAAATAATCAGTTTAATAGTCCCTTTTTAGGAATTTATGGGTCAAAATCGAAATCCATGTTGAAAAAGATTTTCAAAATGGATTTCGATTTTGACCCGTAATTTCCTAAAAAGGGACTATTAAACTGATTATTTCAGTCAAGTTGTTAAGTGGAACCGATGTATTATAGCCTAGGCCTAATTTACATGTGGATATGCACAAGGTAAAATGACATTTTGGGGGATTTTGGGGGCAAAACGCTACGACCTGAAATGGCCGTGGCGTTATCAAGGGAATGTGTATAGACGGTTTCCGTCTCTAAAGAGAGAGCCGACCCTACCCCAATAAGAGGCTAACGAACGAAAGAGACGGAAAATTCGGTCTAATTGTAGCTAGGCTTGGCAAAAATCTTCCTTCCAAGAAGAGCATAAAGCAGAACAGAGCCTTTGTCAATCTCTTATTTCTCATTAAGTATTGCTCCAGTTTTTAGTTTTGACATGTCATTGTCATTCACCCGAGATCAAGATTATCTGGCATTCACATTTACAGTAACTCAAGACAGTAACTTCTTTGTCTTTACTATTTAGATCTAAGACTTTAAAAACAAATTATTAAATTCATCATCTTAAAATAATAAATTAGAACTTGACAGCTCATGACTAATTTCCAGCATCTGATTGAGATGTGTCGGCAATGCCTGTCTGCCACTGCATTCACGAGCCTGTGTGAGCCACCCCCTGCATCCAAATGCATCCAAATGCATCCATGCCCCAATGCCAATGGCAAATGGGAATGCATCCCTCGGCTAGCCTCGAATCGCGGATACTCACGGCACTCAATCGACTGTGCACCGATGACAGGAAGAGGCCAAGTTGGTCATTGCTTTGGGAAATTTCCTTTGCTAGCGACGATCTCGCGTGATTCTGCATATTCGGCAACATTTTAATTGAAGCCCACTCTTCTGCCATTTTCAGCCAATACATAACATTTTCCTTAGAAAGTGTGTCACAAGATTTAAAGGCAGCCATTTCGATGACTAAAACTGGTCCGTTTCAAAGTTTGTAAACATATCATAATAACTCTATGTGACAGATTGTAACCACTCGCTAGGTGATCTAAGTTGCATTTTCGTGTATAAAATGTAATTTGAGAAAGGAGCACAGTCTCTATAAAGTGAGCCTAGAATCCTTTCCAGGAGTTGTATTTATTAATGCGGGTGTCAAAAGTAATAAATCGAATAATTTAAGTTAATATATCAAATATTTTAGAATAGATAGCAATTTCACGGATTAAATTTTTAAAATTTATATGTTTGTAATGAATCTAACTAAGTGTATAAATATACTTTTAAAAAATAACTATGAGAGCTCAGTAAAATTTACAAAAGCGACTTGAAACGCCGGAAAATTCCGATCAGTTGAAGTTTCTGTTCAGTTTTTTGATAAACGTCTTGCTTGAGGCTGCCAATTTGAAGTCTTCTTTGCATCAGGTGGAACTAAAACTATTTATGGCAGTGCCCTCATGCCTCAAACTCACTTTGACTTTGCTTGTACCTCCATAAAATACGACTAAGTTTTGATGAACTACAGTCGAGCGGTACGCGTGGCAAAACCATTCTCTAATTTATCACTAGTTTATTCTCTAATTTATCGGCCCGATTTGAAATTGTTAACCTCCCCCCCCCCCCCTTGAAAAAATCCTGCGTACGCGCCTGCCCATTTGGACACCTTTTCTTTGAGTGACATGTATTCCTAGCTACTTATACGGTCAGTTTTGCACAAGGGGGTGGGGGGGGGGGGGATATGTCTCTTACAACACCAAAATAATTAAATCTTCTAATTTCTTGCACTTTTATCAAGTACATCCCTATATTGAATAATTATATATAGCTGAATGCAGGCGCGTACGCAGGGGGGTGGGGGTTACCCCCCCCCCCTTGAGTTTTTTTTATGTTTATGTTTTTTTTGGGAAAAAAACCTTTTGAGTTTTTTTTTTTAATTAAAATGGCTGACCTAAAAAAGGTGACCTTGCCCCCCCCCCCCAACGGAACAAAATGTCAAATTGTCAAATTTCGAGACCCCCCCACCAAAAAAAATAAAAGGGTCCTCTTATGTGCATTAGTTAAAAGATAATGGGCACCGATCAGATTTTAAAGGGGCATTTATCGGAGGTGAAGGGGGCACTTATAATTTATAAACGCTTAAATGAGTTTCTATCTAAAAAGAATATCTTGATTCCTCAGCAGTGCGGTTTTCGTAAGCACTTCTCCACACAAATGGGTGTGTTTAATTTATTAAGTAATATCATAAAAGCTATTGATAGAGACAAGTATTGTCTGGGGATGTTCTTAGATCTATCTAAGGCGTTTGATACCATTGACCATGGTATCCTCCTCAGGAAACTAGAGCATTATGGAATACGTGGTGTAGCATTGTCTTGGTTCCAAAGCTATTTGTTTGACAGGACTCAATTTGTTGTGGTGGATGGTAGTAGTTCCCAACTTGCTTCTATTAAATATGGTGTACCTCAGGGTTCTGTTCTTGGTCCCCTGTTGTTTTTAATTTATATAAATGATATAATACACTCGTCAACATTATTCTCATACTCCCTGTTTGCTGATGATACCAGCTTGCTGCTGGTTGATAAGAAGGCTGAAGATTTATTACTAATTGCAAATCAAGAGATTCAGAAACTGTATGCATGGTATTGTTGTAATAAGTTATTGTTGAATGTTCAAAAGACCAAATGTGTTATTTTTCGCTCAAAGGGTAAAAAGCTTCCAGATGGTATTACTTTTCTTAATGTTGGAGGCCATGATGTTGCGCTTAGTGAAAATGTTCAGTTCTTAGGGTTAACTATGGATGAACATTTATCTTGGAAGAATCATTTAGATGTTGTATGCACTAAGTTGTCTCGAAGTGTAGGTGTCATTTTTAGATTGAAATTTATCTTACCTGAAAGAGTGCTGATAACATTATATAATAGTATTATTCTTCCTTATTTGACATATTGTAATGTTGCTTGGGGAAACACTTTTAAGTCATATCTTGATAAGTTAAGAGTATTGCAGAAGAAGGCAATAAGGCTTATTACTAATTCTAATTATAGACATCCAAGTTCTCCATTGTTCCTTCGATTAAGAATGTTACCACTAAGTGGACTTGTGTCAATCAATTGCGTATTGTTTATGTATAAACTTCAGTTTATGCCTCATGAATGTACGTTAAAAGATTTATTCCGTACAAACTCACAAATTCATAATTATAATACACGTCAAAGGGGTCTTATTCATCAGCCTTTTGCAAGAACAAATATCACTCTGACCTCTTTCCATATCTCTTGCATCAAAGAATGGAACAGTTTGCCTGATGATATAAAATATAGTACAACTCTTTCTAGGTTTAGAAGGTTATCTAAAACGTACCTACTTGGAAGACTGACATAATTCTACTTTGTATCTTAATAATTTCTCATTCTCAAATGCTTATAGACCACTAAGGACTGTGTGTGTGTGTGTGTGGGTGTGCGCGCGTGTGTGTGAATATTTTTTTGTGTGTTCTATATTCTGTAGCTTAGTTTGTTTCCATCCCTTGTATAAACATTATATTCTTTTTATTCACCTTGCCATATCGTTAATGTATGTATTTTGTTGACTATAGGGCCCCGCTCACAAGCTTAGCTTCTACAGGGGTCCTAAAACCATTCACTTAATGATGTACTATTACCAGTCTCTTTTTCATGTAAAAGATTATATCATGTTTTGTGTGGTTTTGAATAAATGAACTTGAACTTGAACTTGAACTTGAACTTATCTGAAGTGAAAAGGAGTAACTTCTTGTACCTGAAAAGAGTCATTTACAAGAGAAGGGGCACTTATGAGAAGGGGGAGGGGATTTTTTTAATGGGGCACTTATCATTGGGAAAAGGGGCGGTTATTAGAAAGGAAAAGGGGCACATGTGAAAATATAAGGCGCGCTTATCCGAGTTAAAATGGGTGTAGTTATTAAAAGGGGAAGGGGCACTTCTCACAAAGGCACTTGTGAGGCACGTATCTCTCAGATTTAAATAGGACAATTATCAGAGGTAAAGGGGGCACTAATCAAAAGTGAAATGAGGCACTTCTCGACCTCGTACCTATGGCACTTACTAGAGATTAAAAAGGGCCCTTATGAGAATGGAAAATGGACACTTATTGCAAAGACAAATGGGAATTTGTCGAAGGAAAAGGGACCGCCATGTGTTATGCAGGGGCGTAAATCCCGGGGGATGGAGGGGGGGGGGGGGCTGCATCCCCCCTAGCTTGAAGTAGGGGGGATGGCCTGTACAATTATCCCCCCCCTGATATTACAAAAAAAAGAGAGAAAAAAAAGGAAGAAGAAGAAGAAGAAGAAGAAGAAGAAGAAGAAGAAGAAGAAGAAAAACTGAATTCAGGATTAAAAGTCAAGAACGGTACAACGAATCGTCTTCTTTCTCTAATGATTTAATGAAACGTAATAGCTTCCGCGCTTCGCGCGGGAGGGAGGGGGGGGGGGGGGGAGGAAGGAAAAAACTGACTTCAGATGAGGATTAAAAGTCGAGAACGGTGCAACGAATCGTCTTCTTTCTCTAATGATTTAATGAAACGTAAAAGCTTCCGCGCTTCGCGCGGGAGGGAGGGGGGGGGGGGGGGGGAAGGAAAAAACTGACTTCAGATGAGGATTAAGAGTCGAGAACGGTGCAACGAATCGTCTTCTTTCTCTAATGATTCAATGAAACGTAAAAGCTTCCGCGCTTCGCGCGAGAGGGAGGGGGGGGGGGGGGAGAGGGAAAAACTGAATTCAGATGAGGATCAAAAGTCGAGAACGGTACAACGAATCGTCTTCTTTCCCTAATGATTTAATGAAAGGTAAAAGCTTCCGCGCTTCGCGCGGGAGGGAAGGGGGGAACTGAATTCAGACGAGGATTAAGAGTCGAGAACGGTACAACGAATCGTCTTCTTTCTCCAATAATTTTATGAAACGTTAAAGCTTCCGCGCTTCGCGCAGGAGGGGGGAAGGGAAAAACTGAATTCAGATGAGGATTAAAAGTCTAGAACGGTACAACGAATCGTCTTCTTTTCCTAATGATTTAATGAAACGTAAAAGCTTCCGCGCTTCGCGCGGGAGGGAGGGGGGGGGGGGGAAACTGAATTCAGATGAGGATTAAAAGTCAAGAACGGTACAACGAATCATCTTCTTTCTCTAATGATTTAATGAAACGTTATAGCTTCCGCGCTTCGCGCGGTAGGGGAGGGGGGAACTGAATTCAGACCAGGACTAAGAGACGAGAACGGTATAACGAATCGTCTTCTTTCTCTAATATTGTTTGTTGTTTGTTCGTTTGTGTGTGTGCGTGTGTGTGTGCGTGCGTTTGCGTGTGTGTGTGTGTGTGTGTGTTGTGTGTTTGTGCGTGCGCGATCGCGCGCGCTTGCGTAAATTAGTGTGGGCGTGTGCTCGTGCTAGTATGTGATGGCTATCGCCGATCATCCCCCCCCCCCCCACTCCTCGGTACGGATTTACGCCCCTGGTGTTATACGTGTATCGTGAAATTTACTGAGGTTTATGAAACACATTATTCTCACAAGAAACGGTACATGTATTTTCTGTATGATTATTTGAAAATGGTCAATAAACTATAATCTGAAATGTAATTCTAAAAGTAAATAATGTTTTACAAGATTATATTGATTTTAATTTAACTTTAACTTTATTTAATATCCAGGAGAATACAATGTAACACAGACATCGGTATAATACAGAGAAAAAGATAACGGGTAGGCCTACCAGCCTGTGGATTGTCTAAAAGGATTTGGAATCCTGTCGAGAGGCTCTCCTCACTGGCTGGTGCCGAATATAAACATATAAGACACTAAAACATAGACACAAATTAGAATTTGATTACCGATCAATAAAAAATGATATAATAATAGTAATAATTTGTCATGACTCAGATTATTCTTACGGGCGAGCAAACATATTCCAAATATAAATTTCAACTTTTTTAATTCAAATGCATTCATATTGTTATATTGCCCTATCATAATTTAAAATTAAATTGTTATCGAAGATATGTGGACAAATGATATCAAGAAGGTGAAACTTGAGATGAATTGAAATGAAATGGAACAAATTAAAGGACATATATAAATGTGCGTTTATAGCTATTCCAAAAATATTAAAGTAGGATTATTACACAGTTTCATTTAGAAATCTTGAATTATATCTCAACAAATCAAAAAGAGATCGATTCCCTCAGTATAAATTTCATATTTAATATGAAAAAAAACCCCAGGTATTTACCTGTTTTTCTTTCACAATATTTGAGAAAGCAAAACAGGGTCATAAAATGCCATCCAGTGCCATAACTTTAAATCAGCAAGTTTATTTATTTGTTTAATTTTTTTAATTCCTTTCAACCTCCTATGATACCAATCACTTCACCATGCCAATCACATATACCAATCACATATTACATGTCTGTAAATTTTAAATGTGCACGGAAAAAGATCAAAAATATGAGTAAAGGACATATTTTACCTTTGAAACGAACAATATGGAAGTAACATAAAATGGTGGAAAACACTTTAGTATGCCTCTTCCATGGGGGACAAACATGTATTCATATTTTCGAGGTTCTTTGAAATCAGATTTAAACCGACTGCGAATACTAATTAAAAACACACATAATAATTAGATCTATACCTCCTTGGCTCTTTATCTCATAATCACTTTTAGTATTTATTTTATTATTTAAATAATTTTAACAAATCACTTGCAGATCTTTAGATTGGCACGTTGGCTATTACGTTTCCGAAAATTGCCGAAAAATTCCGACATAAATCCGCTTGTTTCTGGATATTCCGAACAATTACTGAACAAAGGCTGCGGCCACTGCGATTGTTTGTGCGAGAAATCCGGGTCGCGGGCAGCTAAAAGTCGATTTTAATCGGTAAGAGATATTTTGTCAATTTAAAGTACCCTGATATATATCTTTGTATATGCTAAAATCAAAATTTGGAGGTAATATCTATCAAATGTTTAAGGATTTGGCATGATCCGTGTTTGAAAATGGTAAGATTGGGCAAAGCCGAGTGAATGTGTGTCTGTGACATTGAAAAAGTCTATGGCTAATGTGTGTGTGTGTGAGTCGAGTGCGAATGGCTGTTATGCGAGCAACTAGCATTGCATTTGCAGTGCAGAGGACAGCTGGAAAAGTGAGTGAATGAATGAATGGGACTGAGCTGAGCTGAGTTGAGCTGAGCAATGAAAAATAAAGTCAAGCTAGCTTGGTGATATGCCTTAATTTGCACCCATTTGCTTCGTGAAGTGTGATGTATTATAAACAAAGCCTCACGTGTGTACATAGTCTAGTAATAGTAGACCTAGAATCTATATTAGGGTGTTTGATTGTGCACCCGATGTTGTGTGCTAAAATACTTCCCATAGAGATTGCACACATCCCTATGCAGTCTACGTGCATTGCGCGACCATGAAAATTGGTCAATGATTTTATGAAAAAAAATTGAAATTCAAACCTTTGGGGCTTGTGATCCTGAAGGTGAAACTCAATAAATGAGGTGTCATATGAAAGAGCAGGTTTTTCTCCATATTCCCCAAGGGGGCGCACCCCGAAATTCTAAAAATATCTTGGTCAAAACAGCGATTTAAATGTTGTTTGCATCCTAGCTCCAAAATTTGCCACTTTCCTGAGCTGCGCCCCCCGGGCCTATGTCCGGCTAGACGTAAGGAAAATATATATGCACTTATTTTTTCGCTAGCCCCAAGAGATCACTCGCCCCAACAGTTTAAAAATACCCTTCCCACATTTTTGGAATCAGCTAATTAGGGAGGCGTGAGCTCCGCTCAGTCCAAACCATGGTTACATCGCGTAACATCTGCGCGAATAGTGAATGAAAGTATGGATAGCTGTTCGCGCCATAGAACCCGGAAGTGAATACACGTTATAGTCAATGGCAATATCGCGGAGACAACACACGTTGTCTCCGCGATATTGCCATTGACTACAACGTGTATTCCCCTTCGGGTTCTATGGCGCGAACGTACTAGTCAATGGCACATATCGCGAAGACAGCGTGGCTCAAGCTGCAAGTCTCGCATTGGCTTAGCAACATGCATACGATATGCATACGCTTGCATATCACGCGATACAGCTGTTTGTCTGAATTTAGCAAAACAACAACACTCTGCGTGGACGTCTTTTTCGTCGATTTTGACCAAAATGATATGAATATACCAGTGTTTTGGAGGGGCTGTATCTTTTGATAGAAACATCGGTGAGACTTGAAATTTGAAATGTATTATTCTGATTACATTTTTTATTCAAATAACAAACAAAAATGGTGAAAAACGATCCCAAATTGAAAATTGAAAAATCGTTCAGACACCCTACCTCTATCCTATTTCTCACAAAGCAAACATTGCGAAAAGCAAAACAAAAATGAGGCAAAAATAAACTCGGCTTTCCCTTCAAAGTTCGCTTCTTTCTACTTTCTAGGTTACTTCTTTCCTCTTTTAAAGGGACAAAGTAACATTGTTCAGATGAGAGCAAATGGTGCTAAGGTAGTGACTTCAATGCTTGATGTACAATGAAAGATAATTTGAAGGTTTGAATGAAAACAGACCATTATTTATGATAAAAATTGGGAAAAACTGATCCGATCGATTCCTTGTTTTTCCCAACTTTATTATTGCAATTTAATTACATTTGAGGTGAATGTAAATTGTCACGAAGCAATGAATCAGCTCTATATAATTATACCATTTCAGCGTTGATTTTTAAAATCCTGTCTTTTTATGTCTTATTTTCATGGAAAAACGGTTAGAAAATTCTTGGTTAGCCAAAAACTTGACAATAATCACTGATCATTTTCATTGATCGGCGATCAGAATTTATTATCCAATTTCACATGAGCGGCCAACGATCCGATGATCGGTTGCATGTGCAGGTTCTACGCACTGTCACCATGGTTTTGGGCTGAGCAGAGTCAAGGGGAAGGGTATTTTCAAACTAATTGTATGTGTGGGGCTAGCAAAGAAATAGGCGTATAGATATACAACATGTATGTTCATTATGGCTGGAACTACTTAACCCTCAGGAGGTCATTTCTCAAAAGTGGGTAATCTCTGAGCTACGATGTAAGCAATGTTTAAATTGCAGTTTTGATCAAGATATATTTAGAGTTCCGAGATGACCCCTTTTGGGGCATATGAAGACAAACCTGCTCTTTCATATCACACCTCATTTGTTGTGCATCACAAAGAATGTAGGTTTGAATCACAATTTGGTAATAAAAACATTGACCAATTTTGCATGAATGCACAATGCACATAGACTGCATAGGGATCCAAGCACTTTCTATGGTAAGCGTTTTAGCACACAAAACCGAGTGCGCGATTAGATGCCCTACTTGTAGTGGCACAAAATGCATATTTCAACCTCCATCTTATTTGTACATGTACATGTAAGTTATTCTATTTTGATTTTAAAAAAATATATAAAAGTCATCTTGGATCATTTCATTTTGTATAATTGATTTTGATTGGGATATGCCTATTTTGCAGGCTGAGCAATGGCTGATGACCCAATGCCTGCACCAAACCAGATAGCAGACAACAACATGAGTTCAGACATGAATCACCCAGGAACAGGACCCAGTGGTCCACCAGGATCAGGACCAGTGCAGGGCTACGAGCAAGGAGGAACAGGTACACACTATTGTGGTGATCCCACATTTGCCCTGGGCATTATTTCACCAAAGATATATACATGTAGGGTTAGGGTTGCGATTGGGTTTAGGCTATGGTAGGTCTAAGGTTAGGTATAGTAGTTGGTTCAGGGTTGAAGTTAGTTTTGGTTGCCAGATCAATTGTCAACAGAGCACCTACCGTATTTATTGTAGAACAAACAAGTGAAATTATTAACCTTCATGATTTGAGATGAATGCATTACTACTCAAAGTTTCAATTATTTCACTTTATATTTATTCATCAAAATTACTGCCAGTTTTAAGCTTATTACTAATTTATATCTCTGTAATATCACATACATTTAGTTTACTTGTTCTCTTTTTCTTGAAACATTGTTAATTCCTTTCTGAAATGAAATCAACTGGTATATTGTTATATGTATATGAACCATTCAACTTGTTTTTTTCTCTTCCAAAAAAAGAGTTTCTGTTGTAATGACCTCTTATTCTTTAAAATCTCTAGGCCCTAGAATGCAATCACAAGGAGGACCTATGCCAAGCCCTATGCAGGGAGGACCAAGCAATAGCCCAATGATGACACCAAGTCCAGGCCCTGGAATGTCCGGTCCTAGCCCCAGTGGCATGCAGCAAGGGCCAGGCCCAATGGGAGATAGTAATATGATGCCACCATCGATGAGCCCCATGCAGGGGGGTCAGGGGCACATGATGCCCCCTCAGGGACCACCATCCATGGGAGGTCACGCACCTTCGTCTGGTCCAGGACCTATGCCACCATACCAGTCACAGATGATGAATCAAGGTACGTGATCACTCTTGTCATGTTTCGTCAGTAGAGGCTCAGTTTTCATCAGCCATGTCCATGTTTTCAACTTTAAATGTAAATTGGCAAGCTAATTTGTCCCATTTGTGACAGACCCCATTTATGGTTCTTACTGAATGGATTGGATGAAATATCAAGGAAAAAGATATTTCTGATGTCGGTTGTGTTCATAACATCATAAGTCTTTGTCATGTATGGGAGACTAATTGATCTTATACCTTGGACTTTCCTAGGCAAGTTCCACATATTTCAAGAATATTAGGACTATGATAATGACATCTGGTTCTAAATGAATTGTCTTATGGCATATCATTTTACCCATTCTAGGTCCTCGCCCTGGTCACAACCCAATGGCCCCTCCTAACCAGGGCTATATGGGAGGTCAGTACGGAGGTCAACATGGAGGTCAACATGGTGGACAGGGAATGAATACAGGTCAATAAAATAGTTCATAATATATTATAGGTCTGATTGCTGTATGGATTTTAGGAAATATACCAAGCATATCATAGCCGGTTACAATAAAAGCACATGCATTCTATTTAAAAAAAACAGAATTTATGAAAGGATCAGTTGTTCCATGTGTGTAAAAAATTGCATAACCTGAGATGGAATGCATGGATAGATAGATTCATTGTTGTCTCATTAGCTATTAGGATTGTGATGTGTCTTTGTGAACATGAATATATAATCACAAAAATAACCCTTCCTGAGTGATCAGTTGGACACAGAGATGGCTGTCAGTCACAGAACACGTTCTGAACCCAGCATTCATGTTGGTGATTTGATCTCTTTTCTTATGTGTTTCTGTCTTTCTTGTTCTTAGGTGGGTCTGTGGCTGGACATGGTATGATGGGTCCTGGGCAGCAGTACCAGGGGCCTCCACACCAGGTACCACCACACCAGGGACCTCCTCACCAAGGCCAAATGCATCAAGGAGGACCCCATCAAGGACCTATGCATCAAGGACCACCCCACCAGGTGCCACCCCATCAGGGCCCCCCACATCAAGGTTCCCCTCACCCAGGCCCACCACATCAAGGGGGGCCTCACCCAGGCCCACCCCATCAGGGTTCATCACATCAGGGCCCGCCGCACCAGGGCCCGCCGCACCAGGGTCCTCCTCATCAAAGTGGACCTCATCAGGTACCTAGCTCTCATCAGGTACCCCCTCATCAAGGTGGCCCGCACCAGGGTGGACCACCCCATCAAGGAGGACCACCCCATCAAGGAGGTCCACCTATGCAGGCTCAACAGGGCCAGCAACAGCACCAGGTACCTCAACATCCAACCAGTGGTCACCAAGGCCCACCTCATCAGGGGCCAACATCACACTCTGGTCCTGGACCTCACCAGGGAGGACAGCCAGTTCCTTCTGGTCCACACACTGGACCACCACACCAGGGTCCCAAGCCTATGCCAAGCCAAGGGAGCATGCCTGGTCATGGGCCTATGCAGAACCCGCTTGAACATGGCCAACGAGGTCCAAGCCCTGTTCAGAACTTCCCTATGCAGAGCTCTGGACCAGGACAAGGCCCACATGGATCACAGTCTCAACAGATGAACCAGAATTACAACCCTAACAACTACACCATGCTACAAAGAGTAAGAACTCTGTGATATTGATGCATATTTCCTTTCTTTGTATTTTGATTTGCAAGCTTTTTATGCCACTTCTTGGTCATTTTATTCCATTAACTGTTCATTTTATCAAGGTGAATTACATCAGGAGTTATCTATATGTACACTCTATCCATTAGATACAGTGGGTGTTGAGCATGTTAATATATTTTCATGAATTACAGATGTATCCTTTGAGGACTGCTGTGTCATTCCTAGTTCTACATTTTTTGAAATTTCATAAACTCTGCATAATTGTCTTTAAAATCTTAATAAAAATGGTTAAATATCTGTATATATATACAGAGTATTCTGTTCCATACTACAATGCCATCTTTACTTCAAGCTCTCTTATACTAACCCCATCAAAGTTGCTCATACGTGGGTATATAGAGGGCAGCACACAGACCTACGAACGGGAGTGTAATTCCTGTTGGCTCGGTGTTGTGTGTTGTTCGCCAAGTTGCCTACTTCACGAACGACTATATACCCACCCATTAAGACAAAATATTCTCTTGTAAATCAGTAAATCAACATCATAATGCATTACACAGCACTGTCTTGATGACTTTCCTTTATCCATTACGTTCAGGCTTTGGAGACGATGCAAGAGAAGGGGTTACAGAACGACCCTCGCTACCCACAGATTGTTGCTATGGCTAACAAAGCTAAGCAGTACGCTCACATGCAGCAGCAGTCCATGCCCCCATCGGGCAATATGGGCGGACCACCAGGCAGAAATGGAGGAGGTAACATATCTTCTCCATCATTTTTATGAATTATGAGATTCTGTAATGATGTCTAAAGAGTTAAACTCTTCACTGTCTTTGTTGAACCTATGGAACAAATGGGTCTGTCACAGTCGACATCGGGCACATGTAGGACAGTTTACTATTAAATGATAAGGCCGTCCAGGGGTTTAGATTCATGTGCGAATAAAGAGTCAATTGAAGAGTGAACAATATCAAAGAGATAGGCGTATCATCATTTAATCGGAATAGGTAGGAAATTGTAATTACCTTTTGCAAGTCATGGATATGTACCTTTTTTTTTACTGGTAGAATATGCACACATCAGATGAGGAAAGCATTACAATGCATAATGTTTTAATTTTTAGAAACTTTGTGGAATTTGGCAGTTTACTTTTTACTCTAGTAGTTTGACACACTTGATCATGCCATGACTAGGTATGTCTTCTAGATTGCACTTAAAAAATGAATCTGTACTTCATTGTAAATCATGTCACGTTCTATTCTAATCTGTGTCCTTGAAGGTTATATGGAGGGCTCGGGTAACATGCCCCCATCAGGCTACCAGCAACACAGCGGACCCCAGCGAGCCAGGCCTAGCCCCTTCACACCGGTCCAGCTCCAGCAGCTAAAGGCACAGATCATGGGCTACAAGTTCCTCTCACGTAACCAACCTCTGTCTGATCATCTGCGCATGGCCATCCAAGGACAGTACCAACAGCAGATGAGTAAGATGAAATACTAATCATAGTTGTTGTTGTTGCTCTTATATTTAGTTGCGTTTTTTTTTTTGTGTTTTTTTTGCGGCCGAATATTTGAGTACGAGAAATCGTACTCGAGTAGTTGTCAACAGTGCGGGTACTCGAGCATTCGACTACTCGTCGCAGTCCTACTAGATAATGTCTCCTACATTATTCACTTCTCTAATCACTAAATACTCTGAATTTTTATATTTCATGGCTATGTAACAGATAGAATGGTTATTGTAGCTACATAAAGGTTCCAACAACTAACACATGGAACCCACATATCTGGTTTTGTTGTACCGTATTTGCCGGCGTAAAGGCCGCACCGCCGTATAGGCCGCACCCCCAACTTTGACATTTCGTAGAGGAAAAAAAAAACTACAACAACAAAAAAAAAAAAAAAAGAGAAAAAAAAAATGGACCAAACAAAATGATCGTAATTTTCTTGTAGAACACTCTTTTTTTTTTACAAACTATACCAAATTCATCAATATTCTTATAAATCAACAAGAAGTTAACCTAAAAAATGATCATAATTTAGCAGATCTTCATCGACTTTTAAGCTAGTACTGTATCGTAAGCAGATTTGGTATCCTACAATACCCCTTCCTCGATGTGCGGTGTAATCTGAAATAGCATTTTTCGACCTGCGCAGTTGCGTTGCGCGGCAGCTAGCTCCGTAAGTAACGGCCTGTCCCTTTGTTTACTTTTTGGAGATGCAATGGTATGGACTTAGATCTAGATCTATCGGCAGATTTTATTAGAAAAATAAGTTTTTTCGTCTTCATGTCAACTATGCAACATAAACTTGTCGGTAAGTTGTGTGGAGTTATTCTAGAATTGTCCTGTACCGTTGTCTAGTCATGCTACCGTTCCTATAGTCCCATACGTGCAAATGGACGTGATGTTTTGACCGCTGAATTTTGTTGTTGTTGCGTATACGCCGCACCCCGACTTTTTGATTTTTTCTCACCCGAAAATACTGCGGCCTTTACGCCGGAAAATACGGTAGTGACTTAGGTTTGTTTCTATAGAGAGGTATATCTTATCACACATCTCACTGGTTACCAATTAAGAATGTTTGCTATATTATGTTATGATGTTATATGGTCTCCCTGACCTTATCAACTGCATGAAATAACATTCAGTGAAGACAGTAAACATAGAGATTGACACTACAGTCAAACCTGCTTTAGTGACCACCTGTCTTCAAAGACCACCTGTCTACAATGGCCACAGTATTTGTTCCTCTTGAAAATGGGTTCTCATTGAAACATCTACTAAGGAACCTTTCTACAAAGACCACCTGTCTTCAAAGACCACTTTTTGTGTTTCCCTTGGGCGGTCGCTATAGACAGGTTTGACTGTATTATGTATTATGTTATAATAATAATAATAATAATTAAAATAGTAGCTACTGTATTATGATGTAACATGGTCTCTGTGACCTTATAAACTGCATGAAATAACATTCAGTGAAGACAGTAAACATAGAGATTGACACTATTTTGTCGGACGTGAAAGGACCTCTAAAGACATTGTTGTTCTATGTTCTGTGTAGGAGGTGGCCAAGGTCCTATGCCTGGTCAGCCAGGTCAGATGCACATGTCATCTCACAACCAACCCTGGGGCAACCAACAGCAACCAGGCAATCAGCAACACCGCAAGGGCCCGTCTAACATGAGTGACATGTTATCCAGCCCCAGGATGCCTCAACAGATGCAGCAACAGCAGCAGCAGCATTCGCAGCAGGGTGCTCCAGGAGCGTTCCCTGGGCAGCAGCAGCCAGGAGGAGGCAGCGCTCAGACACAGCAGCCCCTCCCTCCTCCTAACTCAAACATCACCACTGTAGGGATGCTGCTGGCTAAGCAGAACAGACAGGTGCCTGTGGCCAAACCCAAGGGATTAGACCCTGTGGAGATCCTTCAGGAAAGAGAGAACAGGTGAAGTCTTACTGGAGCTCATAATCTCAATCAAATATAGATATTAGGGAATAGTGTTTTCCATTTCTTTCATTAGTAAACCACTCTAAGATTCAACTAGAATTTCTCAAGTCAGTGTGTATTTTATTCTAGCTCTTAACATTTCTTGTTAATTTGATAATTTGGTGTCGTTTGATATTGGTAAGAATAGCGTGATATCTGCTTTCAGCAGCATGTAGTGTTATCAAGTCATAGCGAGACTCTCTAGTTTATTTTGTGGTAGATGAATTAGTCTTTATTATTATCATAACAGAATATTTCAGTTTCAGTTTTTCAAGAAGTAAATTAATTTTTCAAACTTTGCGTCTTTTTCCAGAGTTGCTGCCCGCATCTCATACCGCGTCACGGAGCTGCAAACCCTTCCCGGCAACCTCCCCGAGGACCTGCGTGTGAAGGCCACCATAGAGCTCCGAGCCCTTCGTCTGCTCAACTTCCAGAAGCAGCTTCGCCAGGATGTAGTGGCCTGCATGCGTAAGGACACCACTTTAGAGTCGGCTCTAAACATCAAGGCTTACAAGCGCTCTAAGAAACAGACCCTGAGGGAAGCCCGCATCACAGAGAGGCTGGAGAGACAGCAGAAGATGGAGCTGGAACGCAAGCGCAGACAGAAACACCAGGTTTGTATGATAGACTAGCTAACAAATGTTTTCAAAAGTTTATGCACAGCTCTCCTTTAGTTGTTGCACTATACAAGGAGTACCTAGTGTATACTAGGATCCTACAATACAACCATTGGAATACAATATCTTGTGACAGGTATTATACAAATGATGCATGCGCATGAGTTCATTATACGATCTATCCGCACTTGAGTTGAGATCTGCGTGTATCTATAGCACGAAGCCGTTAGGCTGAGTGCGATGGATACACACAGCATCAACGAGGGCGGATAGATCGTATAATAAACGAATGAAAACATGCATCATTTGTTTTATACAACGAAAATCCTAAATCCTTGTTATTTGATGTAACAAAAATTAATTCAAGATTGTTTCGTGACAGTATATGGCTGACAAATAAATCTCAAGTTTTAATATGTCTCAATTTGTGCTCACACATAATTATAAATATAGCCGGAGACACTTACCTCTACACCCATTTACGCATGGTGCTGCGCAAGAATAGGCCCATGCACACGCAGTATTAAGCGCTCTAACCTCTACACGCACTACTGCACGCTCTGAAAACAAGTTAAATAGTACTGGAAAATATTGCACTCCTTTTTAATGAAAATGAGTGCAATAGGCGCATCTCAATCTCGCATGACCAATCATTTGATTAGGATCTGGGAGTGAGTTGTATAAATGCTTATAGCTTGGTATTAGATGCTATTGTAAAAAGCTTTAAAATGTAATCATTTATACAGATAACATAATTGTGGATCTTTTGTCAAAACCCTTGACTGTTGCTCAATTATAGGTCAGTTTTAAATAGTAAAGTACATTTGCAGTGAATGCTGCTTTACTTTTAGATTCATGGATTCTTGATGAAATTATTCTGTTGAATACCTTGGATAAGATAATAACCAGACAGTCTGTTTCATGATTATTTGACAGATTTGCACGAAAATGTAGATAACACTACTGTGATGAATGCATAGATAAGCCACCTCTTTCTTTATTCCTAAATAGGAATATTTGAATTGTTTTTGTTGAATACCTAGATGATCAGCCAATTCTCTATTTATGATTTCACAGGAATATTTGAGCTGTGTTATCGCGCATGCTAAGGAGTTCCGTGAGTTCCATCGTGGCATACAATCCAAGATCTCCAAGTGTAACAAGGCTGTCATGATGTACCATGCCAACACGGAGCGAGAACAGAAGAAGGAGAGCGAGAGGATTGAGAAAGAGCGTATGCGCCGCCTCATGGTAAGACTACGTTTCACATTATATCCTCTTGTTTTTTTTATTCCTGAGGTTAGATAACTCAAAAATTATGTTTTACATTTGAAGTACACAGTTAACACAATACTGCAAAAAGAAGGTGTGTAACGGGGAAAAAACAACTATTTAGCACCTTAATTTGTAAACCTCTAGCCAACAGAAAACTATCAATTAGAACAGAATACAAATTGCAATAAGAATTGCAATGTCAGTTGGTCTGATTATAAATGCAATGAATGATTTTTACCCTGAAAGAAATTTGAAATGATTTTGAGTATTAGATGTTCTGAGAAAAATTACTCCATTTAAGGAAAGGAAATTGCTAATGATTTTGAACATTACAAGAGATGTAACAGGACTTCTTGAGTTAAGTCTATGCTGTACTCGTAAATATTCATAATAAATGACACATGCCTTTAAGACTAAAACAACAACATTGATGGATGATTTTTAGGTCCATCAGGATAGACGAAGTCTTTTTTTATTCCAGTCTATTTCCTGTCACCATTTTCAATGTCATGTTACAAACCCCAAGTGTTGGTGGGAACACCTATTATTGATACCCTTATTATCTGTGCTCTATTACCACAGGCTGAAGATGAAGAAGGTTACAGAAAGCTTATTGACGAGAAGAAAGACAAGCGTCTAGCCTACCTGCTGACCCAGACTGACCAGTACATCGAGAGCTTGACCCAGCTGGTCAGACAGCATCAGGACGTCATGAAGAAGATGAAGAGAAGGAAGAAGAAGAAGGTACAATATCCCTCTCTCACTTTCATTTCTTCATTGTAGTACTCCTTCAAAATTCATGAACTTTGGAATATTTAATGTCCTTTCATTATTCAGCACAGTGTAGAATTTCTGTTTTTCTATTGAATAATGTTTCAGACTTACATGTAGGTAGTCCAATACAGGTTAATTCTTCTGGCATGTCCCAATTTTGTTTAAAGATTGTAATTTTTACTATTCTGTTTAATTTGCTTCCAGCCTAATTGTCATTTTTTAAGCGAGTTAGTGGATGTAAATTATCCGGCTTTGTACGAAGTTGCTTTGACATTGCGGGATAATGAAAATAATTTCTTAGACATACTAACACTTATCAAATAGCAGTTACAAAAGAGCAGATTGTCTCTCTCAAATCAATCGTTTGATATGACTTAAAATTAGAAGTTGCTATTGTTTTAACAATTATAATATGTTCATGTAAAAATGTGTTGGCAGTTGCCCCCTATTTCATTACAGCCTTTATGCTGCAAACTTTTTATATTATTTCATGTTATTCCCGATCAGATTTTGCATGCTAAACTGGCACACGTGTTTTTGTTACTTTGAATTTTTGCTGTGTGTAAATTTTTCTTTTGAATGAACCTCATGAATGAGTGAAATATCATTTTAATAAATTTGTTTTAATTTTTGTCATGGTGCTAAAATGTTAAAAGATTACTTTGTGCCAAGAATTTCATTATTTTTAAAATATATGTTTCTAGTTCAATCTACATCACAGTGATGGCCTGAGTCACTTATTCAAATGAAGCAGTAACTAAATTAACTATTCTTGCTTTTGAAAGTGCACATATTTTTTGAGCCATTGACCATCACTGGTTTTACTTTTTTGTTTGATTTCATAATTTGTTTTTATTCTTTTGGTTTATGAGTCTAAATACACAACTAAAACATGTTTGAATACAAATTTATTAAGGCCTAATGAATGAACATTGAATTCATTTCATGTCCTGTTGATAGCATTTGCACACAAACACATCCACACTTGTTTTTCCTCCTCCACCCCTCCCTTTGTTACCATAGGAACCAACTACCAGTGAAGCCCTCAAAGAAGGGGTGAGTTCATACATCACAAAATCTCCTGCTACTTCTCCATCCATCTCATATAAACACACATGTATTCAAATTTCATGCTCACATCATCCTTATGAGGCTTGCTTTACGCTTGACTGACTTAGAAATTACTCTCAAACCAGAATTTATCACAATTTATAATTGTGTCATATCTGTGTTCAGCTTCATGCTGCAAAACTACACTGAATTATTGCATGTCAAGAAAATATCTTGCCATGAATATGGCACTACCGGTAGTTATTTTTTCTGGAAAGTTTCTGATCTTGCAATAAATATAAGAATCCAAAAAGACTTTAAATTTCTGCACTGGCCCTTTAACTCTGAGCCTGCTGTTTGGTCAGTAGCTGAATGTCTTTACTCGAAAGTACAATGACGTTTAACGTACTTGCATCATAATCATATTATATATATATATATATATATATATATATATATATGTATTTATACACTGCTCTCTACAGTCATCTATCTGCATCTTTAGTAATACTTTGTGTAACTCTCTTGAATGTACATATGCATACTGCGTACCACCTTTGCTCTTCATTTTTTAATTCTTCATGAAAATACTTAACATCATCCCTTTTCTCTGCTCAAATTATTTATCTACTATTTTCTTCTTATTCTCCACTCAATTTTTTTAAACGTCTACTTTCTCTCTGAATTTCTTCAATTGACCATTTTACTTCTGACTCGTTAACAAATCATTCCTTTAGTCATTTAACAAACACCATTATGTAACTTATGTGTATTTTACTTTCTTTCTTGAATTCTTGCCCACAATTATACAACTTCCACACAGCTGCGCCAGGAGTGTCATTTTTGACAGACATGGCGCATTATAAATGTTCACTATTATTTATTATTATTATTATTATTATTTAGTCAAAAGTGTGTACATTTATATAGGAATAATAAAATTCTATGAAGTACTCTTAATATACCTTAATTATATATGAAATCATGATCATAGTTTCTGCAAATTCTTTTCAACTTCAGTTGCTTTGTGGGCTTTTCTTAGCATCATATTCAATTAACATGTATTTGTTCTCTTTCTAATACTTCTGAATACACAATTACTGTTATGTTGTATTGTCATATAATGAAGATTTGTAGAATATATCTCTCATCTAAATATGAACTATAAAAACATATTTTTTATATATATATATTATAATTTCTTTTTGTCTGGAACATTTGTAAGAAAGGTCTCTTAAAGATGGTGAGATATTTGAAATGCTTCCTGAAATTCCATGTGACATCACCACTTTTGTTATAGGAGAAGAACAGAACATTATGCCAAACCTGACAGTCTGTGAGATTTGTGGTGTATTAGTAACAAAGCAATGAGACAAGGCATGCAAGAAGCTATGTTCATTTAATTGAGCTATGATTCCTATTCAGTTATTTATACAACGTAACAAGAATGGAATGGATACAAAAGCAAAAGAAATTATGCTATAGTATACCATTAATGTTGTAAAAATAATGATAATAATTATAAATTTATATAGCGCAGCTTTTATACAAAATATATTCAGCTGTGCTAGTTCAGAGCTCCTTTTTTTATACTAAATTCTAAAAAATAGAATCTCTCAATTGAACAAATATGTTTTTAATTTGGATTTGAAGACATTAGGAGATGGAGAGCTTCATATTTCTTTTGGCAATACTAGATGTCAGAAGGGGGCTTATTGTAACGAGAGGTACAAATAGAAGAAAGCTGTAAATTGATTGAAACGTGATAAGGAATTGATTGTCTCACAAACTAAATGAAATTTTAATTGTTTGTATGAATGGTTTGCATCCCTATAGCTGGTTGATGAAAGCAGTCAATCGAGTGACATGCCAGTGACTGTGATGAACCAAGAGACTGGTCAGGTGCTATCGGGTGAGGCTGCCCCTCGATCCAGTCAGCTAGAGGCTTGGCTTGAGATGAATCCTGGCTATGCTGTAGCTCCTAGAGATGAAGGTTCCGATGATGAGGAGAGTGGATCTGAAGATGTAAGGAAAGGGGTCGTGGGCGGGCGGGGTTGGTTCCACCTCAAATGTCAATAGGTATGTCTTCATCAGCTTGAGATTGCCAAATAGCCCGCTATTTCAGATTTGGGAAATAAGCCTGAAGTTACTAATCGCGTCTTCATCAACTCCAGACTCGACCTCAAGAAATTAGCTCAAGATACGTTCGCGTATAGTGCGATTCTTCGGTCAGGTGAAGACGCACCGGACAAATAGCGGGTTATTTTGCAAAATAGCCCAAGATATCTTGGGATGATTATCTTCACCGAATATCCAGCTAATTTTAACTGAGGGCTGATGAAGACGAAAATTAGCTTGATTATTCATGATCGGGATAGTTAAAATAGCGGGTTATTTGGCAATCTCGAGCTGATGAAGACAGGCCTATTTTCATCCTTGTTCCTTTGCTGTCTAGATTGGTGAAATTAAGTGTGATACAAGTACAAGACATGACCCCAAATTGGAGGATCTGATGGGGCACTACCATAAATGATATTAATGTTTTTGTATATTACATTCATAGTTGTACAAATGTGAAATCTGCCAATTGTTCTATTGGGAAGTCTCAAAAATATATTCCAATTTCAGGCCACCTCGACCTTGTCAGGTGTAGATATTCAATTTGCGGAGTTTTAGATTATGAATCTTTTTATAATTTTTTGCAGGAAAAAATCAGAAAATGATTATAAAGGCCACTAAGTTGAGATATAGATAGTTGCTATTAATGACCCGCAACTTCACAAGATATATTCTACTTTTCATATTTTGTATTCGGGAAATATGTTAAAGTGGCCTATGTGAAATTGTTGCTTGTATTTTAGGTATATGATTATTATTTCATCTCGTATTTTAATTACATGTTTATCAAAAAGATTTCTTCATTCAACATGAGTTTTCCTGTTTGTCTGATTCAGGAAGAGGACGAAGGAGAAGAAGATGAGGAGAAAGAAGAGGTGATGGTACCAGTTCCTGTTGAAACTATTAGACCTGACCTTTACGGCAAAACAGCCAAGGATATTATACAGTAAGTTCAGTCAACTTCTCTATTTTTTCAATTTTTTTGAGCCATGTTTCTCCGTAGGATTTGGTCCTTTTGGGAATATGATCACAATTTGTGTCAGTGGATAATTTTAAGCTCTAAAGAAATCTCTTTAGCAAAACATTTATCATAATTTATCTAGGAAGCTTAGCTAGATCATTGGTAATGAAATGATACTTTGTATTTAAAGATAAAGACCTGTTATGGTCATGCGATTGCATTGTGAAAGAAACGTTGTGAAATCGATCAGAAAAGGTTGATCATTTAGCACATAAGTATTGGTGTATACTGCAAGGTTCTGGAATCATCAGAATGATAAGAAATTTGGCCCAGTCTTCGTAAAGTTACAAGCACTGTACACAGAAAGATGTATATGGGACTACGCACACGTGCGTGACACGTGCGTTTATCTCTCACACACCAATAAATAAACTAATTTACCAAATATATCAATTAGTAGGCGGTTTCCCAGCAATTTTTTTATCATCATGTATTAGTCAAAACATACTCTTTCACATGATTGGTAATAAGAGCTTCTATTTCATTTTTTGAAATTCGGGCATTTCCAATACTGGCCTTTACCTTTAAGGGCAGTAAAGTCTTTTTTTTTTACAGTAAGTGCATTATTCGTAACTACATAACTTGTTAATTTTTTATCAAAGAATATATGTATAATCCTCTGTATATATATATATATATATATATTTCTTCTTCAGGGAGTCTTCAGTGGGCGATGACGAGTACAAGTCTATAGAACAGGCTGGTGGAGCTGGCTACTACAACATGGCCCATTCCATCAATGAGATAGTGACCACACAACCTGAGATGCTTGTCAATGGTACACTCAAAGAATACCAGGTAGGTTCGCACCATTTCAATTGTTGTGTACTAGTTCATTCACTTAACTCTCAACTCGAGGGTACCTGACAACTGCCGGTCATCCTCACAATTTAACCTTGTGTCTACTTCAGTGTCAACTCTTTCTTATGGTCATCGCTCTTTCTGCAAAACTTCTGCTGAAATTTGGAACAAACTACCTTTAAATGTCAAAAACTGCCAGACTGTTAACCAATTCAAAACTTGTCTCAAGACACATTTATTCAAAATTACTTTTGATGATTAACTTTGTTCACATTGATGTATATTTCATATGTATTGTAATTTGTAGGTTTATTTGCATTTTCTTTTTGTTTTGTTTAATATGTAATTGTTTATCATTGTATTTTGTTTTGCTTGTGTCTTTGACCACCATCGTGCAGGTGAAAGGTCTTCAGTGGCTGGTATCTCTGTATAACAACAATCTGAATGGAATCCTGGCCGATGAGATGGGTTTGGGTAAGACCATCCAGACCATTGCTCTTGTATGTCATCTGATTGAGAAGAAGAAAGTCATGGGGCCATTCCTCGTCATTGTACCACTCTCGTAAGTCAACACCACTACATCTGTCTTTGTCATTTCTTAGCACAGTTGATTCTGCATGAATCAAATCAAATATATTTTGTTGACCAAACTATGCAAAACGCGTGAAATACACTTCCTAAGTCAAACTTCGACTTTTTTTTGTGGTCCCAACAGATTTGACTTTGCAAAGTTAACTGTATATATTTACTCTTTCTATTTCCTGCCATTGTCTCTTTTTTTCCTACTACTATCACTTCTTTACTAAGAGGCAGTTTTGTTGGGGATGAAATAAGAAAGTCAAATATATAATATCAGATGAAAAATGAACTAAAAGATAGTGAGTAGATCTATGAAGACAGATATTATTCTTTGGTGTGAGACAGCAAATCTGGCTCTCAGCACATAAGCTGAAGTACCTGATGTGCATTGGGTAAAACTGGATGGATAACAAAATCATTTGACGTGAAAGATAGCCAGTTGTGTTTCATTAAAGGTAAAGACCAGTTTTGGAAACGCCCCCCTTTCAAAAAATGAAATGGAAGCTCTTATTACCAATCATGTGAAAGAATATGTTTACCAAGACTGGGCCAAATTTCTTATGTTGATGATTCCAGAACCTTGCAGTACACACCAATACTACAACGTTTCTTTCACAATGCAATCGCATGACCAGAAGTAAATACCAAGTCTTCTTAGATAGCATTGATAGTGAGATAATTGTTATTAGAACGGAGTCTTGGGACTGAATGAAAAAGATTAGAACAGATTAATTTCACAGTACTTCTGTTTGCCTTGTTTTGTTTGCAGAACCTTGTCCAATTGGGTGCTTGAGTTTGATAAGTGGGGACCGACGGTCCACAAGATAGTCTACAAGGGCTCTCCTCAAACCCGACGTACTCTTGCCCTCACCCTGCGATCAACCAAGTTCAGCGTACTACTCACCACCTATGAGTACGTCATGAAGGATAAAAGCTTCCTCTCCAAGGTGACTCAATCATTAACAATCTTCTCAATTCAATTCAATTCAATTTATTCATTTCCATAAAAATCACATTACAAGAACACATACATTTGCTAGAATATATATAAGTACATTAAAATATTAAACAATAATGGAAAAGGGAAGTTCTAAAAACCCAATTCTGAATATTGACAAATAATACAAATTCTTCACCCGTCAGTGACAGGGATCTTTCAATGTTTAATGAATCACTTTTTCTTCAAATTGGCAACACTGTTGGAGCTTTACTGACACTCTGAACTATCTCAAATCATGTATTTTTAAAACAGTTCATATGCAGAATTTCCTTGGGGAAAAAATTCAATAGTAAATTAATTAAGTTCTTTGTTAAATTGAGATTGTTGATGTAAAGATGTGCCAATCTGCAGATTTGAAATTTGCTTTTCTTTTTAAACTTTTGAATTAAAAAATAATTATGAAAAATGTGGCACAAGTTTTGCTAAGTAATTGTGTATTTCTGCTCATGCACATGGTATATTTATTTCCCAAACAACAAAATGTGACATTTTTCGATGATGGTAATTTGTACATGTTACTTTACTCTTGGCATCCATCCATTCTTTGTCACTCAGCTCCGTTGGAAGCATATGATCGTTGATGAAGGACATCGTATGAAGAACCATCATTGTAAGCTGACTCAGATTCTCAACACTCACTACAGCTCTCATCATAGACTCTTACTCACTGGTACTCCATTACAGGTAGCCTGACAGACTTTAAATATTTCTTCTTTTATGTTAAGCATCGTTGGTAATACCTCCTGCAAAGATTGCAGCTCTTAAAGCCCCACTGTCCTACTTGTAGCTACTTGCTCCCTCTATATAGAAAACTTCCCCAATCGGTGCCTGTTGGTCCCCCATGATCCTATTTTTCTTATGTTAGTTGAGAGCTGAGTTAATGAGATAGCCACCTGTCAGTGACCTCACTGTAGTGTTGATGGTCTTTAAAGAAAGGATTACCTAAACATGAATTTCTTTATAATGTTTTTTTTTAAAGGTAACATTTTCCCACATTTTTATTGATCGATATATTTGAAATCTCTTGTCTAATCAAGTAACAAATGTCAGAAATTCTGATGTAGATTATTCAACAATGTTGCCATCAATTGTGAATGCAATTATTTTATTTATTTGAAATCTCTTGTCAAATCAAGGAGCAAATGTCAGAAATTCCTGATGTAGATTATTCACCAATGTTGCCATTAATTGTGAATGCAAGAGAAGCTTCTAACTTTGTTTTTCTAAACTGTTTGAGTTGTTTCAAATGTAAACTCATATAAGATTCTATTTTTCCAATTGTTGCTTTGTCAGGATTTACAATATCTTGCTAACTTAGTATGGACGTAACAAATTGATTATTGCTGAGTTTGTAACTATTACCAGTGTTCATCAAGTTAATTGTTTTCCTCCGCAGAACAAACTGCCCGAGTTGTGGGCCCTGATGAACTTCTTGCTACCAAGCATCTTCAAGTCCTGCAGTACCTTTGAGCAGTGGTTCAATGCTCCCTTTGCAGCTACCGGAGAAAAGGTAAGATGGGGAATGAGTCTCTGTATGTATTAAAAAAGTGTACTCAAGACCAACTTTAATGTTTTTTCCAGGTTTTTACTAGGTGTAGTTAAGTAAGGAAAAGGTTACCCTGATGACTTAAAGTGACTTGGTAACATTACCTCAGATTCTAGAAATAAAATCCTGGATTTAGCCCATGCTGCAATCATAAAGAAACCTTTAGGTCTGTTAGGAATCCCATGACTTTTACAAGCCGATCACCTGTCTGATTATCAAGATATTCATGATTGGAAATCAAAATTCAAAATTTGTTTTCCTAACGTTTTTTTTTATAACACTACAGTCTATTGGGGAAATGAGTATGGTAAAAGCGGTCACTCAAAGATTTTTACTTTTTGAGGCACTTCATGATCATTTTGAAGCGCAATTTTTTAGGGCATCAATATTAAACCATATCACAGACACTGATAACACGTACATGTAGGGTCATGGATCTCAGATTTAACATCGTTAAACGTCCAGGTTTTGCTAGGTGTAGTTGAGTAAGGGAAAAGTTACCCTGATGACTTAACTATCTAGAAAACGGTGTTTATTTCTGTGAATTGTCTGCAACTTTGATTTCATCTCTTGATTCTGTTGATAGGTTGAGCTGAATGAGGAAGAGACCATCCTGATCATCCGTCGTCTTCACAAGGTTCTTAGGCCGTTCCTTCTGCGTCGTCTCAAGAGGGAAGTGGAATCACAACTCCCAGAGAAGGTCAGTGCTCATCGTGATCAGCGTTTAGCCTTTGAGGAAACATAAAATTGAGCATGGAATTCCCATTATTATTATTATTTTCATCAGAGTAGTAATATGACACCATCGTGTGGCATCAGTGAGACCTTTTTTTAGCACAATTCATCAATCCTTTTGTCACAATTGAATTCATGGCTTAAAAATAATAATAATATCTTTCGATTTATTTAGCGCATAATAATTAATAATTTATTCTCTATGCACTTTACATTAACTCTTATCCCGCCATAATGAATACAGCCTAATGCCACAGGGCTAATTCCCATTGTGCCAAGTTAATTTTAAGTATTATGAAATATAGGTACATGATGCTCTCAATCATCTAGAACCCATCCCTAGCATTGATATAAATATACATTGACATTGAATAGAATTTTTATGTTTCCATTTCTGTTGTTCTTATTGACAGGTTGAGTATGTGATCAAGTGTGACATGTCAGCTCTGCAGAGGTTACTGTACAGACACATGCAGACTAAGGGAATCATGCTGACTGATGGCTCAGAGAAAGACAAGAAGGTTTGTGGATTTTGATTTACCAGTTATTTAGAAACCATCAAACTATAAAGACAAAGTTAGACACAGTTACTGGTTGCTGAAACTGTATTTCATCCCTAGAGAAACCATTTTTGTCGAAGAGAAATCTGGATGAGAAGATCACTATTCAGTCCTCTGTTGATAGTTCTAGCCTTGTATGGTTATTAATAATAATAATAATAATAGGCATTTCTATAGCGCCGTCTATCTAAAAATTCTATTCCGAGGCGCATTTATTATTACCCCGGCTTTAGCCAAGCTGCCATTACAGCACTCCAGCATTTCAAGGAATGAATTCCTGCCAGGTACCCATTTACCTCACCTGGGTCTAGTGTGGCAAATGAAGATAAATGCCTTGCCAAAGGACATTAGTGCCATGTCGGGGATCAAACCACAACCTTTGAATTTCAAGTCAAGTGCTTAAACCACTCGACTACGACACTTCTATACATTAATATCAGGGACAACAATTTTCTGTCTCTGTTTAACACATCATTTCCAGAATTTTGGATACACCTAGAGCCATATGTTTAGGAGACATGCTCAAGATGCTAAGCTTACATGCAATCTTTTGCCAAATTTCACCGCAAGAATGAATGGGGGGGGGGGGGGGGGGTTCAAAAGTGAGAAGGACTTTGTAACCTTATGTATAAGTGTAAATCTTATGATTCAAAATGCAATACCATATACCACATTGTGGATGGTGAAAGTGATCATACAGGGGTTTTATTCACTAGTTAGTTTCAAACTATGAAAATGGGAGTGTAGTGTTAGTAGCAATGAAGGATTCTCATGAGATGGTTTAATTCCTTGTTTTTTCTAACCAGGGACGTGGTGGTACCAAGGCGCTGACAAACACCATCATGCAGCTCAGGAAGATATGTAACCATCCATTCATGTTCAGACATATCGAGGTAAGAAATCTCTCGTTAATGAAAAAATATTGATATTCTTGGTACTATTGATTTAATTTGACAGTGTCTAAACATAAACTCAGACCTATGTTAATACATTTTATAAACTGGATATACAAAGAACCTAAATTTCACCCAAGTCTTTTGGGCATAAAATGAAATAACCTTGTATCACACTTATATTTTTCTGTTCATATACATTTAGATGTAATATACAGAGTATTTGTTGTGGTTTTGTGTTGGTAATAAAAACAAAGGTTCCGTCTTATAGATTACAGTGGACGATGTAAAGAACTTAGAAGATCATGTGTATTTCTAGTACTCATTTCCACACTTGCGTTAGTACATGTTAGTATTTGTTACCCTGTTGTATTATCTTGCTATTTCTCCCCCAGGAATCTTTCTCTGAGCATCTTGGAGTGACCGGTGGCATCATCTCTGGCCCTGACCTGTACAGAGTGGGCGGTAAGTTTGAACTGCTTGACCGCATCCTGCCCAAGCTGAAGGCTCTTGGTCATCGTATCTTGCTCTTCTGTCAGATGACCACTCTGATGACCATCCTAGAAGACTTCTTTGTCTACAGAGGTAAGAGAAGGATATATCTATTCATTTAAAATTGTTTATCTTTGCAGTTTCTATCTTTCATGTTTGTTTGATTTGGTTTGTAAGTACGTTGTTTTATATTACTGTTAAGAAAGCAAATGTCTGGTTGTAAGGAAACAGCCTGGGACTGACTGCTTTAAAGGTCCCATTTGCTGTCCAAAAAAATGAAAAGGTTAAATTCCAACGACAATACTGATTTAGAAACGAAAGGGCTTGAAAATGGCTTTTAGTTGGAAATAACAACCAATAGTTGTCAAATCGACTTAAGTGATTGCAATCACGTAAGTGATAGTCTGATTTTCAGACCCTTTTACAGAATGGTCGTAAATTTTTGCTGCACAAAGATTCAAACCGTTTGATTTTGGCCATTACAAGTAGTGGGTTATTGATGTAGACAAATGCTCAATGTACCCTTTACAGCTCATTTTATGTACCAAACTTACCAAAGAAAAAGTCAGTCAGTCAGTCACTCAATAGTGTCTGTCAGTGAATTCTAGAAAGTAAACAGGTTTCCTAGCATACTTTGAATATTAGGACACTGCTAACATTTAAATTTAACAGAAAGGACATACGTGACATGTTCATAATTCCTGCAAAGTTGTACAGAATTTGATGTTGGCTGCAACAAGGGGCTAAATAATGAAGCTCAATGCCAAACCAAAGAGCACTAGTTCCTCAACTTGGTTTTGAACCTGGGACCTCCTGAATATGAGACCACTGCTTTACCACTGAGCTGTAGATGGTTGATTAGACCAGCTAATATAACGAGTGTTATTTCTATCCAACAGGTTTCAAGTATCTGCGTTTGGATGGTACGACCAAGGCTGATGATCGTGGCATACTTCTTCAGACCTTCAACGAGGCTAACTGCCCGTACTTCATCTTCATGTTGAGTACCAGGGCAGGTGGTTTGGGGCTCAATCTTCAGACTGCTGATACTGTCATCTTGTTTGACAGTGACTGGAATCCTCATCAGGTAGACACTCAATAGCTCATGGTCTTGGGGTCAGTCCCATGTGTTCAATTCAATGTTTGTCATCTTGTAAGACCATACAAGTGATAATTTCATGTAATTGAGTTATACATAAGTAGTGTTTCAGGTAACTTTAGAATTTTCTACTGCATATTAAAGCATCTTTGAATGTTTTCTTTATAATTTGTGCTTCAAGAATTGTGAGGTGTCAGACATAAGGTGCACATGAAATTCAACCTTTTCAATGAAATTTAAAAAAATACCTCTCAGAGTTGATGTAAATAATAAATTAGTGCAGTTACCTCAAAGTATTCTATTTTCAATGATGATTTTTGTTGTTGCCGTATTCATCTACAGGGATGCCAGTTTTCAGGCAATAGCCTGAATTCAGGCCCCGGCGAGTTATTTTCAGACCATAGTTTAGGATTATTCTAGGTGATTTTCAATTCTAACTGGCATCCCTTCGTTTCATTGATATTAAAAAAAAAACACGGACTTGATCTGATAATGAGAATAATTTTTGTTGCCTCCTAGGATCTCCAAGCCCAGGACCGTGCACATCGTATCGGTCAAGTGAACGAGGTCCGTGTCCTGCGTCTGATGACCGTCCAGAGCGTGGAGGAGAAGATCTTGGCCGCAGCCAGGTGGAAGATGAACATGGACAGTAAGATCATCCAGGCTGGTATGTTTGACCAGAAGTCTACCAACTCCGAGAGAAGGGCGTACCTACGAGCTCTGCTGGAGAGGGATGCTGATCAGGACGATGTAAGAACACCCTCTTATGGCTAATGATGTCTTCCTGTTCAAACATTTGTAGTGTTATTAGTCTGTAATTTAGTCTTTCAATGTATAGTATGTAGCAGAGGATGTTTTTATTACTTGGAATACATTGTTGTAGCTGGAAACTACAATGTATTCTTGAGTTATGGTTCTCATAAGCACTTTATTAAATAAGGGAATGAATAGCTAGGACTGATCGTTTTGACATATTGGAAGGAAGATATGAAGGTAGAACTTTATAAGCCACATACTGGTCTCTTAGCTTGTTATTTGGGAATCACATAAAATAATATTGCACTGTGTCAGGCAGGAAATTATCCAATTTATTGTCTGTGAAAGATGACCTTTCTTCTAGCACGGAAATGTTTTGATCAGAGGTAAAGTCTAGCACCATTGCGTAACATCGAGATACTTTGTACTTTTGCAGGAGGAGAATGAAGTCCCTGATGATGAGACAGTCAATCAGATGATCGCCCGATCCGAAGAGGAATTTGAGATCTACCAGCGGATGGACATCGAGCGTCGGCGCAACGAGGCCCGTGACCCGAACCGCAAGCCACGTCTGATGGAGGTGAATGAGCTTCCTAGCTGGCTGGTCAAGGATGAGGAGGATGTGGAGAGACTGACCTTTGAGGAGGAGGAAGAGAAGCTGTTTGGACGGGGCTCTAGACAGAGGAAGGATGTAGACTACAGTGATACACTCACAGAGAAAGAATTCCTTCGGGTAAGATAGATCACGAGGACCATCTTAGGTGTTTTTGCATCAGAACACTCAATAATTCTTTTATTTTGTTTTACCTTGCACTTATGGGAGGCTAAACAATCACAATATATTTGCAAATTCATTGGTGCTTGAAGAAAGATAAATAATTGGTCGTGCAAAATTTAGAGTGATAGAAAAGAAAACAAATATTGATCATTGGAGTCTAACTGACTGCAGTGAGCAGCTAGGCAATAAGTTCCTGTGATTTATCTTTTGATACACTCCAATGTTAAACATTTTGCATTAGGGCTTTTAGGCTACCTTTGATAATATCAGTTGCAGTTTCTTTTACACTTGTGTTGTAAGCTGTGAATATCATTGAACAAATTGATTAATGTTGTCTTCTTCTTCTCATCGGCAGGCAATCCAAGATGGCAACTTGGATGAGATTGAGGAGAGCAAGAAGGAGAAGAAGCGTCGCTACAAGCGCAAGCGTCCCATCGACGACGATGACGAGCAAGAGGGAGAGGTGGAGAGAGAGCAGGAGAGAGAGGTGGAGAGGGAACAAGAGAGGGACAATCCTGAGGTTGAGAAACCCAAGAAACGTAGAGGGCGCCCTCCAGCAGAGAAGCCGTCCCCTAATCCTCCGCATCTCACCAAACTCATGAAGAAACTGGTAGAGGTCATGTCCAAGTACAAAGACAAGTAGGTTCATGCAGCATGCTCTTATTCTTTTGTTAAAATCTTTCTATTGTTTGACATTATGAATGGATTTTTTTTTTTTTTTTTTTTTTTTTTGGGGGGGGGGGGGGTCTCATGTTCACAAGTAAGTACTCCATGTTTTTGTTATCACACATATTTAAAAAAGGTATATTATTATTGATTGAAGTGAAAAGAACCAGCAAAGCAAATACATCTCATTTTTGTCAACCGTCCCCCTTCCCCCACAAAGGAATGTGCAGGGTTGGTGTCCTGAATGTAGGGTCAAGCCGTGCCGGGCTCCGTATGAAGAAGAGAATAAACAACATAATATCTCATTCAGGCAAAATACAAGACCAAGTAATCTTTGAGAATACTTTAAACAGCTGTACATGTTTGGTTGAATCGGTAACTTGCAAGTTAAGGTAACATTGGAAGCAATAACATCTTTGTTTATATCGCTATTCTTTCCTTTCAGTACTGGTCGTCCTCTGGCCCATCCATTCATGCAGCTCCCTCCCAAGCGAATCCTACCTGATTACTACGAGCTGATCACCAAGCCCATGGATCTCAAGAAGATCAAGGATAGGATCAGGCAGCATAAGTATCGCTGTCTGGATGATCTGGAGAGGGACACCGTACTCATGTTCCAGAATGCTCAGATCTATAACCTGGAGGGATCACAGGTAAGATATTGATGATTCTATATCAGTAGCCATTGTCATTTGTCTGAATCATGCTTCTACTTTCAATTACCATGTGGATCAATTCATTTTCATTCTTTGATTGTAAAAACATAAATGTCTTCATATCTGCATATCATTTTATGCTTCTTCTTCTCAAATATGTGTTACACACTTGTTACAGAATTTCAATTTGTGATTAGATCTACTTTAAATTATATGTACAGGAGGAGCTTAGTGGACACCATAGTTGTTTTGAAACAGATTTCCCAAGGCTTTTAAACCAAGTCCTTGATTGGACTTTCAATAAATATAGACCCATGAATGGCTCATGTATGGACCCTAGTGTAGTGGTCCACCTGCACACCCCAAGGGTTATATTGATTCAGTATGCTTTTTTGCCTCCCAGGCACAGGTGATGCTAAATAACAACAAATATAAAATTAGTCATCATCATCAATAAATCAATCAATGTATGGGTGTTACTGTGGATTTCCATGGTGAGTCCGTGTCTACTTGTGTGATATCCTTTGTGAAAGTGAGCAGCCACTCTATGTCATATTATGACTGTTGTGACTTCTTGTATTTCAGATCTACGATGATTCCATAGTGCTACACTCAGTCTTCACCACGGCTCGCAAATGTCTAGAACAGACTGGTAGACTGCCTCCTCAGCTGGGCGGCAAGTCAGAGAGTGAGAGTGAAAGTGACACCGATGACAATGAAGAACGTAAGTCAAGAAATCAACTTTTGTAGCATGGTGCCGGGAGTGGAAGATCTTTAGATCAGAAAACTAAAAGAGATAAGAGAAATTCAAATGACTCAGACTTTTATGAATGTTGACATTTTTTAGAAATTTAAACATTTATTATCAAGGAATAATTCTCCAAGGCTTACGTTATGAAGTACTAAAAACATGTTTTTCCTTCCAAAATAAGTATTTCACCCTTATTTATATTCTAAGGATGAAAGAAATTCCTTGAATGCTTGAGCACCTTTCATGGTAGCTCGGCTAAAGCAGGAGTAATAATAAGATTGCAGGGCTCTCAGGAAGAGCAGTATCAATACTAATGAGGCTACCCTGGGTAAACAAGACATATTATATACCTCACTTAAGAAATTGCATTCATGAACTTTAACTATTTCTGTAAAATTCCCAGTAACCATGGTTAAAACAGTTCTAAAATCCCAGTAACCATGGTTACCGGGAAAATAGTTCAGTCTCCATGGTTACCCCATAGGTTTACATGTTAAAAAATGGTCTGAGCGATCGAGGATACCGTACGTGTGCGAAGAATTGGTCGGTAATTTCAATACAATTGAATCTCGATCGATTTTACCGACAATTTTATCTTGCATTGTTGACATGAAGACGAAAATAAACTTCCAAAAACAAAAAAAACAACATCTGCCGATAGATCTTGATCTAAGTTCGTGCCAATATGCATTGCAAAAGTAAAAGTAAAAGAAGGGCCCGTTTAATGGAGCAGCGGCGAAGCATCCACCACGCGAAGCCGTTTTCAATCCATTTTAATGTATATATTAGAGAAAACTGCTAGATATGGTGACAGAGCGCGATGGCCGAGCGGTTTAAGGCGCTGATTTTAGTTACATCACCTTTTGTACGCAAGAGATCGAATCCCATCTTCGACAAAATTTTTTTGTTTTTTATTTTTTATTTTTTAGTCTATTTTTTTTTGGCATATAAAAGTATTAATGAATGCTTTAATATTCGAGAAATAGTTGTTTTTATACGCTCTCGGGAAGGTTACAATTGGGCTATTGCCCTCGGCACGCCTCGGGTAATAGCACAATTCTAACCTTCCCTTGAGCGTATAAAAACAACTATTTCTCTCAAAGCAGTCATTAAAGGTAATACAAAGTTTTGGGAAATTTTGAAAATTGGGTGAATAGTGAATCTTTACAATTTTGATATATTTGGATGCCCCTGTGGATGTATTATAAGTACTAAAAAATTAGCTCCTAAAACACTTCTGCTTTCGAGAAAAATTGAATATAAAAATTTACCGGTGCTCCCGGTAAATTTTGATTAATTTCAAATAGCGAATCACGTATCGGCACGGCCAGTATTAGATGGGCGCTGACATTTTGCGCACTAAATTTCACATTTCTGTGCGTGAATACGTTCTTTTTCTCTTCTCATCTCATGCATATTCATTCCCCCCTGAACAACTGTCGAATCGATAACCAGGATTTTTTATTGTACCTCTAGGTTCAGTTAATCAAGCTCGTTCCAAAACTATATTATTTGTCCATATTTGTTTTTGCCAAAATATTCTAAATGCGATCTGAAAATGACCTTATTTGTCACTTTACGACACTTAAAATTCAAGGTTTTTTTTAAGTTGTCATGGCAATAAAATACAATTTTTTTAATGATCTCATGTATATATTTTGATTGCTCATCATTTTCTCCTCAAATTGATCATTTAGTTTTACAAGTCTCGTTGGGCAGATTTTAAGCTACGAGTCCTCAAAGATAAGGAAATTTTTTATCGCCTGATGAGTGATGTGTGTTATGTTATTAAATGAAGCTGAGCCAGGTGTAGACCGAAAGCTTCAGTCTCTATAATCGTCGGTTGTTCCACTGAGACTACGTCTGGCTCCACTAGACCTCCGGTTATCTAGTGGAGCCAGACCATAGAGATATATACTTAATAATGAGCCAGACGTAGTCTCAGTGGAACAACCGACGATTATAGAGACTGAAGCTTTCGGTCTACACCTGGCTCAGCTTCAGTTAATAACATAACACACATCAGGCGATAAAAAATTTCCCCTGACCATGCCCAAGAAATATTTGATTTTCTTTTAATCTAATAGAAAAAAAATCTTGTGACATGTGCATATCTAAAAACAACATTCTAAAGAAACATAATCTAAAAATGTCATGATAAAATTCAATTCGAGCGATTTTTAATATTTTTTTAAACTTGTGTTTATGCTTCCAAATGTGCGCAAGACACATTTATCTGCATGTGGGATTGTTCACACAACGGTAGGGTGGCGTTACACTACACTGACCGAAGCGGGCTACACGTGTTCGCGTACACGCTAAATATATAAATCAGCTGCTTTTGTTGTATTTTCAAACTCAGTTTAGTATTTGTTTCACGTTATAAATCTGCAAAACTAGGTAATTAAATCATCAGAAATATCATAATAAATTGTATGATAACTATCAATTCTCGTATCTTGCTCCATATTCAATAATGTACTACGATTTCGGGTGAAAGGTGTGAAATTAGGAGAAATTGGAAAAAATTACCTTATCTTTGAGGACTCGTAGCTTAAAATCTGCCCAACGAGACTTGTAAAACTAAATGATCAATTTGAGGAGAAAATGATGAGCAATCAAAATATATACATGAGATCATTAAAAAAAATTGTATTTTATTGCCATGACAACTTAAAAAAAACCTTGAATTTTAAGTGTCGTAAAGTGACAAATAAGGTCATTTTCAGATCGCATTTAGAATATTTTGGCAAAAACAAATATGGACAAATAATATAGTTTTGGAACGAGCTTGATTAACTGAACCTAGAGGTACAATAAAAAATCCTGGTTATCGATTCGACAGTTGTTCAGGGGGGAATGAATATGCATGAGATGAGAAGAGAAAAAGAACGTATCCACGCACAGAAATGTGAAATTTAGTGCGCAAAATGTCAGCGCCCTGGTAATGTCGAGACGCGCGTGCATACGGCGAGCCGTGCTGATACGTGGAATACGGCCGTACAATAGTAGCTGCGACCCTGAAAACTTCAGAATTATGTAGTTTTTATATATAACTACCGACCGGGAATAGCTTATCGGTCGATTTTAGTCAAGAAACATTGTTTTATAGCTTAATTAATATCTTGGCCTTGAGAGGGCACTATACAACATAAACAGTTTATTATTTATAATTTTATAACTTTAGACTCGATTTCAACCGCGACAACGATCACTGAATACTGAATGATCGCATATGCTTCCAATACGTTCATTTGAACCAAATTCATGACCCCATACCAAAACTTTGTATTACCTTTAATACTATATTATTATTATTATTATTGGTAGTATTATTACCATTCATTTTTGCATGATTCCCTGAAGACAATTTAGTCATGTGTCTGAAATTAGGATAAGTAATATTTTTCTTCCTTCTTTTTTTGCCTGTCAAAATTGTTGTATTTGTAATTATTTGGTACTTCATGTGAATGCTACCCCTAGATGCAGTACGTATACATGTACCGACAAGTATTGACATTTCCAATTGGTATTAATCTGAACCTTGCAGCTGAAGCAAAGAAACCCAAGACCACTAAAGGTGGCAAGGGCAAAGGAGAAGACAAGGGCAAGAAACCTGCCAAGAGAGGTCGTCCACCACGCAAAGCCGTCGTCAGTGATGATGATAGTGACGATGAGGTAGACGACGATGATGATGACGATGATGGCAAGTCTGATGATAATGGCAAGTCTGATCAGGATAGCCAGCAACAAAGTGATGATGTGAGTAGTAACTAGGTGATGATGATATCATCCAAAATATGCACGAAAGCTAATCATATTGATAATCATTTGTCTAACAATTTAATATTGACCCTATTTTTACAGCTCCCCCAGCCATGAAACACGAACGTTCCATGGCCAGTGCATGGCCGAGGGTGCTGTAGAAATAGCTGTTGGGTATACCTGGATATAATGCGCCAGATATTCTACCTCTTTCTACTTTTGGACACTGATATATAAACTCTACTTACCATAGCTCTGCATATTTGTAGCAAAAAGTACAATATGAAATGTATTTGGAGATTTAATTAATGTGTTGCTTGAAATCATTTAGACAAGACCATTTGATGTACAGCATATTATGGTAAATCATTTACTGTTCATGGAGCTAAATTTCTTCTCGTGTTTTTGTTTAAATTTGTTGACAAAAATAGAGATGAATATTTTTTTGTTGATTCTGTTTGGTAATTCTTTATTTGGTTCATGTAATCACCCTAAAAACATAAAAATACTGTTGCAGCATTAATATCACTGACATAAACAAATTCAATTTATCATTACAGGCCGATTCAGACACTGATGCTGATGATAACACGCCAGATACATCCCGGGCTTCGTCTAGAGGTGCGTCCCCCGCTCCAGGCAAGAAACGATAATGGAGCAATGTAAAAACATGTGTAATCTAGTCTTGTAGGTAGTTAGGGGGTGCATCCCCCGTTACAGGCAAGAAATGATGAATGCATGTAATCTTTGTATAGTAAGTTACGATGATTGGAGAACATATCTTTCAGAGCAAGAGAGAAGAGAGTGTGACAGCTTTTAACAATTTTGGGGAGGTAACTTTGTGAACTTGCAAATTAACTTATATTATTACCTGTTTTTTTATTATTAGTGTTTATTTCTTTGGAAATTATTAATGTTTACACGAGCTGGGTTACTGCAAGTGAGAAATAGTTTCTTGAGCAGTCAATTTCAGACTCCATCATATAAACAAACCTACATGTTCATCTGTAAATAGTCCTTTTATTTAGTGATGTCATTATTCTTTTTGTATTGGTAGTGCATGGTGTTTTAATGATTTAGTCAAGACCTGATGTCAATACAATCATTTTCTATCAGTTCTTTCACAAAGTAGCTATGTTAGGAATTATAAATTAGATAGATGTAAACAAGTAAAGGCAAAAAGGAACATTCTTAGACAGGTAAAAGAAGTTTGTTTTTTCTACAATTTTGCAGAATCCTAGCTTGAGTTGTCAGTGAAATCCTACGGGTCTATGTTAACTCTTGACATTTAAATTATAAAATAAAACCCATGTTAGTTTATTCCTTTCTTGCAAACGAGCTTACACTGGCCATTTGATCTCTACCTTATGTCCATCTTGTTTAAAAAGTGTTTAAAGCATGTATTGATCTTCATTACCAGGGAACCGTTTCACAAAGCCTCTTTTCAATGACAAATCTGCTGATAACCAATCAGAAGCTAGGATTTCACTAGCTTATAACAAAAACTGTCATTTGTCACTGGCAGAAGGGCTGGCTGGCAGAAGGGCGTTAGCTCGCGAGCGACTCTTAAACTACTTTTCAAATTATTTGCATTGAAAGATTTGTTTTATATTTAAACTGCTTTCCATCTCAAAAATTGGTTTAAACTTAAAGACTAATAGAAATGTTACAGTAGAACACGGCTACAATTTATTTTCAGAGATTTTCAAACTTATGCCCTTCTGCCACCCAGGCGAAGATATATGCCTTGGTTTTATTTTGATTTTGATGTTAGTGATCTATACTCGTCCAGTGCACTAGTTTTATAAATCTTGTAACAAATTTCCATCTTATTTAGTTTAAATAGTACATTCCACATGTGAGAACTGTGTAATTGATAAATCTGTTAGGCAAATAAGGCGGGCGATGACTGTGTCTTTGCTAAGATACATGTATAACAGAGAAAGAAGTCTGATGTATAAAAACGGTGAGGACAGAGAGATATGAGAAAGAAAGATTACAAATGTGGATATCCACAGGAAAATATGGTGACCAGTTAGAAGGAGAATACATACACTGTATAGGTTTCGTTATTCAAATGATTTGCAAAGTGATCTCATAGATGGCTCGAGTATGAAGTAAAAAAAAAAAATGGTGCCTTCTTGGTTCGTAAAATCACTAGTAATTTATTGTAATTAGTACCTTAAGATCAGAAGGCTTCTTTTTTTTTTTCATAGATGAAGGAGCTTTAATGTTTATGTATCCAAGCCTCGAGTATGCCACTTGTCACCATTGTATTAGTGTATAAAAGAAGGAAAAAAAACAAGAAAACAAAAGCATGTATGTTTGGAAAGATTGGAATGATTTTTAGAGCTTATAACTCCCCTTCTAGTGGATCTCTAAATTTATGTTGCTTGTAGTAACGAGGTTCCAAAATGGCCGTCATTGTGGTGCACATTTCGAAGAAAACGCTCTATTTTTCTGTAAGCCTTGTACCAGAGCCTGTGGTAACGGCAACAATGTATTGGATGTGTGATACGAGTGATCTTACGGAATAAAGGGACACATGCTAATCATCTGTTTCTCTTGGTTGTTTGTTGATGCAATGAATGTGTTTTGGCTTATACAGACAATGTGACCTTTGACACAATGCCTGCTATTTACATGTAACTTCCAATTTGCACGCACTGTGGTGCAATTATGCAGCATGGCAAGCAGCATATTTGTTAATTAATTGGATTCCCAATTTCATTCCTCTCTCTCCTATGTTGTCTCTTACTCTCCGCCCCCCCCCACCCACATCTTGCTTCTCTCTTACACTCTGTCTCATTTTCTCTCTCTCTCTCTATCTATTTCTCCCTCTCTCTCTCTCTCTCTCTCTCTCTCTCATTTGATAAAATTATGTAATGCAGACAAGGGACAAAGATTCAAAGAAAATATACTTTATTAATCTATGCGAACACAATCATACATCATTTCATTATCATACTTGCATAATTATATGTATGATACTACAAATTGTGTTGAAATAAAAGCTTGTTTTAGAAACAATAAAAGATAAATATTACAATCATTTTCTTTTACTAAATAAACAATTATACTATAAATTTAAGATTATCCAACGTTTCTAGAATAAGTCAATAAAACGTGTGTCTGTGTTGGTCATTTATTCATACACTGGGGAAAAACAACAAAAAGCAAGTATTTCCAATGACCTAGACAATATGGGGGGGGGGGGGGGGGGGGGCAATGAATGAATGAATGAATAGCAGAAAAATAGAGCAAACCTTGTATTAATGCGCAACTGGTACTGGAACCTAGTAATGTATGGTACTCTATATTTGTACAATTGATAAATATGAGATCCACTGATTAAATACACAATAATATCAATACAACTTGGATCCATTGATACTTACATTTTCTCCTGGCATGTACAGTTAATTATCAAATATTAATACAAAAGCTCTTGTAAACTTAGCCTTTCAAGGTGTAGAGATACAATTCAATGAAGAGCTATAATCTGTTGAAAGACTTTGAATTCATCATCATACATGTAGTTGTGAAAGGATTTGTGTATCAAGGTGCACTCTTATGGTGTCTGGTGTCACAGAATAATAAAAACTTCTTGCATCATATTGCATTAATTCATTGATCGACAGATACCTGCATCTGATGTTGCGCATGTATCACATGAATGATGAAGATGGGGAACCTGGCCAAACATTCACCTCATTATCTCAGAGATAACCAGTTTCATCTCCCTCCTCGTCCTCCTCTTCCTGCCCTCCCTCTACCACTCCCACCAAACCCTCTCCCTCCACTCCCGCCAAACCCTCGCCCGCCCCTCCCAAACCTACCCCTCCCTGCAAACTTCCCCCCTCCACCACCTGGTTTGTTGGTGGTCCCCTCTGCCTCGCCTCCTCCTTCCTTGTGCAGGAACTCCCAGAGGAACTTGGCATTCCCTTGATGGGCTAGGATCTCACCTAGTCGCTCCTGAGACAGCGAGACCAGCTCGGTCAGGTCCGTCAAGTTCCTCATGATCCGCCTGCAAAATACAAAACAATTAAATAAACATAGTTTTTTAAGAAATAAAACAAATGCACACCTTACGGCATGACTATGACTGGATTTTGGGATTAATTGCAATTAGATAATATACAGAATTTTGAAAATATAAGTTTTATCTGACCAAGATCCCAATGGACGTGTAGATCATTACTGAAGTATGCCTTCCTTATGTCACTACATTTCCTAACCAACGGCCTCAAAACCCACTGATAATTCTATGTTACTATTTATATGACACTTCTGTACTTCGAGCAGTAAGAAAATTCACATTTGATGAAATTCCTAATGCCATCAATTTAAACATTCCTACATAGTCAAGTTGTAAGGCTTGTGATGGCCTTAACAAACTTTACTTCATTAAAAGGGGTAAGGGGCCCATAGCCATGGAGGAAGAAGACAAGTAATACTGGTCCCAATCAACCAAATCATGAAATTTGAGTGTGACAATTACTTCTGGACTTGCTTACCAACCAAATCTGAAATATAACATACTACATGTATGGCTTTCTATGACTGCCCGTACTACCTACCAACAGTTCTTGATGTTGATGCCTGGTAGCTTAAGCAGCATATCATAAGGAGCATGGTTGTACATCTGTTTGGTGAGAGGGGATGATTCGTCACCCCCTTCTCCTGCTCCTTCCTCTTCAACTGTGATGCTAGCCGCTATGGCAGCATCAGGCTCGGATCTTCCAATCTGAAAACGATAGATTTAGAATCTTGAATGTAATGTTCAATTCATATGAATATTGAAAACATGAAAATACAGTCACCGCTTTCTGATTTGTGAAATGAAGGAATTCTTACACAAGTGTGAACATATGAATTGTATGAAGTGTTCTCATAATAATAATAATAAAAACGGTGCTTATAAAGCGCTTATCACCAAAAGAATTTTGCTAGAGCATGCTATTGGAGTATTCCCCACAACTATCTCTACAAGGTTACCCTTAAGCAAAGTATAATAACTAGTTGAAACAATGCCCATATAACTGAACCAAAATTTGCTTACACTCTAAAGACTATTAGACTAACAGGTATTCATTTTGTGATCTATAAATATACATGAAAAACAAAATTAATGCTATAATTGGATAAATATTTCAGCACATTGGGAAAAAATGGAATGTTGTAACCTTAGAAAATTTGAAGACCAACGACTATGCACACATGGAGAGGGAACATTAAAGATAAAGGGGACTACAAGGGAAAGGGGACTACAAGGTGGAGAGGGGGGGGGGGGGGAGGAATGAGATACAAATGAGAGCCAGATTAAAAAGCATAAGAGAGAGAGAGAATTCATGAGGGCTATGGCAGATAGGAAGATAACTAAAATAGAGTAGAGCTTTGTTTCTTTCTACCTTGAGTTCTTCAAAGAGTTCTGCTGTAGCGTGTGGACTGGGACACCACAGGATACGAAGCTTAGGGAAGTGAAGCGTTAGCAACGTCAGCTTGGAGGATAGGTTCTGGTACGAGATCTCATTGGACATGGTAGACTGGGTCTAGTAAGATATAGAGAATATTATATAAAAAGAAACTGATTTAATTTCAATTCATTGTCATTTATGATGTAAAAGAGAGAAAATTAGAAGTATGACCAACAGGGTTCATTACACCCACATGCAGCTACTAAAAACATGTTTGAAATATCTGTATATGCACTGCAAATTTCGAAATCATGAAAAACTACAGCTTAAAAAAAATAATTCTGTTGCATTTTAAACATTTCACAAAAACTATTCAAATATACCAAGTCAAACATAAAAGGAGCCAAAATGTTGTTGTTGTTGTTGTTTAGATGGTGCTCTTCAATCTTGTCAGATTATCTGTGCCACGGCATTCCATCTTTGATGTTCATCCTTTCAAATTTTTAATCTCATGGCTCACTTTTACTAATTTTTTTTTTTATAGAGCTGCTTTTATAGTACCAAGGTATCAAATAGGGCCTTATATCCACACTAAACAGAGTTACTAAAAAAAGTGTCCATACAAACCTGGAGAGCAAATGATTTATTAGGGTTGAACTCGATGAGTAGTACTGGTCTCTTGTAGAATCGTGTCATGGATAGAGCCTGGTTATAGAGTCTACCATTGGCCAACGAACCAATCAGATCACTGATGCTCTTACGCTCCACACAGATGTCAGGGGTCAATATGTAGTCTCCAACCTGGACATTCAAAAAGGACAAAACTTACACCAGGGTCTTTCTCACAATACCTACTAATAATAGGATTCTAATATGAAAAGTGGTGAAATTATTGAATTTGACTTGATAGTAACATTCTAATTAGGAAATTTGACTTGATATTAATCGGGAAAGGGATACTGCTTTACTAAATATCAAAGTGGAAATAAAGAAGATTTTGTTTCAGTTGCTTAATTTAAATTATTCTATGTGAAAACCTTTAAATCCTGTATTTATAGGTTAAATGTTATTTTGAGGAAACAAATCACAGGGCCTGAACATAGAGAAAGGCATATTTTAGTTTGTACAGTTCCAACAAGGTAAACCCATTAACAGTCCTCAAGACCAATGTACATCAATCACAAACAGATGCCTGGTGCATTACGACCCCCTTCTCCATGAATTGTTCTGGATCTCCGGAGATGTTTAAATGCCTTGCAATAAATATCAATCAAGAATGAATTCATGACAGCTACTGGACTTACCTCTATGGTGACTGGTTCGATGTCGATACCTCTCTTGTGAATCAAAGATGGCAGCTCACTGCGGAACTCTCTCATGTCAACAATAATCTGCAATCAACAAAAATAAGTTTTACCCTGTTGAAAGGTAACTCGGGCTAGAATCTATCGAAAATGTGTTCTATACCATAATCCTGGAATCTACGGAAATTGTGTTTTATACCAAAATCCATTCATTTTTTTAAAGCTTATAGTGCAGGAAACACATTTGACTATTTGGTATAATTAATGATTTTATAGCAAATGTTGATTTACACATTTTTTATCTACTGCATTGATTTGATATGCGAAGGGTACTGTCCCCTACAGATTGGGAATTTTAATCTCAAACTTCATATACTAAACAAACACAGTAGATAAGATCTATGTATTAAAGTAAGCATTCACGCAGTGCAGATGTAAAACATCTGGAAAAGACTACTTGTCAAAAAGTCAATTTTGCACAAACTTGACAACATCTGTCGAATCAAAACTTTGGGATACTAAACACCTGGAGCAAATGGTGAAGTGAACTGCAATTGATTGTCACTATGTCTAATTATTCAAGTTAGAACAGCACCCAGTGCTAAATTAGGTTGCACAAACCTTTTTCTGTCCTTGCGTTACCATCGCTTGACCCCCTGCATTCCTTGAGCTAGACGCCGACGGTAACGCCGGGTCACGTGATAGCTCACGAGCGCTGTCGTCCTTCCCATCTATATCTGCAGGAAGCACCATGGTCTGTGTAATAATAGGATGGTTAATTTTACCATTTCAAATAAATGATGAAAAAAATCTGAGACAAGACACAAAAATATGAGATATGAAAAATCTCATCATATTCTCATTATATTCCAAAAAAAATTCTCTCAAGTTTACTTTAATATTCTTGATCATATATATGAAAATGTTTTCTAAACAGTTTATGAAAATGTACCTTTTTAAATTTTTTTTATTGCAATTTACGTTTAATCCAAACTATCAATGTACAATGTATCCAGTTTTGTTAAGAATGATTTATACAATATGTATTTGATTTGAGAGAAAATAATAAAAAGTATCTTTAAAGAAAAGAAATATTCCAGCATAAAAAGAGCCAGAAGTGGACACTCGGTTTGAAAGAAAGTTGGAAGATTGATGGCCACTCTAGACCCCATCCCCATTCATATCAGCCATCCTTCCTTTGTGCATTCAAATTTTAGGATAAGAAACTACTCCTTTACTTGGCCCTAAATTACACAAAGAGAATAACAATTTGTAGACATCCCACATCTTGTCAATTTCTCACAACAACTCCATAAGTATAAGAACCCTTGCATCCATTTTAGGGTTACCTTTTGGCAAGCAGTTTTCTGTTTCTTGATCAGCTTCTCATCAGCTTATTGGAGCAATATGTATGTGTCAAAACTAAGGAAAATCTTGCTATTCCAGCAAAACGTATACATGTATACATGTAATAAAACAGATGTCTGCAAAGCTCATCCAAAGGGTTACAGATATCAAGTTTGTATTTTAAGTATTTTGACAAGAAAAACATCAGAACAATTTTCCTCCCTGTACCATTAGCCACTTAAACAGTGTATTACTCACAGACTTCTCTTTGATGAGATTCTCAAAGGCACTTTTCTCATATCTGAGTGATGTGAGGTATTTCTGTTCTTCAGTGGATCCAGAGTAGATGAGGAAATATACTCTGAGAGGATGGTTAGGTCTGCAGGCCTTGAATACCTGTACAAACAAACAAGATACATGTAACGCTTATTCACAAATTTGTTTTAGGCACAAAAGTGGTAATGATGATAATGATTACACTGACAAACTTAGCTTATCTACACACCATGCTGAGATCTGTAGACATGGCAGGTACTTCTTAAAGTCTGTCTGCACAAGTTTGGCCAGGAGGGTATAGACGTCCCTGCAAGGTCACTAACAGGTGGTTATCTCATCAAATCAGCTCTCAATTAACATAAGAAAAAGAGGATCACGGGGGATAAATGGGCACCGCTAATGCATTGTTTGCTATAGAGAGGGCGCAAGTAGCTACAAGTAGTACAGTGGGGCTTTAAAAGTTGTGATTGTAGTTGATGATAGATAATGAAATGGTTAAAATAGAAGTAATTAACACTTAAATGATGAGAGAAGTGGAGGCAAGTTGGATGGGAGAATGACCCTGATGCAGGTGGTTATGAACGGGGGGAACAAAAAAGTTGCTACAATTATAATTTTACATGATTTCCCTTCTTTCTTTATTTTACAGGAAACTACCTGCTGTTATTAAATCCTTATTGGTTTTTTATTACTGGAAATCATTTTCATTATATGGTAGTTTTTTGCTTCACTCACCTCTAGTTGTCTAACAAACTGTATCTCTGCATCATACAGGATAACATATCTTGGCTCTAGCTCGTGTAGGGTCTTAGTCAAACTGTAGGGATCTCTGAAATGATATAAAAAAACAACAATTAGCATGTTTTCCACTGCTAGGTCTGTCAAGACACTCAAGTTCTACTACCTGCTGTAAACGTTCATCCATGGAAAGTCTTGATGAACTGGTGGACATAAATATGATCCTGCACGGCCAAACTTGCAGGCAAGTTGGAAAGATCTAAAATAAGGTGGTCAGTAGATTCATTCTCGCTTGTCAAAATGAATATTTGGTTTTGTTGATGGAGAAAGGATCAGATCCTTTAACTGTGTTGCTCTTGGTAAATACAGTGTGAGTCAAAAAAAAGTTTACACCTAGAAAATTGCTAATCATTTTTAAAATCACCTATGATCAGTAAATTATTATACATGTTATGAAAGAGTGTTTTATCCCAAATCATTTGGTATCATTTTTGTGTGGTATGTGTTCATGCTTGGATGAACAGGAGGCATTGTTTGCGAGAATGCAAAAATCGATTTGCGCCAAAGTTGCTTAAGTGATGTTTTAAATTAATCATGCCACACATATCAGATATCAAATATCAAATATCAATGAACATTTGTGCGCTCGTGTGCGTGCGTGTGTGCAAAAAGCATATGCAATGCATTTCATTTGATACATTCAATTCATTCTCTCACTCCGCTAATCCTTACATAATACATACTGTAGGCATCACTTTGGCGCAAGTCGATTTTTGAACTCTAAACAAACCTGTTCATCCAAGCGTGAACACATACTGCACAGAAATGGTATCAAATGATTAGGGATAAAACACTCTTTCATAAGATATACAATAATTTAACTGTACATAGATAATTTTAAAAATAATTAGCAATTTTCTAGGTGTAAACTTTTTTTTGACTCACACGGTATATGCAAGAAAGTCATGAAGGATACATGCATGATGCATATGAACTGTCGGTCAAACATTGCAAATCCACTGGTCAGCCAGTGGGCAAGACTACTTTCATCAATTTTTGGCATATATGCATACCTGCCAACATTTGAAAATAAGAATTAGGAATTTTGAGCACGGTATGTCTTCGAAAATGAGAAATCCCACTTGCAGCGGCAGTGTACCTGGCAATAAGCGGTAAATACTCGGTAAATCTGTACCAAAGAGCGAATACAAATTCGCTGCTCGATCATGCACTGCAGACATTAAACGCACACAATACCTCAACTCTCCAAAAACAGAATGCAGGTATGTATATGGCTTTAGATCATTCTCAAACCATGAATATAATTGAATGTCTGATTTAAGTAAGAGCTTACCTGCAACCATGGAGAGGGTGTATGACAGTGATGGGTGTGGTCTCAATGTTGTAGTATGCTTCAATCGATGATAGCTCTATCTCATCATCAACATCCACTGATCTGGTACTAGGTATCCTAGCTCTCTGAGAATCATCCTGAAAGAAAAACATAAATACAAGTGTAGATGATACACGGAAAGGATGAAAGGAAAGCAGTATCTATATGATACTATGCTGCAGTAAACCACCACAGTTCGGCGGAGAAGTGTTTCAAGCGTTTTAGGCATTCTACACTTTAAACTGTTTGATACAACTCACTCCCAGATCCTTATCAAATGATTGGTCATGCACGGTCACGTGTGATTCATTTACTGAGCCTATTGCACGTTCTATTTCACGCCTTTTTAGTGCATGTACATGATGCGCAGTAGTGCGCGTAGAGGTTAGCGCTTAATGCTGTGTGTGCATGGGCCTATTCTTGCACAGCAATATGCGTAAATGGGTATAGAGGTAAGTGCACTTGCTATATCTATGTGTGCGCTAAATTAAGCCTTAAACTTGAGATTTATTTGTCAGCCATACTGTCACGAAACAAATTTGAATTAATTATTTTTACCTACATCAAATAACAAGGATCTAGGAGTTTCGTTGTATAAAAATGATGCATGTTTTCATTCGTTCATTATACGATCTATCCACCCTCGTTGATGCTGTGTGTATATATCGCACTCAGCCTAACGGCGCCGTGCAATAGATACACACAGCCTCAACTCGAGTGCGGATAGATCGTATAATGAACTCACGCGCATGCATCATTTGTATAATATCTCATAACACACAGACAATTGGGTAAGCATAGTACCACTGCATGTGCTACTTAAAAAAAATCTCCACTGCCGTTCATGTAGTATACAAAAAAACTGTGGCATATGTTAGCGAGCCTTTAGTGATGTTTGGAATGTGTTGTGTGCTAGTACTCTCAGAACAGTCAAAACATTATTTATAAAAAACAACTTCTAGAAATGTACATTAATAGGCTGCGCATCAATTGAACATTTCCGCCAGGAACACAGCAATTTTTCCTTTGTGCTTACCTCATCACCTTCACCGTCCTCATCCTGTCCGCCTTGGAGATGGCCGACTTTCCTTGCTATCTGGGTCAGGGTCACTTCATCATCTTCCCGCTTCCTCTTGACCTTTCCTAATCCTGACCTTTCACCTTTGCCCCTTCCTCTGGCATCCCTCCCTCCTACATTGGAGGTTGATGAGCCAGAGGCCTGATAGTAAGAAAGCACAAAAAGGAGTAATACCCTACTGTTCTGTCTTGTTTTTGAAGTTTTTGTCGTTGTTGGTAGTGGTGGTTTTGTTCATATCTATATGCAGATCTCCTTTTTTTTTTCTCATTTCAGGATTTAATACTTATAAGCTGACCTTTTCATGAGAACATGCTTTTGAGAATAAAAAGGACACATATATTTTTCGAGTTATTGCTCTCACTCAAATCATCACAGGCAGCTTACGATGAATGTTTGCATATGCATCGCCAGCTCATTATTATGTTACACTGAATTTGCGAAATTTGCTAAAATAAAACCCTTTTGAAAAGAACAGCTTTATATTATTCAGTGACCATTAATCTATATGTTGGTAGATTGATCGTAGGAAAAAAAAGCGTTTATCATAGTGTTTATTTTAGCTATTAATAGAGATTGCAAGCACTAACCAATTCACACAAACTACATTTTTAACACTGGATTCCCATGAAATTCACAAATATATTTTGTCTGTTATAGGACCAGTCCAAGCTATTTTCAAAGCTATGTCATTGACCACATCTAACATTTCAGTATATCTAATTATTGCATCAAGCTTTATATATACATAGCCTTTCTAGAGCTTGAACCAGACAAACATAAAAAAATAAATTTATGTAAATATATATTTTTTAAATTTCATAATTCAATAATACTTGTTAATATGGGACCTTGGACTAGCCCTCCAAACTAGGACATTGGAGGAGACTTACCTGAGCAGCAGTAGCAGTGAATGGCTGCCCTGCTCCAAGTGTCTTCTGATAGAGTCTCTGTAGCAGAGCATAGGAACCATCACAGAGGTACTCCCTGAGCTGGGCACAGGTCCTATCATCACTGGCACAGATCAACACACGCCCTGAGGTATCTAATGATCAGAAGATACAAATCATCAAGGTGGCATAAAACTTTCAAAAAGAAAACTAAGTAATGGATTTTATATTCTAGTTGGTCCCTATTCTACCAGGCTTGCTACTAAAAATGTTACAAGGTCATGTACCTGTATATCAACTGGGTCTATGACTTCTATTTCAGAGACTAGGTAATTGAGAATTTCCATGCCTTAGATAAGACTCTATCAACATGGTTTCAAAATTGTTTAAAAGCACTAGCCTCACCACTGGGCTGGTGATCCTCCTCATACAAATACCAAATACTGAATAGAGTTGCACAAATATTCATGGCAGAAATAAATTGATGTTTGGTCAAAAATTAATACTTCTGTCCACAAGTATCAAATGAAAGGTAAAAAATATACTTTAGTTACAATGAAAGGAAGACAGAATTATCAACTTAAAACAAAACCCCCCTGTATACCAATTCAAAGATAATTGCTAAAGACATACCTCCTGTATTCTCCTGTCTGATCTCCTCTAGGACCTCAGAAAGCATCCTCCACTTAGGATTCTCCTCTAACAGAAGCCCTGAAAGAAACACCAGAATAATAGGTCAAACAGAGAACCCTCTTAAAAGGGCTATATGGAGCAGGATCACACATACGTCAAAGTATATTCATCATGATTATGTATATTTAATGTATACTATAAACAGGGCCTTGAGACTAAATCAAAAGCGAGGTTGAACAACATTCAGACAAAACTTGAAGTATGTGTTTACAATTCACATGTATCTAATTAAGTACTTATGATTGTCAATTATATGTTGTTCCTGTGAAATTACTGTGAAGCAAGATTGTAAATGTAAATATGAACAATTATCCTCTATGGTCATAATAAAGAAATGAAATGAAATGAGAGGAGACACTTTTTGCAAGCAAAAAAAATGCTGTCAATGCAGAGAATCATATGTATACATGTAGTACAATGACATGCAATTAGATACATGTAAATGATTGATTTGATTAAATGAAGAGATACAATTACCGTAATTAACGGTGTATTAACCGCACTTTTTTGCCGCCAAAAAAAAATCAAAGTCGGGGGTGCGTCTTTTACATGGTACACCAAAAAAAAAGTTTCAATTTATGCCCCTCCACTTGGCGCTATGCCTGGCAATGTCTTCAAGTTTTAGTAATCGGTGTGTTGACTTACCACTCGGAAACTAGAACAACACTCAAATTTGTCTGTTATCTTGGTTTGAAAGTAATCTTTCTAATCGATCTAAATATGTAGTTTATAATAATAATTCCTCCAATTTTTCTTCCATTACATGGCGTACCACAAGGTTCTATTCTAGGTCCTCTACTGTTTTTTTTAATTTACATCAATGATCTTAAACATTCAGCTGCACCTCCCAGTTAAATGAAAGGCCTTCCCGCGTGGGTTTTTTAACACGAACCTGGCTTGCTGCCGACAGAGTCGGCAAAAAATTAAATATATATATATATATATATATATATATATATATATATATATATATATACAACGTTAATTACGGTATGCTGTAAAAACACAGATAGAAGAAACATAGAAGATATGGATAGCGAGAGAAAGAGAGAAAGGAGATGATAAGAGGGAGAAAGAGAGAGAGAGAGAGAGAGAGAGAGAGTGTGTGTGGAAGACAGATGAGATGGAGAGATAGAGAGAGAGAGAGAGAGAGAGAGAGAGATAGATTGTATAGACATCATAAGGAAAAGTGCAACAGGCCATACTTATTTGTAAACATCCCTCAGAAATTTGTTCTATTAATATTACTTGTTACCTCTCTGTGTCTGCTTGGTGTTAGTAGCAGTCTCCTTCTTGTCTGTCTTTTGTTTCTTGTTTTTAGTGTCTGATGGGTCTCCATATATCCTCCTCTTGGCATGCTGTAAGGTAAAACATACAAGGCATTACGTTACTAAAGGAAGTACAACACTGTTATATTTAGTTCACGTCAAGAATCCTATTGCCGATGTACAAAAATATATATTGCTGTACATGTACCGGTACATACCAATTTTATATGATAACATGTAACTCACTCATAAGAAAAGGAGCACTATTTACTATGGACTACAATATCTCTCCACACTGAATTTCATAACCTGGCTTTTGTTCAGCAGCTACTCGATTTGTGTTGACATCAATTTCTTTCAGATATACATTTTACATACAATTAATAGATTAAATCCAATGATCTTATGAGTGAGTCATTGGGTTGGGATTTTGTGACTTTAAGTCCAAGAGAAAAACCATTTTCCCACTTTTCATTAAAATTAAATGTACTGTATTATAAACATTGGGGAATGAGACATAGCAAGCAAATCTGCATAAAACAAAAAATTGCCTTCATGGCACAAGAAAGTTGCTCTTCCCATCACATTGGTTTTTAAATCAGTGCCCTGTCTTATAATGAGCTTGGATTTATCCAAATCCATCGCAAGTCCTCTAATCATACGTGCAGTGCCCTATCTCTTATGTACACAGTTGGGATTGATACCAATCACGACTAAGTTTCGATCAATCGCAACTGTTTATAAGAAGGGGGCCCAGGACTGCAAACAGCAGAAGGACGATGCAAGTGAACTCTGAGCAACATGTAGACCCAAGGGTAGAAGTATGCTGATGAGCAGAATCCTTACCACGAACATCATCTCTGCAGCTTCCAAGAACAACCAGCCTGTATTGTTAGCCATAGCACGCTCATTTCCCCTGTAAACACAAGGATGATGACATTTGATTAGTTTTATTTACCAATTTTCTGACAATTTGCTCTCCTACTTCTTAGGCAATTCGCCATTGACCTTCGGGAATGTCATGATCTGCAAAAGAAATAATATCTGTTCATCTAACCTCTCTTGAAACTTGGGAATGAGACCCCCCCCCCCCCCCCCTGTTTCTTTCTGATGTGATGTAGACTTTCTCTTTTGCAGACCAGCTACCGGTGGTCAGTAAATCCTGAACTACAAGCATTTCAATCATGGCTACATTTCACAAGTTAACATAACATGCTAAGCAATAATAAATTAATTGGCAAGGAAAGAATAATTTGAATCACTCAGAAAGCAGACCATGTACATTCATCTCTTCCGGCTACTGTTTCTTGTCACCGTTATAAAAAGATTCTCTCAGACCACTCAATGCAAATAGGTGCATGTATAATGCATCTGAGATTATACTTTAACAAAACTAGTTTGCTCTTTATATCTTTCAGGAGGGTCAAATCTGACTCACATGAGCGCTATACAAGAACCCATTATTATTATTATTATTATTATTATATCTGCAAAGGGCAAGTGGCTGAATTTTTTATCACATAGTTCTTAGTTTTACCTGAGAGTCTTGAGAAAGTTGTAGAACGTCACACAATCATACTGAGTCAGATAGCTGCAAAAAAAAATGAACAGTGATAATCATGTTAGCTTTCTTTGAATTAGCATAAAACACAAGTCAAACAAATTCAATAAGGTTAAAAGCAATAAGACCAAGAAGGTGTTTCACAAAGACTAAGATCAACTTTAAGTTGGACTTAAATATGGCAGGCTGTTCATGCCACTTTTTGTCCTCACCATTATGATTTTTAGATATTTTTTACTTTAATAATGAATTATCAAAACATATAAATTCTGTTAGTTTGTGACCATGATTTGTACTTCCCTTGACAGACTAATGAGAGTACTATTGGTGAGAGCAAACAGTGGCATGAATGGCCTGCTATAGTTATATCCATCTTAAAGTCAATCTTAGTCTTTGTGAAACACCCCCATGTCATATAAAATATATTCATACAGGTACCAATAACCTCCCAGCCTGAAGAAGAAAAAAACACATCCCCTGGCAAATGAAAGATTCTCCTTATTTTTTCCCCTTTTCCTCAGATTCATGATATTTTTCAGTTCATTACTTCTACTTCACAGAATATTTACTATCTATATGCATATCTTACAACAAGCATATAGGACTGCCTTGTGACTATTGAGCTAGAAATAATTAATGACACAATGGAAATGGAAATTAAATGAGAACCCCTCCAAAACTATCATACTTACAATAGAAGCATCTGTAGGAGCTTCAAATCACTGACAAGTTGCTTTGTCTTGGAGGACTGAGTAAAAACAGAAAGGAAGAATATGCAAGACTTTTTTTATCACAACAGGATGATTCTACAATATTTAACTAAACCCTCCTCCACCTCACAACACACACAAACTCAAAGCAGCAGCGACATTTCAAACAAACCAAGTTTTACCTGTGACTATGACTGTGGTGGGTTTTTATTGAATCTCTTTTCACCTCCTAGTTCTGCTCATGCACATAATTAACATGAAGATGTATGAGGTTTGTAATACTCTACATAAAATGTTCTAAACGAGATAATTAAGGCCACTCTGATCATAACGCTGATTCTTTTTCTACGAGATGTGAGGTATGTAGTACCACAAAGAAGTATATTACATTTTAAGTTTTTGCAATGTCTTATTCTAATTGAACACACAAATTTTCCTTTTGAATGAAATTGCTGTTGGGGTATTGAATTCCAGACATTGGCTATGGAAGTGATTGTATACTAACCAGTGTGTGCCAGATAGGATCCAGTTGTCTTCTAATGACATTGGTTAGAGACTTCTTACCAATGGCATTCTCAACGGTCAGATCATCAGAGTCCAACTATCAGGATACACAGAAACATTAGAGGGTTATTACAAGGTGACTTTTATATGTCAGTAATACTACAAGTCAAATCAACTTACTGCACTCTAAAGGTTTAGTATAACCATCAGTTACAAGTGGCTTCTTGTAAATTCCATGTCAGCCAAGAAGTGACATTTCAGGGTTCACAATTCAAAGCTTAGCAATTGATCATACACTTGGTTTTTAATGATTGATTGCAAATAGTGATCGATGCAATCAATCAACAACAAAAAATTGTATGATAAATTGCTAAGCTATGGGGAACAGGGACCTGGTGCTGAACATTGCACCGGCAACCATTACGGCACTATGGAAGTCCAGTGAACTAAACAATAAACCATGGTGTTTCACAATCATCAAGTTGAACAAAATAAATTTCAACCAGGATTTTAAACAAGCAAATTGATCTTAGTATTGAGACAAGGACAAGGTGATGTGCAAGAATGACTTACTGATGGGTTGACCTGTTTGACCTCTTTGATGCATGCTCCTATGATATCTAGTATGGACATCTGAATGGAGACCATGGCAGGGGTCATCGTCAGCTGCAGCTCTATCACCTCAGGCTGGACATGAGCAAACAAGAGAAGACAAAAGTGGGAATACAAGAAGTTGCTGGGCAGAAAAAATATTGGTAGAAAATATTGGTAAATTTTCTTGTCAATACTGTACAGTACATCTGTACTCGCATTTGAATGCTTGGAATACATAGAGGTGATGTGGTCAAATGGATATGTCACCGGATTGTCGATCACAAAGTCAGCGGTTCGACTCCCGCCGCAGGACATTGATCTACATTTGCCACACTCAACCCAGGTGGGGTAAATGGGTACTTGGTAAGATTATTCCTTGAAATGCACTGTGCGCTGATAACGCTAAAGCTAGGGTAATAATTTCCAAAGTTCTTTGGAAGCGCATAGAGGTGTTATTTCATAACGTATTATGCGCTATACAAGAACTGAATATTATTATTATTATTCTAGCGGCTGCCTTTGGGCAAATCTCATGAAATCTATATAGAAGAGAAGTGCAGAGTTTGAGACAGAAGGATGCATGACATCTGCTCTCAATCACACATTTCAAAAACTGAAAATGGACAAACTTTAGTATCAAACAGAGGGTGGAGAATTATAAAAGTTGACTGCACATACTTGCTCATGAATACAATTTGAATCATTCCTGATTGTGTGACCGACTGACTAATGAGATTGACTGAGCTACTATACCTTGTGTCGTTCCATCAATGCCTGTACTGCTGCATGGAACCTGCCGAACGTTTAAAATTTTAATGCATCATTATCATAACTTGGCTCATAACATAGTAACAGTTTTGAAAGAATTTACATAAATATGCAATTCTTAAATCTTTACTGCCTTAGATTCAATGGTTGTTCAATAAACTTCCAAGTTCCAGTAATGTTCATCAAATATTTAACCAGATGCAAGTATATTGGTGAAAATAAACAAGAAATTCTTTTTAATCTTTCCCATCAAGATTTACTCGCTAGTCATGATGAATAATCAGAAGTTAGTGCCCCAAACAGAAAAGAAGATCGGAAATATCATAAATTATGCTGAAACACCCCACTATCAATATTACAGAGACAAAACATGAATAGACCATTGCAACTCTCAGGGCGCAACGAGAAGTGCTTGAAGACCTCACCTGGGCCAGAGGTAGAGCTTTCTGACAAAGAGGTTTCTCATCACTCTCTCTAGCTTACACAGCCCTGCAGCAAAGGTTTGGGGTTGGTCTGAGAAAGCCTTGATGAATCCCATCTTGTTCTTCTGACGGTATAGACGGAGGATGAAAGCTTCCTGGCAGGAATCGATGATCCTGAGGATGAGGGATAAGTGACTGGTAAAAATATCTACAAACTACTAAAAATCAACACAATTAATATAGAAATTCTTCACCTCTGAACTTCATGGAATTTTGAATGTCATTAACGTATGTGTTAAAGGGTTGTAATTACCACAAAAATGACCAAATTATACTTTAACAAGTAACAGAAATTTTTTGATTGAAGTACATGAATATAAAAATTGATAAACATTATGTTCATATTTTCACAATATCACATCCATCATAACTAGTGCTTAAAACAATAGGAAAATGGAGATGAAAATGAATGACAAGAAATGGAGGAGTGAATACTTTTTCATCACCAGATAATAACCCCTCTCCATCCTTGAAAGTAAACAGGAAAAAGTACAACAAAGAAAACTACCTTTCAATAACAGCCATCAACATCTCAAATGTGATCTATGCTACCAATTAGTCAACCCTTTTGTATGCTAAACAGCTGATGCGGTATCTTACTTGTGAGCCTTGTTGACGATGATACCAGTAACAAGATGAGCAGGTAGTCTCTCTGTGAGGAGATCAACCACAAGGATCCTGGATGATACAAAGAGAACTCCTCCCTGCATGTACACACCTGTCCTGCAGGAGATCAAAAACAGCGGATTGGATAATCGTGATACCCGCAATGGGCATGTAAGTTGATCTTTTGTTGTTTTCACCTGAGTGACCTGACTGCTAAGAAAGTGTGTGCAAGCTTGTGAGTAAGCAACTACAGGTCTGTTGGCTTTAAGTCCTCTTAGCTAGGGACTTGGTAATGAGGATTAATACCTTACCAAAGGGGATGAGCCCATTGCCTTGGTTTCAAACCTAGGAACTACCTGGTTTGAGAATCTTGGTCTGCCACTAAAGCCATTATACCTCCAAAGTAATTTCACTTTTTAACAGCAACCATTAACAAAAAGATACATTGATCAATACTTTGTAGTACAACCAGAAACTTCTGCACAATTTTTGCAAGAGGTCCCAATTTGAAAGAGTTTCTTGTCTGAAATAAATGTGCTCACAACAACAATTTTGTTTAGAGTTTTCTGCCAGGAAGACAACAATGGCCAAATCTTCATGGTTATATTTAGAGATCCTCTCGACTGTATACCTAAATAACTGCAAATTCAAAGAACTAAAATAAATCATAAGTTTTGATCACTTACCTTTCATTAGTTCCATACTCGTTGGTGATGATCTTTGGAAGGGGCTTGATGCCCAGTTTATCCAGTTCTTCAATAAGATAATTCTAAAGCAAATGAACAAAAAAGATAATTAATATTCTGCTTCCTGTAGAAACAAAGAAAACATCCCTCTACCATCTTTTCCTTTTCTTTCCTTTTCCTGCTTCAACTCACTTCTTCCCTCCTACCTCTCATACAAAGGCCAGTAGGCACGTAATAATTTATTGTTTATTTTTTTCTTCTCGTTATCGGCCAATAGGGACAGAAATGGATGTATTTACAAAATAGACAAAATTAAGAACAGGCAGGCAGACAAAGATCAGACAGAAGCTGAGGATGTTTCATCCTCTCTCATGAATAAAATTGGAAACCAGGCCTATTGGAAACCCATTGATTTAGTTCCACCAACAGGTTGAAGTACTGTATCAAAACACTTTGGCTCAATAGGTCTGTTTTCATCAGCCCAAATTGGCCAAATAACCCTCTATTTTGTAATCTGGGTAATTAGCCTGAAGTTACAAATCACGTCTCGAGAAATTTGCTTAGTGTTAGCGTATGCATAGTGCGAGATGGACCCTTCGAGCTAAAAAATGAACTTGCATGCCGGGATTGAGACATCTTCTCTGAGGGCTAGTGAAAACAGACCATATTTTGCAAGCTAGCACAAGCTATCTTGGGAAGATTTCTCAAGCAAATAGCCCGCTATTTTGCGTCTGCGTGATCTGGCTAATTTCCTGGTTCAGAAGTAGCAGGCTATTTGGCCAACTCGGACTGATAAAGACAGGCCTAATAGTAGCCTCTAAAGTTTATTAATCCCTGTTGGTCCTTTATGGCTAACAGATTTCAAGCAACTTGTTATGCCAAGAATAAAAGCTTACCTCTTCATAATCGTTGGTGTTGACAACCAAGACCAGATTCCCAGGATCACAGTAGAGCTTGAGGAAATTCAGCATCAGTCGAGAAATACCCAGGCCTCTGTCAAACAATACAATCACATACACACAGTATCACAGTTACTCAGATTTGGTTTGGATGTGGGTGTGCGGCTAATCTTGTAAACCCATACCCATTTTTAAGAGCAATTTTGGCAGAAAGTGGTACCCATTATTAGGGACTTCCATTCAGTTAGGCTTACATGTAATTAGTTTTAGTATAAGCGCGTTATGGGTGAGATATTATCCTGTAGAAAATAGTGACCCATGTTTAAGGCCAAAAGTGGGGATACTTAAAGTGGTTTTGCAGCACAAAATCGTACTCCATGTTTAGGGATTTTTGCAAAAACCACATCCCCTCATACAGTATTAGGCGAGTACCCCCCCCCCCCCCCCCCCCCCCTGGATTGGGTAAAAACCTGAACAGCATTAAATTCCCCATTTCCATAAAAAGGCAGATCTTCTTTAATCAGCTAAAAAGTATCAGTATAGGGGCGCTGGTCCAAGAAAAGGATCATCTGCAAAAACGAGAATCATCTATGTAAAAGCAGACAGAATTTTTTTTCGAGCCACGCATTAGCGTTGCAAAAAACTGGTTCCCCAATGATTTTCTTGATGGATTTTACATCGACTTTGTACAGAGACTTTATATGTCTGAGAAATTGTGAGCGATAAATCCTCTGGAAAGCGGACAACCCATAAGGCATAAAGGCATTGCCAGCACCCGGTTTGGGAGCCCGAAATCCGCTGAGCGTCGATGAAAAAAAATCCACTTTTGCAGTCGATCCTTATTTTTAAAGTGCATTTTGTCTGCGTTTATGAGGATATCCTTTGTTTATGCGGACGATCCTCATTCTTAAAAATAAACTTGAGTTCTGGTAAAAAAAGAAAATGAATCCTCAAAGAATCTAACAAAACTTACACTGAATGTTCAAGATTACAAATAAATGTCATGTGCCAAACAATTATGGAAGAAAATGTATACTGGCTGAGTAATGAGCATAGAAAGATAAGGAAATCAGGGTAGTACTAGCCCCGACACCATGACTGTTGTCCCATATACATCTTTCTGTGTAAGTGATTGTTACTTTACCAAGACTCTGCCAAATTTATGATGATTTTGATGACTCCAGAACCTTGCATTACACACCATCTACTTACATGCTGTCTAGATCTATGATCAACTTTTCTGATCCATTCCACACCTTTTCTTTCACAATGCAATCGCATTACCAGAACTCAAGTTTATCTTTAACAAGTTAAGCAAGCCTAAATAAATAGTAAGCCTAAGATAAGGCATTATCTTAAACAAATGACATTCATTGAACAAAAATGAACAACCAACCCACCCTGTCGATCACACGTCAGTCACATTCACACACACACACATAATGCGAAACGCGCACCTGATGGCATCGGATTTTCGGCTCGGCCTGGCCCCGCAGCGCGGCGGGATTCTACAGGGGATTTCGGTAGCTTCGGTAATGTCGAGCACGTAGATGAACCAACATTTTTTACAGCGATGTGGGACTGAATGTAAAAAATACGTTAATAAATTACAGAAAAAGTTACCTTGCAACCACTAGTAATCCATCTTCTTGAAATGCATTGAGAAACATCTCATTCTCATACTCTAATAGTGACATCTTGCTGTCAATAGAGTAGTATAAACTAAGTTAATTCGCCTTTTCTGCTCGCGCTAACTGAGCCTGGCGCCTGGCTTTTACGTTTTGGATCATTCAAACTTTTCTGCTATATTTGCTTCACACATGCGCATTGGATGCAAGTTACTAATAGCTAAACAGCTGAAATTTCGCTCAAGTATATGCCCCCTCCTCCCCCCCCCCCCCCCGGCCATTTTTCTACCTCCAATTAAAGAAATTTGCAAAAATGTTAGAAGGATTTTGCGTGGACTATTATTACATTATTCCCCTTCCCATGGAATACAATAAAGCGGTATGGTACGAGAGGGATGCTGCGGACGCTCAACAATAAAGCTGTCACTATTATTTGCTTCAGATTATGGGGATTTGCATCATCAACCGCCATTTAGTTGATCGTCATTTATAAATTTAGCCTTAAAGGTTTATGAAATATTACACCTATCTGGACACAATGTTTTGCCCTGAATCTTAATATGATCATCAACATCATTATCACCAATTTCGTACCATCGTCCTATAATCATCACCATTATCATCATCATCATCATAATCATCACCATCATAATCACCATGAACACCATCAATTGTCAAACTTACTTAACCATCCACCCTCTCGAGCTCTCATTGCATACATGCAGAGCAATTCAAATTCAATAAAAGAAGATATTGCAATGACAAATGTAATGAGGCAATTTTATTAGAATTCTGCACATATAATATTATCATCATACCCTCTCACACACAATATAGTATGATCAGTTTTTATTTAGTTTATACACAAGAGGCAATAATCAAGTGCAATGCCATGTCAACTTCTCCGATCAAGCAATTTAAAAATCTTTCCATCGCAACAATTCACGACAAATTATTCGTCAACTTCTTATGCTGGAAGCAATAAGTAGCTCTTGAAATATTCATATTACAATTCTCTAATATATACTTATTCAGATTTTTCATTTGGCGTTAGCATAAATCATGCTCTGCACCAAGACATTTAAATACATGTAGTTTGTCTATGACATTTCAACGAAAAACAAAGGTATTATATATCTAATGAAGAGATTTTGAAGGAAAAAATAATAATAATAACTGCAACCACCTATTGCAACAGATGAGCTGAGGCTGTAAATGAACAAGGTTAAAATCAAGCTTCATTTTGTAAGTTTTAATCTTTTTACAGAAAAATGATACAATTACTGATGCTAAACTTAAATTATACTTCAGACAACTTCTAAAATTCTTGTGATTTAATACTCAGATATGAGTGCAAGACGAAAAAATATTTTATAGTATATCTGTATGCGTTGCTATACTTCTCAAATTGAGAAATCTTTTAAGGCTATTACCCCATCCTATCTTCTAATTTCCAGACAAAAATAGTAGCTATTTCAGAATAAAAAGAAATGTTTTGAAAATGTATAAATCAAAATATACAGACAGTCCGGACTACAAACTTATAACACTGACTCATATTGAGAGGGGAACTTGAGAACACACACTGTTTTTTAAAATTATGAGCTACCAGTTTAAGTATGAAGAGCACCGTCTCATTAACACCATCACAAAACAAGCAGGATTAACAAACTGCACAGCAGTCATATTTAATAAGAATTTATATACTTCAATCGCATTGCCAAACTGAAGCTAGACCGATTACAAACCGACAGATTGTTGGCTGTAGGCATACATGTTGTATTACGTCATTTTCTTTTGTACAGTATGTCAGCAGTTTGGCTTCAGTCTTGCGGTGTGACTCTGGTATTAACAAAGTTTCCTTTTCAATAGCCAGTACTAAAAAAGGCCTACCATTCAAGCAAAAGAGCATTGCCCTACATTTAATTAAGGTGAGATTTAACATGTGGTATTTCATATAAGGATAGCTTTTTCTTTGGAATGGAAACAGAGAAAGACACATAACAATTCTGAAATTAAAGTCAGAAAGACAACATATTTTACGTGACATATTACCCCCTCAGAGCTGGAAGGGAATAAACTGAAGTATATAAGACATAAGTTATTTCCCTTCAAGCTCTAAGCACATGAAACACAAGCTTTCAAGGGTTTAAGAAAATTGTAACATTATTACACAATTAATGTTTTTTCTCATGCATAATTCATAAAGAAATCACTCATTCAAACTAAACAGTTAACGGTTCAAACCTTAAGTTAATATCGAAATGATAAGAAAATTCGAAACCAGAATTCACTAACTCCTAAGAAAGGTGGGCTTGCTGTAACCACATGTAAACCTTAGTACAATAACAATCTTAGTCCTACTCCAAATATTTCCAATTTTATATCAAAATAAAGGTTATTTTTAACTAAGGAAAAACACTACTCACAGCTGGAAAAATATACACACTACTCCCGCATTGTTTGCCATCACTAAGTTACCTTGGTCACAATAATAATATTTTATCACCCTTCTTAAAAATTACAAGTTGGTTATCAATTTAAAGTGTGCACAAATTATATCCATTTGTTAGAGGGCTTGTATATCATAGTACAAACCACCGGCATGTACAAAGTTTATCGTGGTCACTCTGATACTAATCACTTCCTTGTTTTATAAACAGAAATGTAAGCTATAAGGATTAATATGACCTTACTTCAGAAATTTTTATTAAGTTTACATCCATGTATGATTAATTGTATGTCAATAATTTAAATGATTGTTTTAAAAATATATAATCTTTAATGCACAAAATGTAATCTTCTCTTAAGTGTTGTGCCCCATTAATAGTGCATATATACATGCTGTGCAATCTTACTTTACATCAACAAACATATTTTACCATGCATATATAGATTTTTAAAAGCCAAAATGTAATGTTTTTCTTTGTGAGTAATCACCACTGCAAATCTAAATAATGCACCATCATTTGTGTTTATTCACATAAAACACTCATTCGTATTCTCTGGCAAGGGGGTAGGAGAAACAATACTAAAATGTAGAATTAATATCTTTCAAAGAAAAGCAACAAATACAGACATACTAAAGCTTTTTATCTTGCACTATTCAGAGTAGATGGCATAAATGAATGACTGGCATTAAGTCTATTTGCTTGTGATTTCTAGCAGCTAATCACAGCCTTTTATATATGTTCCCAGCTTCTTTTTAAATCATTTGATTTAGGCTTTCAGTTCAATCTTGCGATTAACTCTGATGAGTGTGAGACAAAAAGCTTCAGAATGTCTGTATCCATTGCTATTCTTCAATGTTGTAGTACCAAAGTCTCTTTAATATCTTATAGACTGGATTATCAGATCATGAATCCTACACTAAACCAACAATCATTTCATGCACACATTCTCATCTTGAGGGAGAAACCGATAAATCATTATTAACACCATCTGCTTTGCAGAGTACAGCCACATGTATTTCATTAACACATAGTAAACATTGTTTTTTAAACAGGGATACAACCTTTGACCCATTGTTAACCTTTGACCCATTGTTATAGTGCCAGCATACCCTTATTATGGATTAAATTATGAAACATAGGCAATGCTAAAATGGGTCACTATTTCTATTTGATACAACTTGTGATGTACTTGGGTGTTATACATGCTTTAATTTCATTTGTTTTGGAATGTATCTTTGTGTAACATGCTATGCTAGGCATAAAATGCTTCTTTTATACTAGAATCGTTACCGAAATTGCACCACCAATAAAAGATAATGAACAGTCAAAGTTCTCATTAGCATTAGTATAATGTTATTGTTATAGATAAAACATCATCATAAATATGTAGAGAGAAAGGAATTCAGCAAGCTCAATTCAAGATAATATACCTGGGTTACTAAATGCATGTGTGACTGTTTTTTGTGAGACAAAAATTGAATTAGAGAAATAAATTGGCAAGATCTACCTCCATACAAAACAGATATCCCTTCAAGATCGCAGGTTAGTATATGACTGTAACATGTGAAATTTCAAAGTCTTTGAAACTATTAACATAAGTAAAATAAAATCATGAGGGTAATATTATCAAATACCTAATCATGTTTAGTCATGTTAAATTCAATTCATTAGATGAAAGTCCTTTGGCAAAATAAGTTATTTAGTAAATTAATGAACATCGGGCATGTTTCACAGGATACAAATTTGTATTCTCATATCTGTGAAGCTGAAGCCGATTCTCCTATACATTTGAAAGTGTATTGTATTGATTTTTGGTATTAATGAATAATGACCAGTTGCACTACACTGTCTGGCATGAACACAGTAATTACTTTGAATTAAGTATCAAAATGTGCCATCACTTGACAAACAATGCCCTGTATTTTACCCAACTTATGTTTAGGATAACCTAAACATACATTCAGCATACACAGTCAAAATAAATACATGAACAGTATTCACATACAGGTACATGTATATCAATTCCTTCCATAAATTACCAACTCAAAATACACCCTCTACTAAATAGACAATTCTATTATAAATACTTTCTTCATATCATTTCTGTGTACTCTATCTGCTTCAATATAACACATTCACAAACATTCTCAAATACTGTATTCAATACTCTCTTTTTACCAGCCTGCATCAGTACATTAATAGATTCCGTTTTAATGACTGGTGTTCTAATTACCTAACCATGTTTAGTTTCTTTCACAGGAGTATTAAACATCCAAGACCATCTAAATTGTTTCTTTTCACATACAGACAGTTTTAAGGCACTTTTAATAGTATAGTTTAAAATGTTAATATCTTCTATTTGAAAATGCAACACACGAGAATTAACCCATTGATACAATAAATGAAAAGCAAAATGGACTTGTAGGCAAAAAGAATAAAACAATCTTATTTAATAACTATTTATAGTTGTATACACTGTTGCTTTTTTTTTCCTCTTCAAATTAGATATACCTAATATATTATACCACAGATATTTACAAATATTTCTATAGGCACATTCCAAAAATAGCTGATTTCTCATATATCATATTCACACTGCATAAGGCATATGTATTCACACATTAACCCGTTCCTTCCGAAATTATTCAGCCTGATAGCCACCCCACAAACGAGATTAAAAATCGAAAACTCGACTCCTTCGCTGCCGTACAATACCGAGCGACTGTTCAGCGCGCGGAACAATGCGTGTGCGTTGAAGCGACCTAAAGCCTGGCCAGTCGCTTCGACGAGCAGGAACTTAGCGCATGCGCAGATCATTTGGCAATCTGTCGTGCTCTAAGTTCTTTCAGCTCTTCCGTACTGTAGGTTTTTTTTTCTTCGTTATCTTTTTTCCCTCTTCTACCTACTTATTTTGTTCTTCTTTTTTCTCCTCCGTATCTTTTTTTTTCCTTGTCACTCTTATTCCTCATCCTTCTTCTTCTTCTTCTTCTCCTTCTTCCTATTCTTCTTATTTATCTCTTTTTATTTTGATACTCGATTTTATGAGAAAATACACAGTTTATAAAAAGTAAACTATTTCAATGTAAGCTTCTGTTGCATCAAATTTAATTGAAATAGTTTATCAGACAAAATTGACTGTTATAATTTACGTCGGACAATATAATGTTGCGAAAATATATAAACATAATCAAATGAAACTCAAGAAGAATCCAGAACGGGGGGGGGGGGGGGGGGGAGGGAGGTGAAAGGAGAGCCAAAATAGCATACTAATAAATACAGTACAGACTATATAACGATGTGCCCAACTTTCTCTCTCTCTCTCTCTCTCACTCTATAAAAACCGTTCATTATACTTCATCTCTCTCATACTGTTTTCTGTTCCGCGATTTCCGAAAGCACGTTTCGACATATAAATAAGAATTGTTAAAAGTAAGAGTTTGGATATAAAAACATTTCTTTTGCAAAAAATTAATATAAAACAATCTTTTTTGACAGAACTAATATACGTCGGACGAAGGAAATAACTCCTTGGTCGGACATTATACTTTTTTTTTTTTAATTTTTTTTTTAAAGAACTAAAGAAACGTTCTGAACGGGGGGGGGGGGGGTTGATCAGATAGACAACTAGCATAATAATAAAATACAGTACAGACTACGTCCAAATTCTATCTCCCTCCTCTCTCCCTCTCTCTCCCCCCCCCCCCCCTCACCCCCCCCCCCCCCCCCCCCCCCCCCCCCCCCCCCCCCCCCCCCCCCCTCCCCCCCCCCTCTCTCTCTCTCTCTATCTGCCAATGTTGTTCCGCCATTTGCTTGTATGCCGGCATCATTCCTTCTTTGAGATAAATTATGATAACATATCCATAATGATGAAAACATACATCTTAAATACTAGGGAACAAAAATAGAGAACGAGCGGCTGATAATGTCAAAATGAATATTACTGTACACAAATTATAGAAAGTAAAAGTTTTGATTTTGAATGTAAATCTCTGTTGCATCAAAATAAAATGAAACGTTCATTATATCGACGGAAATAATATACATCGGACATTATACTTTACCACAAAAGGGTCATCTAGAAGTAGGTGGATAACATTATGAGAGAAAGAAGAGAAAGAATGAAACTTTCTCTTTCAAAAACAGAAGAATAATGGAGAGGGAGACAAGGACAAATACACAATAAATAAATATAAACAAGATAGGATAGGATCTAGAGCGGAAGATGATATAGTGGAAACGAAATAGTTCGGAAGTATTGCCTAGAGAGCAAAATAATTATTCTGTTTTATTTACTAATGTAAAGCGCTTTAATCATGTTTGATGTAAAGGCGCTATTTAATATCAATATGTATGAATATATTGGCTAATTTTGACAATTATAGTTTGTAAGTATGAATTGACAAAGTACGTACAAATACAAATGACACAGAAATGTCTGCAAGTATTTGGGACCTATATAGAATATGTGAAAAGAGCTATATCTTTGTCTTTGGCCCATGATCCCACAGCTTAGTTACGTAAGAGGAACAAAGAACGTTGACGGATGTAAAGGTTGTTGTCATGGTTATAAACCCCAACAATAAAAGAGCGGAAGTAAGGTAAGGGTATAATTGAATGACAATGACCTGGCTTACAGCATTGATGATCCTACATGTATAACCCTGGTTTTTTTGTGTGTGTGTTTTTTGGGGAGTGGGGTCTTGTTGTTTTTGCAATCATTCAAAGATAATATCAATCATACAAGATAAAGGAAAGAACAAGAATATGATATGCTAAAATGTAACAGACAAAAAGACGATGATGAGAAATGATTGTTTCTCTCTCTTTTTTCTCTCTGTTCCACTCTCTTTATGTGTCTCTCTCCCTCTCTCTTTCCTCTCTCTCTCTCTCTCTCCACTTTCTCCCTCTCTCCACTTTCTCCCTCTCTCTCCGTCTGTCTCTCTGTCTGTCTGCCAATGTTGTTCCGCCATTTGCTTGTATGCCGGCACCATTCCTTCTTTGAGATTAATTATTATAACATAAAATTATCCCTGATGACGTACATTATTATACCTTATATTTATTATAGGGAGCGAAAAAGAAAACGAGCGGCTGATAATGTCAAAATGAGAAGAATATTACTGTACAATATTTATACAAAATAAAAACTTTGAATGTAAATCTCTGTTGCATCAAAATGATATAAACAAATTGTTAATATGCTATATTGACGGTACTATTATCCGTCGGACATTGTGCTCTAGCCAAAAGATATAAACAAACAAAAAAGAGAAAAACTAAAGAAAAAATCTGAGGTGTGTGTGGGGGAGGGGGGGGGGTGGGTAGTCGGTGAGAAAAATATCATAATAACAAATACAGAACAGACTACGTCAAACTTTCTATCTATCCTGCCCCCGCCCACCTTCCTCTCTCTCTCTCTCTATCTCTCTTTCTACGTCGTTTTCCATCTTCATCTTTCATAATGTTGTCTACTATTCCGCCATATACTTGCATGCCGGCATCATCCCTTCCTTGAGATTAATTATTATAACATATCCCTGATGTTATACGTCAGACATTATACTTTAGCGAAAAGATATAATCAAACAAAAAAAGAAACGTACACAAAAGAAAAACAATCAGAGCTGGGGGGGGGGGATCGGAGATAACTTTCTATCTCCCCCTCTTTCTCAAATAATTTATATCTCCTCTCAAATATACCTCCCCCCTCTCACATATGCCTTGGTTATAGGGAACGCTATAGAGAGTGAGAGGCTGATAAAGTCGAAATGAGAAGAATATTACTGTCCAATACTTATAAAAGTAAAACTTTTGAATGTAAATCTATGTTGCATCAAACTGCTTTACAAAAATGTTTATTATGCTATATTGACGTTACTATACGTCAGACATCATACTTTAGCCAGAAAATATAAACAAACAAAAAGAGACTACAAACTAAATAACAAATCTGAGCTTTGAGGGGGGGGGGGTCGGTGATACAAAATGTCATAATAATAAATCCAACATACACCTGATCAAAACTTGTTTTCGGAGACTAAATCGAGTACAACCTCGCGATCTTGCTTTAGACTTATAATACTGCTTGTTGTTGTTGACAATAGAGAGCTGACCTTTGGATTTTCCTTTCATGTGCAGTGAAGTGCATTGTTCCGCGCGTGCCGCGTGCCGCTATAGGCTTTGGCTTTGCGCTGCTCCCAATTGAAATACCAGCAGTATTGGTATTCTGTGCATGGAAGGTCTCAGCGAAAGTCAATATCTGTGGGACAGACATCGCGGAGCTCCAATACGCTGCTGTACGAATTTCATGTGAGAGAAAACTTGACATGCTTATGAAAAAGTACAAATATAATGAATAATATTAAAGTAAACAAAACAGAAGTAATGGATAATGATAGCATATACTTTGGATAAACCCTCAAATCCACTAGTTTAGTGAATTAATGGCAGGGAAAGGCAATTTTAGGCTTGTAAAGACGTCGTCTACCTGCCTATTATGGGAACCTGGTATACCAGGTTCCCGTCTGTGAGTGGGCTCCACGGGAGCCTGGTATACCAGGTTCCCGGAAGGAACGGGTTAACAGAGTTACATCTATTTAGACCAATTCAAATATCCTATCTGCAATTTCATACTCAAATTCTCTTGCAAATAAATATTCCTTGATTAAATTCAATAACAATTGTGTATTAATTCTCAGGAAAGGCACAGAGCCATTTTACATTGAAATCTGGCAGCAAACAAACTGAATGATGAACTTTCACATGAAAGACAAATTAACAACAAAATCACCAACTGTAAAAAATAATAATCAACAAATACAAAATAATTTTTCATTTAAAATCATGTTTTAAAGACTTTCAGCACCTAAATTTGAAAAGAAATGGGGTGGTATCATTTCCCAACTATCTATATCATCTCTCTGGGGCCAGAAGGTCTTTGAATCAAATACTTTAACACAGACTTAACCTTCTACTGGCTCCAAACATGCGTTACGCATACATGGGTTCAAATATCATGTTAACAAATTTATCTTTCTTACTTGGGGGAGGGGTCAAGTTAAACCTATAAACCAACATTTTAGTGTTTTTTTTTTTACCAAGAATGTCTATAATCACTATGAAAATCTTTATATTTGACTATAAGTATGTTATAACTATTGCTGGCAATTGTCAAGAATCAAGATGATATCTAATACCAAGGCAACCATTTCAAGAACATTTATATGTTCTGTTAGATCTGCTACAACGTTAGTTTAATTTAAAAGGAAGCTCCAATCTTTAAAGTTACACAACGAATAACAAAACAAACACAAAATACAGTTTTAAACATAAAAGGTGAGTCAGATGCTAGTTTTCCATTGCACATGTGTCAGGTACGTACTCATATAGTACTTTAGCTGAACATTACAACACAGAATGAAGTATAGTTTCTTCCCCATGTACCACTGTCGAATTCTGCGTCACGTCTAATTGATTGGTACAATGCTGATCATCAGACATGCGGAGAACCCATTGAATTTAATAGTGTATTGCAGAGTCAGAAGGCTAGGTCCTCTTCGAGTCTTTAGACATACATGTACCTTATGGATTTTCACTGTTGGCTCCTAAAGCTGCTGCACTATAGTCTCTAGATAAACATGTGATGGTCTTTGTACCTGATGCTGGATCGATTGAAGGGGTTTCCCCTTGACCAGTGTTCCAGGTCGCATGAAGGTTGGAGATACTCTCTACAGTATCTAAGCAGCTGGTTATATCATTACAGAACCAAACATTGACCTGGTATTAAATCTCCCCTATAAGCTGAGATATGCTATACTTTATTTAATCCATCACATCAAAATACTGCCCAATGTCTCAATAAAGAGAGGATCATTCCATGAGCCAGAACAAGATAAGCACAGATATGGCATACATTGTTTGCATTCTGGTAGCTAGGCAACTGCTGCACCTGGATCTGAAGGGCACTTTTTTCCAGATTTTTCCCCGTTTATTGCTGCATCATGGGCTATAACCCAGGCACTGACACCTTCTTCAGCATTTACACAAATCGAGCAATGTCTTAGATGATTACAGAGAATACAAGAACAATTCTTTCTTGACCAACTCTCCTAAGGCAGAACGCTGGGTATACCTTTAATACGCAACTGTTTTTTTAAATCACAGAGGCAGCGAGCGGGCGCGGTATAAAAGCAAGGCCATGAGGGTCGCAATCTATACCATCATCATTTCTTGTGAGCACCCTTCTCTGCTCTTCGTTGCCTCTGGGCCATGGTTTTTCTCAGGTTGTGTTTGTGTTCCTCGGTGCGTCTTGACTTGGTGCCCACCTTGTTGAGACTGTCCGTGCTGCCGTGGCTGCTGTAGCCCGACTGGCTCGACAGAGGGCGCCCTGTGATGATTGACGACGCTTTGGACGAGCGGGGAGTCGAAACACCTGAGTGGCACGACAGCTCTGAATCTGAGAGAAGACTTTGGCTTCCAATTGAATGAATGCTTTCCCTCGAGCTGTAGGGGCAAGGGAAGATAATTTCAGTGTTATTTAAAGTTAGTGGTATTCAAACAGCTTTGATACCAACATGCAATTCACAATTTACATCCTAAATATCTGAAAAAGCATGGCACCTCAGTGGTCTGAACAATGGTTGTGAAATCACAAAGCTAGGTTCAGAACCAAGATTACTTGAATAAGAAATAATAGTCCTATTGAACCCATCTGCTTCTCGTCTAATATTTTGCCATATCTTGTCCAATATTTCCTTGTGTTACCTTCAAGGCCATATGATATAATATAACTATTTTCCAAAAAATAAATAAATTAGATCATTTTTTGTCCATGTTTTTCTGCATCCCTTTGACAAAACAGACACAGAAAGCCAAGAGAAGCAAACTAAGAGAAACAAGAAAAATGTATGAAATAAAAGAGGGGCAAGCTCTTGATTCCATCTCATGTTACAATATTATTCCAGTCCTTTGATCTATGACTTACACATTAAGGTATTTGCCTCCCTCCGGTAATAGCTTGAGAGCCCGGTAGAGCTCCACTGTGGATGGGGTCTGGACTCTCTTCTGGGGTCCCGATGGGGTGTGGTGTAGGGGTGGGGAGGACTGGTTAGGGGGTTGTTGGCTGGTTGGATTCAGGGTGGGGCCTGTAGGACGATAGTACGGAATTAGTGATTAGAATACATGCTTCTGTTACTGGAGATGCAACTATCAAATTTAACATTAAATTGAATACTGTAAAACCAGGAAACTTTGCATGCATGAAACGTTTGCAACTTTTGGGAGTGGATCAGATTGGCAAAAAAGTTAATGGCAGTGAAAGGCCTTGAATTTGCGATAGTTTTATGTCGACAAATTTTCTGATTTTGTAGTATTTCATTATTTATATGCAATATTCACTACAGCATTCTCTACAAATATAGCTACATGTACTTATATACATGTAAATGAACATACCTTTAATTCATACAAAATCTATTGATCTAATTCATATTATCCAGTTTCTAATCATTCTCCTGCATGGTACCTTCTAGTTTGAAAGGATTAGAATACCAGTACATGCATTTTTACATGGTCATTCTAAATATATGCGATATGCTATACCATCCAGATTAATATCTATCAAATAATCAGTTATTAATGTTATCCAACCATACATTGTAACAACTTGTGATAGGTCCTTGTGAAAGGTTTCAGTCAGGAAATCATGTAAGTGTATCTATCATTAATGGTAGCTTGCATAGATTCAGGTCCAGGAAAATGTATCGCACATACATCACTAATTACCTACAGATCACTAACTTTCCAAACAGACTCTAACATACACGTAGCATTGGGCTGGAGTATATGTTTCTAACAGAAAAAAGATGGACTTACTTGACGCCTTGTTGATTGACCTCGGAGGTCGTAGCAGAGGTGCATGATGGGAAGACAGGGGTGTGAGCATCAGCTGCTCCTGTAGGAATGAACTCCTCTCCTCTTCAAATTTCTTCCTCTGCAAATCAAGAAAAATAGACAAAGAATTGGTTAAACTTTCAAAAATAGTAAACAATCTATGAGTATTCTGCACTCATAGCACTGATATTTTCTCATTTTCATACTTTGGAAGTATTTATATACTCAAATCAAGGTGCAAATTAACATTGCTTTTGGGCAATTTTAATCAAAACAATGTAAAAGATGCATTATTCTCAGAGGAAAAGAATGTACTAAACTTGTTAAAACATGTCCTTTATAGTCTTGAAAATAAACTATTTTGATAAATGGTATCAATGACTTGTACTTTTTTCATTTTTGAGTTATCTTGTTCTAATAATATAAGTATAAGTATCAAATGAACATGGAATAAACACTCACTTTAAACAAAATATTGCATATAGTCACTATTAACAGAAAGCAAAAGAAAATGATACAAATAAAAGTGAATAAAATATGAAAAGATAAAAGGCTTGCATACGTTAAAATGAATACATTGCATAAAATAACACACAAATCATTGAAGAGAAACTGCAGGCATAAATGTTAAAGCACGATGAACACAAACATCAATAAAACCACTCACCTTTATAGGTAAATGCATGCAGGTGAATATTAATATGTATGATGGTTAGTACTGTATAATGAAAACAAGAAAAATTAATTAAGTTAATAATTTAATTGAAGAGAAATAGCAGCCAGATCCTTTGAGACACACATTAATAATTGCTGTTTATTTCTGTTGGAAAAGGATTAGATGCTGAGCTTGATTAGACTTTCTATGAAGAGGGCAGGTGCAATCATGACTGAATAGAGTGAGGATGAGAGAGAGAGAGGGGATGAGAGAGAGAGAGAGAGAGAGAAAGGATGAGAGAGAGAGAGGATGCCAGAGAGGGAGACGGCTGGGTTGAAATGGAGGAGTAGCGGTAGAAAGAGAGAGAGAGGATGAGAGAGAGAGAGAGGATGCCAGAGAGGGAGACGGCTGGGTTGAAATGGAGGAGTAGCGGTAGAAAGAGAGAGAGAGAGGATGAGAGAGAGAGAGAGGATGCCAGAGAGGGAGACGGCTGGGTTGAAATGGAGGAGTAGCGGTAGAAAGAGAGAGAGAGGATGAGAGAGAGAGAGAGGATGCCAGAGAGGGAGACGGCTGGGTTGAAATGGAGGAGTAGCGGTAGAAAGAGAGAGAGAGGATGAGAGAGAGAGAGAGAGGATGCCAGAGAGGGAGACGGCTGGGTTGAAATGGAGGAGTAGCGGTAGAAAGAGAGAGAGAGGATGAGAGAGAGAGAGAGGATGCCAGAGAGGGAGACGGCTGGGTTGAAATGGAGGAGTAGCGGTAGAAAGAGAGAGAGAGAGGATGCCAGAGAGGGAGACGGCTGGGTTGAAATGGAGGAGTAGCGGTAGAAAGAGAGAGAGAGGATGAGAGAGAGAGAGAGGATGCCAGAGAGGGAGACGGCTGGGTTGAAATGGAGGAGTAGCGGTAGAAAGAGAGAGAGAGGATGAGAGAGAGAGAGAGGATGCCAGAGAGGGAGACGGCTGGGTTGAAATGGAGGAGTAGCGGTAGAAAGAGAGAGAGAGAGGATGCCAGAGAGGGAGACGGCTGGGTTGAAATGGAGGAGTAGCGGTAGAAAGAGAGAGAGAGGATGAGAGAGAGAGAGAGGATGCCAGAGAGGGAGACGGCTGGGTTGAAATGGAGTAGTATGAGGGAGGATTGGAATAAAGGAAATGGGGCAAGAGAGCCCTTGATACAGTACAGTCAAACCTGCTTTAGTGACCACCTGTTTACAAAGACCACATTTTTGTTTCCCCTGAAAATGGTTTTTCATTGAATCATATACTAAAGGAACCTGTCTGCAAAGACCACCTGTCCACAAAGACCACTTTTTGTGTTTCCCTTGGGCAGTCGCTATAAACAGGTTTGACTGTACTATGAATTTGATGGAGTGACAGAAAAGCAAAGTCAGTACCGGTAGTTTTAAACAAAGAGCAAGAGAATAAAGATAAAGGAAAGAATGAGTACATTAAGGACAACTTAAAGGTAAAGACCAGTATTGGAAACGCCCCAATTTTAAAAAATGAAATGGAAGCTCTCATTACCAATCATGTAAAAAGAATATGTTTTGACTAATACATGATGATACAAAATTTGCCGGGAAACCGCCTACTAATTCATATATTTGGTAAATATGTTTCTCTCATGGTCTGTGAGAGATATAGGGTAGTCCCATATGCATCTTTCTGTGTATAGTGCTTGTAACTTTACGAAGAATGGGCAAAATTTCTTATCATTTTGATGATTCCAGAACCTTGTAGATGCTAGATGCTAGATGATCAACCTTTTCTGATCGATTCCACAACGTTTCTTTCACAATGCAATCGCATGACCATAACTGGTCTTTACCTTTAAATAATGCAAGACGAAAGATGAGGGAGAATAAGAGGAAAGACAGGGAGAATAAAAGAAAGAGAGATGAAGAGATAAGAAGAGTGAGATACATGTAGGACAAGAGAATTGAGATACACCTATAGAGACAGAGATAATATCATCCAAAAAGAAGGAAAACTGGAGAAGAGGAATAGGTATTACAAGATGAAAAAGATGAAGATTTAGATACAGATGCTTGCATTCCTAGATAGAAGCAATATACATACATGTATTGTCTGTTTGGAGCCAGAAGGGCAATATTAACTTGTGTACTTTAACACAGATTTAACACCCTTCTGGCTCTGAATAGACAATATGTTTTACATGTAACAGCTGATATGCAGGGAGTATATAGAGAAAATGATTGTATGTGTATTGTAGTCCATGGTTACCTCCTCTCCTAATCTAATCGCGGCATCAGTGAAATTTCTCTGCTCCTTTGCAAAGTTGTTTTTCATGCCGTACAACCTATTTTGTTCGGTGGCTAGATTCTCCTTCTCATCTAGCATTGTGGACTCCCTGATGAAACCTAGGAAGTCACCGTCCATACTGGTTTCTTGCACGGCCTGGTGGTAAGAAACGGCATGCAATGTCTATCACTACAACAACCAGGCATGAACACAAATAATTCAATCAACCAAAATCAAATAACATTTGTCTCTACTAAAAGATTACAACAGAAAATAAGCCAACTTCAAAACAGAAGCTAAACATGCTGAACAACTGTAAAGGTGAAGGAGACTGAAAGCAAATAAAGCCAACAGAGTTCAAATAACTACTATGAAAGTGCTTACTTCAATATAAAGATGTGTCTAGATCTCATTACAAACACTTTCCTTTTTTTAAACGTAATTCATTGTTTTATTGAAATTAGAAAAATGTAACAAGTGATTGTGATTAACAATTAAGTTGTTTGTTTCTCATTGTCGATAACTCGAACACAAAACCAAGTTTGTATTGCCTGAATATCTTTAATACTTTATGATCAAAATGTAAAATCAACTTGTTGAGAAATGTATAGCAAAAGTAAACTGCAAGCCTAACAAGACATAAACAACTCAAAACAACTGGGAACTAGATCAGGACTGTGAAATACCTGTAAGACCTGCTCCTGTTGTACGATGATATCATGATATGTCTCCAACTTTCTCCTCAGGTTCTCTATCTCTGCATCCTTAGGACCTGAGCCCCCGCCTCCACCTCCCCCTTCTCCACTCTTCCCGTCTTCTCCAGCGCTTCCTGTACCATCTTTACCGCTCCCTCCTCCTCCTCCTCCTCCTCCCTCCTGGTTCTCCCTGTTTTCCTTCTCAATCTGCTGGATGTGATCCCGGAGCTTCTGCCATTTCTGCCTCAGGCTCGTCTCGATGCCCTCCCGGACCATCTCAAACGGCATTTGGAAGTGGCCCGTTGAGAGCTCGCTGATGGAGGATTCGATGGATCTTGTGTCCCCAAACTCACTGTCTGAGATGTACCCTTGCCTCTGGAGAACAGAGAGAAAAGATGAGCAAGTGAGTATTTTCAAAGAGCATGATGATCTTTACGGTATCCAAAGCAATGGCAAGATGTAAAATTCTCAAAAAATTGAACTTGTATATTGTGTGGGGGGGGGGGGGGGGGGAGGGGGTGCAGGGGGGTCCAGGAAATATATTTAGGTTGTGTACAGTATGCTTTTTCTAGGTTCTAGGTATTGGTTTATCTATGGACCTACTCTTTCTAGGTTCATGTCTTATCCAATCAAACTCTTTAAAAGTAAATAATGATTTCGTTAAATTTACATGTATATATATATATATATATATATATATATATATAGTGGATTAAATTATGTATGTGTATATTAAATACGCTTCGTAGTTGGTGAATTCCGTAGAAGAAAAAAAAAAAACTTCCAATAAATTTGACACACATGTTATTAATAGTTAATTTGTTCAAATTTTGTACCCATTTATTACAAATCAATTCTTGTGTGTAACTGGAAAAAACTAAAATAGAAGCGTAACAGCTTCTGCTAATTGTTAAGATCTGTAGTTACTTCCTTCTTGCACTCACTCTAATGAGACAGATACATTGATCATGCCAACCTGTTGATTGAGTTTGTGTAGTGCCGTGCGTCATCAAAATTGTACTTGGGACATGAATGGGCATGTCAGAATGTTCATGGTTAAAAGGTCTTAGAGTGTGGGTTACAGGAAATCATTTTTCAATTCCAGCAGTGATAGATATTCACATAAATAATCGGAATGCCCTAAGAAAAGCAAAGCTTACATTTAAGATGTGAAGGAAGTTCCTTGGACATTTCAAGATCGTTAATTCACTTAATTTTTGGCTTGAATAGAAAGAAGCAGATATGTATGACCTTTAAAGTAGGGGGAATGATCAAATGCAATATTCTGACAAAATTGTTAGTTTTTGGCTGCATATGACTCTCTTGATTGATAGATAATGGCATGTGCAAATATTGCAACATACCATATTACTGAGTAAAGTGTCAAATTCATACCCTCAATTTATATACCCTATTTGATGATGCTCATATCCTAGTTACACCAACAAGATTGTCATGAAACTGAGGATAGACCATACAAAAATTTAGATTACCTCTAGATGGCCAAGATTTTGTTGATTATCAGTCAATGTTGAGTCGATCTAGTGGTGGGACTGAGATATTAGTTCCCAAAACAACTCTATTTTTTCTTCCAATTTCTCATTTTATGGACAAAAAGACAAATTAAAGACAGTACGGCATCTCCCTTTAACACGAGTCTGGAGCATAAATCCCGACCACCCCCATACTCCTGGAAATATTCTGACAAAGATGGCTGACTAATACAATCTTTTCCGAAGCATTTGAGAGCTCACTGAGGGATTATTAAGCAGACATATTAATCTTCACATCTTCCTCATTTCCTTTCTCTATCGAGCTCATGGCACACATATATCTTCCTCCTGTCAAAACTAGGTCTACATTCATGGAAGTGTCACACCGTTGATGTCTGGCAGACTTTAAATTGTCTACCCTAAATGTTTTCAATGTACACCCATTGAGGTATTCGAAAGTTTCTCTCTCTGTCAAATTCGCAACATTTAAATGATTCATACAATATATAATACACATCATTATCTTGGGACACTCCATATCACCTGATTTTGAACCGTTACACTTTCTCATTTGTCTGTGTTTGCAAGTATTTGTATATTTAATTCAGGATGAATGAGTGTAATATGTCTTTGCACATGTATCATGTATTTTAGCATTTTATGAGTACCTCCCATATCATCTATACATCTACAGGTACACCTAACAATCTTCATTTCATGCGTTTGAACAGTAAGTTTAAAAATGAATGCAATTAGACTATGTACCTTCATGCCATGATTACAAGATTTGTAGGAGTATTATAATTGCCCACTAGCAGCTGTATAATCTAAGATCATTAATGTCAAATGGATATAAAAACTTATAAAATGAGAGGACAAGGAATGATGTATTCCAGAATAGTCTATCTAACCCTGAATATGATCTAAAGTTCTAAACCTGTCAACTTCTTCAGTGTGATATAAGTCCTCTCCCCCTCATGCTGCCTACTTTTGGCAAAATATTTCTTACATATTTCCACAACTACTTCCCTTCTACTTAATTTCTATTTCCTAGAGAGGATCAGAATGTGAATAAATGACATCCTATGACCAATCCTTACTCCTACAAAAATGGCAACTGGTTATAAAAAACCTGAACATTTGACAAAAATGGCACAATGTTAGCCTTCAAGATCAGCTTTTCTCTGACCATTTAAGCTTCATAGAAGCTTTTAGGCTGGATCTTCAAAGAAGAAATAGCAGGCTGAGGCAATAAGTTCTCTATCTGGAGCAGGAAAATTAAGAAATTAGGAAAAGGCTATTGGACAGAAACACAAATACTGTGGGAGTAGCTAAGAAATCTCTACAAATAATGGCTGGGCAAATATCAACTACAAGGAAAAGATGGAAATCTGTTAAACTGGGAGAGAGAGATGGGGTAAGAGAGAGAGAGAGAGAGAGAGAGAGAGAGAGAGAGAGAGAAAGAGACGTGAGAAGCAAATTGAGAGGGACAAAAATAGAGGGTCATCTGATTATCACGGAACCAATATTGACAATATGACTCATGCAGCTATGCCAAGCTCCTAAGCATTGTGCCAGGGAAATTTGGAGATCACGTCAAAAAGTAATATAATACCTCTCAATCCTCGACCAAAGTAGGGCTATTTTCTTTTAGGCCTTACACCTCTGCCAAAACTACCGGTACATGTACCAGCATGCTACAATGTAGATTATTAATTCCTACACGTATGTGAGGTTCTAAGTGTTGAATATGTGTAACTTTGATTTACATCTCATTCTTACAAAAGAAATCAACCTATTTCATTCCCTTGCTATACACGTACATGCTGACATCTCTATCGATGGAATCCACTTTGCACACATAAACTGTCGCTATGTCTGGCAAGCATATAGCTAGTTTTTGAGATGTCAAGGGAAACCTTTCTTCAAGAAGTACACATAAAAATATTAAACAGGTATATTGCAACCCTCACTCTAATCCTATATCTTTGAAGACAATAAACGTTGGATCACCATTCCTTATACTCACATTGTTTTGGCTTCCTCCTCCTCCTCCCCCTCCTCCTCCTCCCCCTCCTCCTTCGCCAGCTTGTCTGTTGAGGAGGTTGACCAGTTCTTGTTGCATGTTGCTAAGAGACTCCCTCAAGACTTGGTTCTCCATCATCACCTCCTTCTGTCTCTCCTCATAGTTTGTGATGATCACTCGGTACATGTCTTCTTCATGCCTGCAAAAGATAAAACAAGAAATACAATTTAACATTTATTGTCATTTATGATACAGATTCCCCTCTAATCTCAAATGTTTGAGCGTTAAATCTTCCACACTTATTAATATAGGCCTACCGGTATACTGAATGGGAATTTTATAAAATACATAAACTACATTTAATTTAATTTAATTTAATTTAATGTAATTATACATTTCATACTTTCTTGCCTTGAAAAAAAAAAACTTGACCAAATGTCAATCCCTGTATGGAAAACTCACATTACGAGAAAAAAAAATCATGCTGTAATTAGCTTTGTGAATGTCTGTATAATAAAGCATAACTTTCAATGACAATTTCAGGCTCAGATTTACAAATAATACATTTAAAATATAATCTGTGAATAATGGTAATTGGTGGTAATATATTTGCCTAAACCTCCACTATCCCAGATCAAGGCTGATAACATGGATATTGTGGAATACACAGATTTGTACTAGATTTTCATTTTATTCTTTTTTTTAACATCATCCTAATTATCATACAATGCTGTATCTGCCTGATTCCATCAGCCAAATAGCAACTATTTTCACTATGAAACAAACTCAATTATTCTCATAATGCAATCATATGCAATCATCACCATTAATCTTTACGAATCAATCACCATCTTTCTCTCAATGTCATGTTCTTGGCAAAGAACTAGACCACAGACGTCATTACAACAACAAACACAGGCTCCTCAAACATCAGAGAGATCACATGTGCCTTCTGTATAAACTAATGTAATCAATAATCACTCGCAGACGATCGAAGCAGCTCAAATGTTAAATCTTCGTGCAATGATAAATGAACGAGGCACTAGCCTTGCGCTTGGCCTTTTAATGTTTATCTAGGACCTTCTAGGCATCATGATAAAAACAATTAGCGCAGACATCATGGCGGATAATGGTCCTCACATTCGAGTGGCCCATATGGAATGCTCAAGTTGTTTATACATGCAAGTACATTCATGTAATGTACCAGAGTATGTTTCAAGAGTGCATGGTGATCTACATGTCCCAACTTTCATGTATGGGTATATACAGTAGCAAGGGTGAGGAAGTGATCAACAGTGTGATGAACTTAAATCAATTCAAGTTTTACGATACATGTTTAGTGCCTGTACAAAATTGACACATATTCACAACTTTCCCTGCTTCTGATACCGTAATTGTATTTACAATACCAAGTTTAAGGAATCAAGATCAAGCAGTAAGCAAAGACTTTTCTTCAAATACAGAAGCAGTATTATCGTAGCTATCCATGTATCTTGGAGTTTATTTTTGATATTCTTTGAGCAGAAACCAAATCATTTCGATGCAATTTTGTTGGGAATATGCTATTGAAAGTAGTGAAATACATACAGGGACATGAACCTATCTAATAAATTGCTATCTTAACAAAAGGAAAACAGTTTTAATACTAAGAGAGTTTTTCCTCTTATCCTCCTACTCCTATTAAACTTATTAAAAAAAAAATTCACAAAAATAAAGGCACACAATAAGTGACTGTAAAAGAAAATTTAAAATCATCATTCAGTTAGGACAACTATTGATGAAGACTTGGAAACTGTCTTGGAATTATTGATTATCTGATCCCACCCCAGTCAAAAGATGTTTACATCACAATAAATAAAGCTCACTGAGGTGTGTCTTGTACCATACAAGCAATACGCATCAATTATTGAACAAAAAGAACACTCATGACTTCCGTTGTCACCCTAATAAAAGGCAATCAATGAGGGGGGGGGGGGGTTGTTGTCCCTGTATGCATACATTGTACATGTACTGTTGATAGTTTGAGTCCATTGCTGAACATTTGGGCTTAAATCCTTCAAACATGTTTCATAATAAACAGTATAATGTCAACGTACATGTATATATCTTCTTGCACGCTGTCTGATTACGCATTTACCCTTAACATAAAGGACCATACATTGTCAACAATTGAGAGGAAGTAAGTTCCATCCTGTTTGACAGGTCATGCACATCAGTCGTTTTACCCTGAATCTGGCATTGGGTAGTGAAAACGTCTTTTCCTCAAAACAACCTTTATCTATATACATACATGTACATGTATCTATTAAACCACATAATTATTCCTTGATCTTACAAGGTTATTCGTCTCAACTGAGTTGCAAGTTACAAATATTCAAAGCCCCAGCAGTCCAGCATCATATACCATTAATCAAAATTCAAGGAAGGCTTGCAGTTTCAACTTCAAGAACCTGTTGAAGGACAACAATTTTTCTGTTTAACAAATTGAAATAAAATATTTGTTCCTATTAAATTCAAATTAATTTCATTTCTCTACCTTTCTCGTTATCAGGACCAATGCTACCTTTTACCACACGCTTCACATTTCATCTATCTCTCACTGATGCTGTATTATTTAATGGTATTAACAAAATGATTTACTAGAGCATCTGAGTAGAATCTGATCTGTAATCCTACCTTGTAATTCATATACAAGCACCATCAACCTTCACCTTCACCACTTCATACTCCTTCCCCTCCCTCTTTCTCACAAATCCTCCCTCTTCCACCCCCTCCTGTCCTCCTCCTAACTCCCTCCTCTACCCCTCCCCTTCTTCAATCAATCCCTCCTCCTCAAAAGCATTAGGGGTAATATACAAACTATAACCTACATACTGCAGAGAATCTGATTCCCATAAGATCCTCATAAGACAGTCTTCCTGATGGCCTATAAAGTTTAACCCCACAGCTTCATCAGAATCTCAGATATGGAACTCAAGATACCTAGACTTCATATTAGCCAAAACAGTATTTCCTCCTAGGAAATGTAGGCTGCTAGTTGGCATACCCATCAATTAGGTTATTGGATGATGCTAATATCTTAAGTAACATGCAGTTTGGATTTTAATTTTTGATACTAAAAAAGTAAATATAGAAGTTTATAGGGAAATACTTTTTCAGTAATTTACATCTGATATCAACATCATAAATGCCACCTTTACAAGCCAAAGGTTATCCAAAGGAACTAGGTGTTCATTTCCTCCAAAGTTCATACTAAAAACACAAGAATGATTGACTTTTACCCATCTTGGCTAAAATCCTGAGTTTAACTGGTATTTGATCAAAGAATAACTGAAATAATCAATATTCACACTATCAAATTCTGTTCAATTGCATACATTCAGGCTGTAATTTCTTTTTGATTTCAAATTCTAACAAGATCTTTACTGTTTCTGAAAGTCCTTTTAAAATCATTGGAGTGACTTTAGCTCTGACTAATGTAGGTCTTCAGACTTCAGTCATACATGCATGGAACATGACATCCTGTTCAAACTCAAAGAGAAAAATATAAAGGAAAAACATCCTGACAGATAGAATTCTCTGTACATGTATTTCTGCAGTCTTGCTTTACTTCAAGAACATTTCTTTTGAAAGAATATTGCTCAGAAAAGGAACTCATTCTTAAAAGAAATAATGGGATTAATTTTGTATGTACGACCAAATATCCTTCTTTGATATACATCACATGACTTTTGTAACAGCAACTATTGTAAATGCACAGGGAGAGGTCCCAGGCATACATGTACAGTACCGGTACATTAAAAAAAAAAAAAAAAAAAAAAAAAAAAAAAAACACTATTCAGTGTGAAAACCAGAAAAATGTCAAATCAGCTTACATAACATTTCTACAGGGTGGGGTTCAGTATGAGCAAGGAAGTGGCAGTTTGAGACGAAAACATTGGGACTGAATTGGCTGAAATGGATACTAATCTGGTTGAAATGAACTGGAAGCGAACTTGAGTGATTTCCTGATCTTGCTACAAGAAGGAACTTGTTGGAATGAAGTCATCAGTCTGGCTACTTTGTTACAGGCGATACTCTAACCTTCTATGGATATGTTCACATGGGACTGTTCCAGTTTTGAAATTTAAGTATTAAAGGGATCCGGTAACTTTGTCTTATATCCTTTCAAAAAAATCCTTGATTTAGCTCATGCTGCAATGATAATTATAAACCTTTAGGTCAGTCAGGAACCCCATGAATTTTACAAGCCGATCGCCTGTCTGATTATCAAGATATTTATGATTGAAAATCGAAATAAAATTTTGCGATTGCTATACGGTTTTCATATTAAACACTACAGTCTATTGGGGAAAATGAGTATGGTAAAACCGGTCACTCAAAGATTTTTACTTTTTTGAGGCACTTCTTGATCCTTTTGCAGCATGGTTTTTGTAGGGCTTCAATATTACACCATATCACAGACACTGATAACAAGTAGGGGCGTACATCTCAGATTTAACATTGTTGAACGATGCCTTTAAGGATGAGGTCTCACACGGAACTGAAACAACAAGTATTCACAGTTATCTACAAGTCAGGGTACAAGCTGGTATAACGTCAAAGTTAATTGCATCCGCTCTGCACATAAATTTGAGTGAAGTACCCACTGCTTGTAGTTATCACGCTTACTAAATAATTTTGGAATTTAAAAAGTATAAAAACCACAAACTAAACTTAAAGTTAATGGACTGTTGTGTGAACTTCACTTATATTTTAACATGTCTCTGAATTGTTATTGGGTGTTGGAACAAACCTGGCAGGGAACTCATAATAGAGTTTAAGTAGTTCCAATTAAAACAGGAGACAGCCTTCTGGTTATGAATTTTTAAGACACCATGACTTTGTTTTCATGTAAGAAAATACAGCTACTGAGGCTTTTAGGTTTGCATACATTTTGTCAATTTGGCGTCAAGAGGGCACTAAAAGTCATACATGTAAATGAACTTTTAAACAGATTTAATGCCCTTCTGGCTCTGAACTGATGGTACTAAATATGAAATCATTAATCAAGTAATCTTACATCTAATAACCACAAAATACTTTATGGCACTGATATATATATATATATATATATGCCATAAATATTCTCAATTCTTTTCATGACTACTACATGTGATATCAATTACAACCCTCAAGCCCTAGGATATGCATATCACTCATCAATCATTTTATAACTATTTTCATTATTTTTTCAATTTCAATTTCAACCTGAAAATACACAACTTGTTGCAACACATTGAACACACCTAGTTTTCAATTCAAGACTCTTTTGGAAAGATAAAAGCTTTTATAGAAATCTCCCCTTTTTTAACATTAAAAAGGTCATTTGATGCCCTAATTTAGACAGAAAGGAAAGCTGTGCATTCCTGTTTGAGCTCTGCACATACAGACTTACATGTCAACATAAAGCTGCCAATTTGCATACCCACTGTACTTGTATAGTCTCGACAGATATAGCCAATTTGCAGAGTCATCCGTGACTAATCAAAAAAAGGGGTAACACCTAGGATAGGTTACATTCAGGAGTCTCAAACTATTACAAAGGGACTTCTCTTTTCTACAAGTTCCGGCACATACAATCATGTAAATTTTACATGTATACATCACCTTTACCACGATAAGAAGATCATACACATTTTTTTTTTAATTAAAAGAAAGAAAGAAGAAAAACTATCAAGACCCCTTCTACATTTGAAGGTAGGTAAATAGATTGCTGTGAAAAGTTTGCTCATTTGCTGCTAACTGGCTGTGCAATGGACTATATACATGTACATGTACATGTATGTACATATAAAGTACAATGTTAATTTATACCTTTTAAAGAGAAGGTTGAGTTCTGGGAAGAGGTGAAAAATAATTTGTGAGCGTTACTCATTCTTATTATGCAAGTGTGGAAGAACATCAGATAAGACATGTCCCCTGAAAAGCATGGCTCTTCAAATGCCTTCATATTCTAAATATGCATGTAACATTGTAAAAATCGGGGGGGGGGGGGGGCCGGCTTTTTACTCCACGTGTTCGTGTAGTCCCATATACATCTTTCTGTGTACAGTGTTTGTAACTTTACCAAGACTTGGCCAAATTTCGTATCATTTTGATGATTCCAGAACCTTGCAATACACACAAATTCTTATATGCTAGATGATCAACCTTTTCTGGTCGGTTCCACACCGTTTCTTTCACAATGCAATTGTATGACCAGAACATTTATGTCATTTACTACTACTTGAAGATTTGCACCAAGTCTAAATGCAAGATTTGAATTAAATAACCAGAAAAAATACACTTTAATTCATAGTAGCTTACAAGAACATTACCAAGAAAAAAGGAAATGCATCACGTAGGGTACAGGAAATATTTTCACACAACTAAAGAAAAATACCACAAAAAGTCTATTTATACAGTATGTGCACATGTGCAACGGTTACAGTTTCTCCTAATACTTTTTCATGATTTGTATGAGTAGTACCACAGAGTCCAAGGTTCACTTACTTGAAAAGCATAAATATGTGAAGATAAATACTACAAAGGTGTTCTTAGTATGCTTCAAGTGTGCTTCAAGCTGTGAACTCAAAGAGTTAACCACCATATCTCCTTAGTCAACAGTTATATTCCAAAAGCTGTAGACCAGTCAAAAAGGCTTTTGTATATCACCACAAAAAGTATTTTTCATTTATTCATTCATAACTGTTTGCTGACTGTATTGAAAGAGCAGTTCAAAAATCTATTCAATCATTTCTGTTGTTGACCTCCACATCAGTAAATTTATCACAGGTCCACTCTTGTTTTCTTTTTCTTTTTTTGCTCATTCATCTTTTTTGCGTGTGAATCTCTGAAAAGAATATTAGTTCCCTCAGGTTGTGTGTAGACCAGATAAAAAGATCAATTGTAAGTAATAGTGGGATACAAGTACACACTGCTAGTAAGTGAGCAACAGAACTAGGTCTACTGTACTATGGTAACAGTTCATTCTACTCTAACCACTTTTGACACAAGTTCACTCAACTACGGTATATCAAAATTATAATGAACAAAATTGAAAACCCAATAAAATGTTAGTAAAAACTTATTCCAAAACTATATTACTTCAGTTCCAATTCACCTGTTGCAAAGAAGTGAACATTGGACAGTATGGATTAGATGCATGAAAAGTAAAGATTATGCATTCAATAAAAGCTTTGTGCTATAAATACATACAGTGTATGTAAAAGTTAGTTAAAAGGTGATCCGTGTTCTTTTTATGCAGTTTGGTTTGAGTTGTCCTAACCCTCCAGAGCTCTACGAAACCCACACAGTTTTGCACATGTAGGCAGGTAAACACCATTGATTGAGAGTGAGGAGGGTGTTTAAACTCAAACCTTTTCTGAGAGTGCTACAAGAATTTTTTTCACCACTTGCCCTGTCGGGCAAGTGGGTTTTCAATTTACTTGCCCAAACAATATTTCCACTTGCCCAAAACTTTAAAGCGAAAAAGGACTCGAGGTTAAAGCATTTATTATCTGGTAATGATAAGTTAGTGTTTTAGATAGCAAATTAATGCACATACATGTACAGTGTAACTGTACTGAATAATAACCTAATATGTCAAAGAAAATGGTCAACAAAGGATGGTTGAAGGTTTAAACAACGCATTTTATTGATTCTCCATAAATAATCAGATTCACATGAATCTCGGCAAGGTAGAATGGTTCAAGCAGGTTTAAGTTTTTAATATTCAGTCATGTAAAAAAGCATAATGACCCTGTTGTAAAAAATATGATACAAACATGTCATTAATGGTAGCCACATGTACCATGGTGCAACATCACATGTGTGTCTGTGCAAGCCGCTGTCATTTGGAAACGTAGGCTAATTTTCAGCTGTTAATAATTTGGGTCAACTCTTCCATCAAGAAACGTCATGTAAATAATGGGTAATCAACTATTTTAAATAAAGTACGGACATTTTTATTTCATCATTCACTGCTATAAATATCATGCCAAAATTTGTAAATTCTTACTAAATAATAATATTGAAGATATTTTACGATAAATCTCGGATAAGTATGCGAAAACTAGACTAAACAACGTCGCTAAAACCATGAAAACAAAACAACAACGGCTTATATTCTGGGGGTCTCGATACTATTATCAAAATGACTCGCTCGGTCGGATCTTGAGACCGCAGTAATAAATTGAAAACGAGACAAAAACATTCATCTGATTTATATGAGCAGCGAGTTTTAAATAATATGTTCACAATCATTAACAGTCATTATGAATAAATATCAAACATTTGACTTTTTGTACTTACTAGAAAATCCCTGTTGTTTATTCCATTCCGATTCGCACGTGTTCATTTCCCTAGAATAATGACGTCATATTTGGCGTGATTCAACCAATCGGCAATCAGAGAATAGCAAAGGCCTGTCGGTGCGGCCTGCAGAGCTAGAGAGAGAGAGAGCGCGAATAAGCTCGCAGCTGGTACGATCGCGCTAGCTGTCTCTAGCTAGCTCACGGCCGGCCGTGCGTGGAGGCGGAGCGGCATTCATGGCTTGAAGTGTCACTGTTGCATGCGCGCTGAGCTAGCTGAGCTGGCTAGCTGTCTGTGAAGTTTTTTCGAAATCGGAACGATCGCTTTTTTGCTTCTGGATTTTGACGACGGGTAAGAAGTTGACGGGTGAATGGTAGAGTTCTTGGACACTAGGAAATTACTGTAAAAGTATCACTTGCCCGAATCGGGCAAGTGATAATTTGATTTACTTGCCCGACGGCTCAATTTGGTTGCCCCGGGACGTCGGGCAAGCGGGTTTGTCGCGCCCTGGAGCATATGACCTTCTGACTTTGAGTACTGGTAGACAGAAGTATTTCACACAATACTCCTGCTCACCCGTCCCCTCCCCCTCAAAAGAAACACCCCCAAACAACATATTGTTCAAACAATAATGTCTGAAACTTTCAGGGGGTACAATGTTGGTGAAACTTATATTGTACCAATTTTGGAGAAAAGCTTCTTGCACCAGCAGCCCCCAGCCAATCCCAGGCAATGTTTCTAGATCCAGGTCAACTCCCGTAAATTCAGTTATATTTCAATCATCTTGGGGGCTATGTTTCATGACCTAGGGGATTAGGGGACAATGCTGGTATGTCAAGTCCACATACATGTGTAGCTAACTGTGACATTGAGTTATGGTTGTCATGCCACACTATGTAGGTTATAGAACATGAAAACATGATGGAAGCTACAAAACAAAGAAAAGATATAAATGGAAGCTACAGAAAAACTTTTTTTTTCTCCTAAAACTTGTGCATTAGGTTAAAAATATTATATAGCACGTATCATAAAAACTGTAGGATCTACTAATATATTTTGTTGCACATGGCAATATATCCATAAAGAAAAAAATGAAGATTTTGAAAGTATTGTCAAGAATTTTTCACACACTTTAAATTTGCTAAGGCTTATGATGCAAATAATCCCAGAAAAGTTAGCAGCTGTTTAGGAATATACTGTACATCCACAAATGAATGAATAAATCAATAATTTGTCTATGTTAAATCAATCTCTAACCTGTAAAAATGCTTTAATTATTAAAGACAGTACCTGCATGACAAGTATCAATGGTATAGACAGTTCCTTTTTCATACAGACTTGTACAATCCCTTTAACTCGATCTGTAGTGATTCGCTACATAACCCTGGACAAATTAAACGCAGCATCATGTTCAATGGAACATTTATGCTTCACATTCAATCGAAGAGGAAAAGTGAAGCTCAAGATTCCTCTCATTTCTAGCAGAGCAAAAATATGGCCTCAACTTTCTTTAAATACCATTCCAGCTTAATACAATCCCTTTAACTCCATGGCAATTCAGCTGATTCTCAGCTACACTACTATGCAAAAATCATATCAGGCCTGAATCATATGCTGCCAGGAACTGGGCATCCACACTCCAAGAGGAAAAGCAACAAAGACCAAGGTTGTCTATTCTTATGCTGAGAGGTGTCTGATTGGTAAAGGAGGAAAAGATGAAGCAGGAAGGATTACTGAAATGTCAAATATTGAGCATCGTAAAAAATTAGCCATGACTTTTCATGTTAATAATTTATTGCAAATCACACTTCATTTAAATTTAACAACTTTAAAGAAAGCTCTGTTCTACCTATAGGCTACTGTGATTAAATTTCAAATAGAAATAATCAAACTTTTGGATCAAAAGACATACCGGAAAGCATTTTTATCTTTACTTCCCATCTCTTGTGGCTTGGATGAAATTGTTCAGAGATAGCCCGATTAATTAGACAGACAAAACATAATGCTGTATGGACAAAAGCTAAGTACAGGTGTACATGTATTTCAAAATCAGAATCAATGAAGATCTTTGTATGAACACAGCCATGAAACACACCAGCAAATGAATTGCTAGGCATGACAGCATCCATCTCCAAGGTTGAGATGCAGTATTGATGATAGGAAGATGTCTACCATGACTGGGATTCATTTAAGTGTGAAAGAGACAGCTAGTGCGGAATGCAAAGTAATGAGGCAGATAGGAGGGGGAAGAAGCATCTGAGATTATTTAAGACGGAGATTTGACATCGTACCTGTAGGAGTCATAGCTGTGACTCATACATAGAGTGTACACATCAAAACACAAGTTAATGTCAATAGAGCTTGTACTTAATTCCAATCAGAGTTTTCAGACATAAAATAATACACATCGAAAATACATACACTGTACACTACATTGACATTCAATCTGCACATTCCTTTTTTATATTCACCTTTATGTTTCACTGGTAATGTCATATGGCAAAATATCTCCCAGAGAAATATATTGGGGCATTATTTTATACACTGCACAGGAACTATACTAACCTGTTGAATTTGATGCCCAAGGAAAATGCACCTTAATAATTTAAATCATATTCAATAATTTGAGAATCAATGTCAGCTCACAATACAAATGTGATAGACCTGCAGAATTATACACAACCCCACAACTTTCATTAATACATCAGTTATCATTCACATGTTTCTCTAGACATAACACAATTTTTTTCTCTAATCTCTCATGTGAAAGGGCCCCTAGTTACAGTGCACCTCAGCTTGGGGTTGATGAGATGGTCATGAAAGCTGGCCATCATGAGAATACCGGTGTATGCATTCACGGAAGTGTGAGAAGCACAGCTTGGGGATGAAAAGAAGTGAAGTAGATGGGATTACTAATGAAAGCATTGAATGGGTAACCTGAAATGGCAGGTGAATGCTACATACAGTATTTAAATACCTAAGAAAAAATGATAGCTCCGTACAGTATACTGGGACATGTTTCCCTGTGTTCTATACTGAACTACATGTACTGTATACATAGCAAATTATTGTTAAAAGCACAAATTTCTTTTCCCCGCTCCAATCTTTTCTACAACTATATGACAGTTTAGCATGCAAAAGATGTACTGTACACCTCAAAGATTCTAAAGACTGCACAATCAGATACCGGTACAACAGAATAGAATATTTTCCCAAATGGGAGAATGGGGATGTAATGGGGATGTACATGCATCCTGTCTGTAGGTAGTATGAGGATGAGGGTAACTTTACTCACAGAGAAGGTAATTACATGTGATGACAGGCAATGATCTGATAGGATAGAAGGTGACCAATCCACCGGTCTTGGGGTTGATGGCATATGAATCATAGAGGTGGAAGCTACTGACATCTATTCCTTCCTCCTTATAGAAGATATTCTTCCATGCTAGACTTGAGCTGGAAGTCTCTCTTTAATGGGAAGGGATGAAGGGGTTTTACCAGGATAAGGGGAGATGGAGAGTGGTGGGGCGTTACTGGATTCCTGGTTTTTATTTTGAATTGGAGGAAAAATAATCAAGAGTAGCCCTCAAGATGCAAGGGGGCTAAAAAGGCTTTTGCACCCAAAGCTAATTAAGTAGCACTTCACCATTGTACATGTAGCCTTCAAATGAACCCCCGTATTTCATCTTTAGAACATTTTTGATATTTATCGAAAAGTTGAAGGCTCCTCCCCCCCCACCCCCCCCCCCTCACACAAATATTATGAGGGTCGACTGATAACATGACTAAAAGTATTTCACAAGCAGTAAGTCCTTCATTTCGAAGGGAGCTACAATGTAGTACATAATTAGACACATTATAAAGGTAAATTGTAAAAGTGTGAAACGGAAATTTCTGAGCCAACTTTTCAAAATGAGGAGAAAATGAAGGAAAGCTCATCATCAAATAGTCATCTGGGCCAGTCATTGGGTGCAGTCTAGAACCTAAATGACATTTATGACGTAGCTGCCTCAACAGAGGATGAGTCACAATGGAGAGGAGATAGATAACTTCCTCATTTAAGACCTTTATTAACCATTGCTATAGAGGGGCTGTATAGATTAGACGGATATCTTCGCGTGAAATGAATTGATAGCTGCCAGTCAGTAAATTGCAATGGAAGCGTGAATCTACTTTATGTATTTTAATGTGGTTGTCTTGTGTTGTCTAATGTTGCGAAGGAAAACATACACATCATATTGAACAAGAAAAGGCTGAATTATTTTACCATCAAACATGTATGCAACAACTTCCAGACAACTGTACTTTTGTGTTTACCGGTACATAAAATTAATTTGTTTACAATACAGTATATCCTTTTGGATAAATTATGGATAGAGATTAGAGAGAACTAAATGTTTTTTCTTCTTTATGTTTACAAAAAAAAGTAGACCATTTTATATTATCCTTGGTGTACTCAAGATTTTTTTTAAAACTTGCAGCCAACAACAGTTGAACAAATTTCACACTGTGCCATCTTTAAAATGTACCTGTAGACCCTTTACATTATGATCAGATGATGGGAGGACAAGGGGAGGTGAGAGTACTGATGGTTCTGCACCTTCATGAGTGGATGATTCATAGATGGGATGAGAAGATGGAGAATTTCAATCAAATTTCTTCTTGGCTCCATCTTGATCAAGCTCTAACCTGAAATTGCTCAGACATAAAGGATGCATTGAGATGTCATAATAGATTGAATTTGGAGGAATCTCCTTATTCATCATCGCTCGCTCTCTCTCTTTCTCTTTCCCTCTCCTCTTTATTTTGAAATGATGACTAATAATCATTTCTAGCTTGCTTTCAATCATGATCTATTCTGTTAAAATCCATCGACCGTGAGTAGAATGATTGCTTCTTGCAATATACAACTAAAACGGAACAGTTTTAAAGGGAGAGTAGTTGGACAACAACAAAAGTATGACGCGCACATTTCCATATAATTTATACCTGATTATATTCCTGTTTGTTGAAATGTGAATAAAGTGCACAGAAAAATGATTTTCACATACACAGCTACATTTAGAATTAGATAAAGTAATTTGAATAAATTGCAAACAGACATAGGCACCCAAAAAGGAAATCATCACTATTTATTATGAATGAATTCAACTTGTAACACAATGGTTTTGAATTTAACAATTGGGTTGTAAAACCACAACACCTCGGGTACCTCAATAGTCAATACAAACACAGACACCACTGGAGGAAAGTTACTCTCAAAAGATCAAGGTACGCCATAGGGACTGGACCTAAGTTCATTGTTCCGTGCACTATTGCCCTGGCCAACACCAATAAAACTGGTGTCAAAATTCACATCTGTCTGTCAACGGGCTGGAATGATAATGACGCGCACAGTTCAATCTGTGACTAGTTCTGCACAAGTTGTGATGTGTTTGGAGCCTCTGAGAAAATTGCTTGGGCATCAGCATTCCCCGTTGGGAATACTTGCAATAAAAATAGATTGAATAGGCCTACATTTACACTTTATCTACAAATATCTAGTACATGTACTTAATATCTAAATTTGTATATCACCTTTATGGAAGTTGCTGCAATATTTATGGACATTTATTTTAATAATCCTAATCAAATTCAACACTGAGAGCCAGCACAAATGATTTCAAGTGTACTATCCTTCAGTAGAGAATGATCTGTCAAAATAGTCTGATCTTATTGGGTTATTGCAAAGTTCATTTTACATCTCTCTCTCTCTCTCTCTCTCTTTCTCTCTCGCTCTCTCTTTACACTTCTTTCATTTCCACAATTCGTAATTCATGTAAGAGAATTCTCATTAGTTTAAACTATCTTGAGGAATAAATTTGTATTCCTCAGCTTTTTATTACATGAAAATGTACAGAAAAGGCCTTTATTGTACAGTATTGCTGTAGTAGTGGAAGCTTTTGTTTGTTCAAGCGTTACAATCCTTTTGTGTCAAAACTCAGAAGTCAAGTCAAGAATTTCCTGAATGAACTTTGTCATTTCCTTCTGGTTTGGTCTGCAATCTACAGTATATGTGTAAAAGTCATTAACGTAACGGCTCAATGTACTACAAATGTACATGTATGTAAGACTTGCTTGGTAGGTCATAACCAATTTGCTAATGGCCTTCCAATTTACAAAAGTACAGTGCCGAAATACTTTCAAGAATGATGAAATAAAAAATGCTATAGAGTGCATATAGGGAAAAAAATAATTCCTGTAGAACGACTGGTAAATGGTTATGGTAATGCATGAATTAAAATATGCAGCTAAATATTGAAGTTTCAATTGTCAATAACCTTATTTAAATGTCAATTTTGTATCAATGAATAATGAACACTACATGTATGTCTGTAAATATCTTTTGATAAATTTTAATGACAATTGTTAAATGTACACATATATATGTGAAAAATTGTTAACAACCTTATTTCAGATGTAAAATCCATCAATAATGGCATCCCCTGAGGCAATACAATAAACCTGGAAATGTAAGGCTGGCCTACTTTTACGGTGACATTTCATTTTTTGCCACATGACTGTGGTTGTTATTTGATTTCCATGACAACAGGGAATAATGCCATTAACCTTTCCACAAAAGAAAATATATCATCACAGCTGGGGGAAGAAAAAAATAATCGCTGTCAGACATTTGTTGAAAACATGAATAAAATCCAAGTGGGTGCTGCTCGATACATGGATAGATGGAGATTATAGATAATATTTGAAGACTGTGTGACATTCGAAATCAACAATAGCAATAACATGTCTTCCTGTAAGAATACTATTTATAACGTTTTTATGTTTACATAGTTGAATTAATTTTTTTCTATCTCTTTTTTTCTTTCTTTATTTAGCAAGACATTTAAGTTAAATTTAGAGGTTGAAATGATTCAGCTCAAAAGTGCTCTTTGAAAAATAGAAAATCATTTTTACAATAGAAAAAAATAGGAAAAGAAATGTACATGTACACTGTACATGTATGTACAATGTAAGCATATTGAGGACCATCACCAATAACGTCTCCAATAAACATCACCATCCATTTATCATAATTTATATGAAAATTATTTCTATCCACCATCAACATTGCACATTTATGAAATCTATTAGCAATTCATCACTATCACTATCGCCATCACCATCCTCGTATGACTTTCCAGCATAACTGTCATCAATATCATTGTCATCCCCTTCACAAACATTCAAAGCATCATAACAGTGTCATCTAGATGCAGTTCTAGCACCATCATAATTCATCATCATCAACCATATCAATCAACAAACATGTAAACAACAAAATTGTTTCTAAATTATTTTTAAATGCCTCCATTTTTTCCACTCCATGACATACGCAAATTCCTAAGCAAAGATTCAATGGACACTACCCTCTGCTGTGAAACATTCTGCTAAACAAATCACTCCCAAGCCATACAACACCCATCATCACTTACTTGATACCGCTTTTATCGGTTTTCCATGTCCCACGTTTACCGTCTGTCCTCTGTAATGAGTTGAGTATATCCATTCCTGCACAATCATGGAGAGAAAATAAATTCCATTTGATACTGATGTCTACTTTGGCTGATGGAAGCACATGTGTGATGATGCATACGTTTCACAGTATTGAATATGCAATAAGTGATGACAATTATAATGGAAATACCATACATACAGTGTACTTTATATTGGGGCATACATGAACACTGTTGCCCCACTTGCCCATAAAGTCAGAATTTAAATGTTTGTTTCAACTTTTCATGAAATGATTTTGACAATACGATTAATTCTTGATTCATATTTTCTGTGATCTGTATAGATTAATTTAAAAAGTCATAGAGATTGATTAATTAAAGTTCTGAGTAGAGGTAAACTTTATCTATCAAGAATAAAACATATTTTCACAAATCTTTCATGAAAAGAGGTAAGACAAATTATTCCAACTTTACGGGCAACACTGTTCACTGCCCATAGATAATCAATCATTTTAACTTTTTTTTTTTGGGGGGGGGGGAGGGTCACAAATTATTTACCTCTTGTTTAAACAAAGACATTATGAATTTATGTCCTAACAATAGTTGCTTTATGTCCATGAATTGTCGAATATCTCTGAAGGCAAATGTCTGACAGAAATATCTAAAATTTAAATCATGAATCATCTACATATATATGCACTGCACAAGTGAAGTTACATTAGATACATTTGGTGATTGAAAGGAAAGATAAAGCAGTCTCCATAGGATGCATAACTATTTCCATCAAAGCACACTGCTGCTAATCAGTAATCTGAATATTTTATTTGGCAAATTGTCTTTTAAAATTAATGATTTTAATCTGCAGAGGTCACCATTGAACAAGTGCCAATGCTAGTTCTCTAAAGAACTTTTTGTAAACAAATATCAATTGTTTCAGTTACAAAATCACAAATCATAATCTGATGTAGGGAATCTATGCTGTAGGATAAGGTCAAGTAAAGAGAAAAGGACAGAGGACATAAGGTATTAAAATAAAGAGACAGGTTGTGAAAGATAAGTAAATGGACATAACGAAAAACGGAGGAGAAAGTGAAATTAAGAGAGTGATAGAGGGAAAGCATGTTTGAGATGAGATGGGAAGGGGGGGGGGGAGAGAGAGAGAAGGGGGAGAGACAATGAGTATAAAAAAAAGGCAAGTAAAATAGGAGGCCATTTAGACAAAAAGAGTAAAATATGAGTGAAGAGAGATATATGGAAAAAAACAGAAAATATGGTAGACAAATGGAGAAAGAGAGACATTGAATAATACATCATACATACATGTAGTATCTAGAGATGAGAGTTTTGAAATATATAACCAAAAATTAGAGGGTGGAGTGGGGTATTACACGATTAAAACATTGACCTAGAAAAATTGCATTAGGGAGTGACATATTATAAAGTGCATTATTCATTGACAGATAAAAACAGCAGATAAGCTCACTTTGCTTCTATAGCAGTATGGATGGTTATCTCATTTCAACGGCCCAGATTAAGAGAGAATTTCAATGAATTTGACAGATGTTACAGGAGGGTAAACAAGGGAATGACTATAAAATCAAACACGACAATTACTTGCCTCACCTAGTTTGATGGCATTATATCATTCATGGCTAAACTATTACAATTATTAAACAAACAGTACAGAAGTTGAATCAATCAGCGGATATAGGCTACTTTTAATCTAAAGAACTATGTTTCGAACTTTCATGCACTATTACCTTTTTGGACACAAATTTAATCAGTGGTAGCCCAGATATGGTTGCTTTGCAAAGAGTTTTATTTTTTGCTTCAATATGCACAACTGTGAGTGTATTGAGGAGAGGTACATGTATTTGATGTTTCAGTGCATAGTAATATTGCATGAACCCATATGGCAACTGGAAAGTATAACAAGAAACATATTTGAGATAGGGGATATACTTTTGCTTTGGATAAGGATGACTATACTTGTATGGTGCCTCAAATTATCTTCATGCAATGCAACAGTATCAAACAAATACAATTGCAAATTAGTAGAGGTACCTCAATAAATAGAAGTACAGTAAAGCTAGAAACTTGTGTGCATTCCACTTTTGAAAATTTCACAAGTGATGTATATTTGCAAAATGTTAAAGCCACAAATTATTTAAATCACATGAATAAACTGACAGATCACAAGTTAAACTGACAGAACACAGACTTGGGGAAATATTTATATTTATTATAGTGAAAATATGAATTATTTACAATTTCAGAAATTGCAAACAAATAAACATTTCAGTTATAAAATTAAATTTAAGTTCAATCTAACTAAAAAGTTTCATGGTTGGAATAGATGACTCACCTATCCTTCTCTCCTGGTTCTTGTCGACTAGTAACTGATGAATACGCTCCTTTAATCTATTGACTTCTCTTTCCTTCTTCTTCAGGTCATGCTTGAATTGTACATCTCTGTGTTTCAAGATACCTTCTAGTTTCCTCATCTGTCAAAATAAATGGCATCAATATATAAATATTAAACCAATAAATTGCATTTCATTTACAAACATTTTTTAAAAAGTGAAAGCTACTCAGTGGTGTGTTCAAATCCTAAGTTCCTGACAATAACATATATATTTTTTTTAAATTCATATTATCGAACATCAGGTAAGTTTAATTATGAAATATAATCCAACGATGCTAAAAAAAAAGTACATGCACCTACAAATCACTGCATGTTCTATCACCATGACAGAGCTATTTCACATTAAATAATTAGAGCATGACAAATTGGCTAACATTACAGTCATTGAATACTCTTTTGCAGAAAGATGGCTATGCTTTGAGAGTGTGAATGGCTAAATTAGTTCAGTAAAGTTTAAAATGTACCCCCTGGAAACTCATTCATAATTTCATATCATAAATAAAAGGCCATAAACTGTGGGGGAAATTTGTATTGGACATCCCTAAATTGGCGACTTAATGAGAAATTAATCATTAATTCTGTAAATACTTGCTTCCTTCATTTTAACATTACACATGACATACTCTACAGTATGTAAATTTTCACCACCCCAAAAAATCCACACAAACTTTCCCCACCACAAATGGAATCTACTGTAACAAGAGTACCGTAAATTGGATTTCTACGCTTCCCACTTTCCAGGCTTTAGAGGAATTTAATACCATAGCAAATACTTGTACAGTATACATTTCTAAATATATTTTGCAGTAGACTACCTGTACAGTGGAGATCATTTCTAACATTACAAAATGAAGAACAGTTCAAAACATTTACACTAAAGACCAGTTTTAAACACTGTATAACACAGAAAATTTCTGAACATTTCACAATGCAGTACGAGACAGTGAAATATGGACAAAGGGAACATTGGATACCCCATACTGTATCCAAGGGGTTAACCAGACTACCCTTCCCTTGTGGTCAACCCCTGGTGTGGTGGGACTGAGTCACTCACAGCTGACGGGCCGTCTAACAGGTTTCAAGCAGTGGGAGGGGGTGAGGAACGAGAGACACTCACAGATCACAGGAAGTCGGATGCTAATGTTGCAGAACTGAATGCCATGCAGTTTTCTGCACTGCTCACTGCATTGCAAGATGCCCTTGATGTATTGACAAGCAAGGGGAAGTGCTATCCCCATGTATATTTGTCTTTTTTAATTCATGTACATGTACATGTACGTGTAGCATGAAAAGTCGATTTGATTTTGGAATTATTATAAAGCTACATGTATACTAGAATGGGAAAAAATGAGACGTCACATGAGTAAAGCTAGACAGTTCATGGTATTGTTAGTTATTCAAATTGATTCATTTTTCATATCATTCAACATTGTTTATTTCACGATATCCTATTCATTTGTAACAATTCATGACATCTGTCTCACTGCTTTTCTGTTTATCGTATCTGTTTGCCTATCTGCCTGTCTTTTTCTTACTATGCTGGCCCTGTTACAAGGGCTATGACAACTCTGTTTGTCAGTCTGTCTGTCTCGCTTTCCCGTTCTCTCAATATCAATCTTGACAATCCTTCTCTCACATAATGCCTTTACACTTTTCTCATATTCTGTTTTCCCCATTTTACCATTTTCATTCACTTTCTCCTTAGCCTCTTTGATTTCTAAAGCTGTCAGCCATAGGCATGAGCTTTTCAATGTTATTCCCTGCAGCTTCGCTATGAATGCAACACCATTGCAGACTAAACATGACTGTGCACGATGTCTCATACTGTAGTCTGCTCACACTACCGGTATATAAAAAATCACACACAGGTGTGCACTGTTCACACATGAAAAATGTAACGTATAAAGAAACATCATTTACAAAAGTCAGTTCTAAAGAGGACAGCTGAGAAACATTCAGCGCAATTAATGCGCAAACATGAGTGGACCCCGATTCTTCAGCAAATGTTCATTCAAGACAATGCTCAAACATTCCTTTTGCTTTTGTACATGTACATTATATTACGTCTCGTTATACGTTTCGTCATAAAACGTTCAGACAAGACAAATATCAAACGATGAAATCTGCCAGTCTGAACAGCGGATTAGATGGATGGCTCACCTCATCTTTCTGGCTCTTGAGCTTGACTTGGGAGCTCTTGAGTTGTAACGTCAGCTGCCTTTCTCTCTCCCCCTGTGATACATTCTCTCTCTGGGTCTGCTCGTTCTGTTCTTTTAATCTTGTGTGGTTGGTCTGAAGGTGTTCCAAGTCACTACTGGTTCTCATTTGCCTGTAAAGAAGTCAAAAAGCATGAATTATGATGCGAAGTTGAGCTCTAGAAGTATTACTTACTGAAACTTAATAAGGAGTTGATTAATAGTAATTTAGGGCTTGTTCATTATCAGGGCTTGTTTATGATCAGGGCTTGTTCATGATCAGGGCTTGTTCGTTATCAGCTCTTTCATCATGTCATTTCAAATGGCACATCTTTACATGAATGTATTAATCTTGATTGTTGACATACATGTAAAACACAAAAGAATACATCATAATCAATCAACTGATATATGAAACCTAAGATCTACAGTCGTAGATGAATTTTAAGCTGAGATTTAAAGACAAACTTTCCCTTTTGAGTACAGCAATATTTTCTGAGTTACCAAACTAAATCAGCAATTAGAATACCGGTATTCATTTTAGATTTATCCAACAATTACAAAAAGAGGTATTTCATACATTATCAAATATATTAAAGTCACTTCCATTTGAACTTACTTGGTTTCTAAGTCTTCATGTTTCTTCATACTTCTTTGATGTCTCTGTATAAGTTCATAGGCACAGTTTACAAGCTGGACAAGATCAAACTGCTCTGGTTTGCCTCTATCCTTGCTAGCAGTTGAAGGCTTAATGAAGAGTGGAGGGAAACCCAATGCTGTTAATTCCTGAAAATTAGAAATTGAATTATGATTTAAAACAAAATTGCAAAAAACATAACTTTTGTAACATTTTTTTCTTTTCTCAAGTAAATACATGTAATACTGTAAAAATATGAAATAACCTGATATGAGGTAATACAAACATGTACTTGACTCAACCTCTCTAGTTGCTCTTTTTGTTGTAGGTTTTCCCATTACCTCCCCCCCCCCCCACCTCCTTCCCCCCCCCCCCCCCCAAAAAAAAACCCCCTCTCTCTCTCTCTCCCCTAAATACATTAACGAATAGACTGATTTCTTTTCTATTCTGTTGTCTACATTTACTTTCGTCTCTGTCTCTTTCTTTCATTCTCATGTGATCTCTATAGAACCTTGAGTGTTTTCTCTTTTGAAAGCGGCAAATACTAGGTTATAGATGGGCTGGTAGACTAAAAACTACTGTGTTAGAAGTAGAACGCTATCAAGGATGATGGCATTCATCAGCATTCTTTAACTAGTGTTGAGTATTTTGTTAAAGTGTCTCTATGGGTTATCAAGTATCATTTACTACATGTAACTAATACTATAATGTACAGTACAAGCTGGTTACATTTCATGATGATACATGATACAGTTCCAACAAGGCACTACCAAAACATACACATGCACATGCGGCACAGGTGCACAACTGTATCAAATTGCATTTATTACGTAGTTCAAGTGCAAGTATGCAAATCTGTATAATCAGCTGATGCTGCAAAGATTTTGATCTAGATAGCTGCTGCTTTTAGTCAGTTAATGTACATGTATCTATATGTATTTTTTCATTGAAAATCTGACTCATTATATCAACATCACATGCCATCATAAAACTTATAAAATCAAACATGTTTTAGCGATTAACATTCATATAAACGCTGTAAACACACAAACTACTCCTTACATTATTGTGCAATTTGATTATTAATCATTAACAAATGATATATTAAAAGTGTGTGTCCTGTTTAGTTACTACATGAACAAACATGTATTGTACAGTACCATATTTATATTTACAAAATGTCATGAACTGTAGATTGAATAAGTCAAAGTCAGCTGATGAATTTCTAATCAGTACATTGTATAAAATGGGGTGTAATTCAAACTTTGAACATTAGAACTTTTCACCCATTTTATCAATTGTTATGAGGAACAAAGAACAATAAAGGTTAAAGGATGCCAGTTAGAACTGATCAGAGGGCCTGAAAATCACCTAGAATGAGCTATTTTGTACACAAAAAATCCTAAACTATGGTCTGAAAATAACTTGCCAGGGCCTGAATTCAGGCTATTGCCTGAAAAATGACATCCCTGTTAAATACATTTAAATTAAAACAATCCTGTCATCCAGAAAGTTACCTTAATTATACAATTCCCTGCAGACACTTACAACTAAGTTAATCAAACATTAAACACAATATAAAAGGGTGAGTAAATACAAAGTCCTTTAATCAAACAATGTCCCCACCTACAGTGTATGTTATTAAAGCTTGAGAGTCAACATACATTGTAGCGTGAATGAGACAAGGACTAGCTAGCCACTAGCATCTTTTCACATCTCATTGTTAGAGTTGAAATCTTAGGATATTACAAGGAGACAGACTTGTGTATGATCAGCTTATACATGTAGGTCTATATCCTTTGTGATGAGAGCTTTTGATTGGTTTTGTCTGGCACTGTGCACTCTCATTGGATAAGATAGATGATGGTTGGTAGAATCATTGCATAAAGAATGCAATAAGATTAGAAGTTTAGAACTGAGTGAATGGTGAAAAAGAATGAAGCCCTTCTATGTACCGGTATGCCTATGATTCATCACAATTAAAGGAACATTTGTATATACATGTACAGTATATTTTAGATAAAAATGAAAAAAATAGAAATATAAAACCAATGAAGAGCAACTTAAGTCAGCAAATTGAAGTGGAGCTTTTTATTGTTATTAGCCTAATATTATGACATTTACATGTACTTGACTAACACATACATGATTGCACATGAAATGTACATTCATCTGTATTGAGCCAAAAGGGTGTAGCCATATCATTTTAAAGAGTGACGTGTAACCCCCTTCTCACTCAAACCAAATGCATGTTTATCTGATTTAATATCAATTGCAAAAAGGTAACATATTCTTTTATTTGAAAGAAAAAAGAAGAAGACCCTTCTTACCTGGTCTAGGTAGCTGACACACTGATCTATATTATCTTTGGTGCAGAAGGAAGGGCCGCCCCCGGAGCCCTCCCCATTGGAAGGCCTTTGGGGTGATGGGGTGTAGCCATGGGGATTCCTGGGACTAGTCGGATGGTAGTGATAGGACTGTGTGGTGTACTTTGATATAAACTCATCGTGATCAAAGGATAACCTCCTGGAAAAAACAAAGGAGAAGAAATATTAGAGATCTTGGATAAATCATTTCTTATCGTGAGGTAAAAACCACAAACAAGAAGTCTAGAACAAATTGAGAGAATTAAGTAAATAACTTTACATAGATTACAGTATGTACAGTACATGAAGCTACATCCAAGGCATTTTTGCAAAACATGTGCTAGAAATGGTACTTAATGGGCCCGCTTTAAAAAGAAAAAAAGAAAAGAAGTAAATTAATGTAGATTAGTATTTGCACAAACAAAGGTATCATACATTGTGGAACTTTAAAGTACACTGAAAGCTTCAAGGAACTTGAAAATACACACTACATGTACTAGTATACATGTCTGTTATTCATGAATCAGTAATTACCCTACACAATATATCTGTGGTTTCGTACATCCTTTTCATGTCATATATTACAATTCCTGCCTCTTAGCTAGAAACTGAACAAAATGGTTTCATAGTTTTGTAAAAACAAGTGGTATTCGTTCCTCTTTCCTTTACATGTACGTCACAAAAACATTCATATCTTTATGGGTTCATTCTAGGTTTAACTTCTAGATTTAACAAAGTCTGCACATAAACATTGCTTGCAGCACTGGTGGTTTCCTGTGGTCATAGTCTGTCAGATATTAGTCATTATTTAAAGCATAACTTTACTGTACATCAATTCATGCATAATGTAGTCTACTGTATTGTATCTCGGCTACCAAGTAGACCTACAATGTACATGAACATGTACTGTACATGTAGGTAATCCTACACAGAAGTTTGTCCTTAGTCTAAATCTGAATGCTGTACAGTTATGACAATAAAAAAGAGGCACACGCTTTAAAGTGGGTTACCTCATCTAGAAAATCACTATTGATTTTTTGTGTCAGGACAGGTACAAGGTCAAGCGCTTGACATTTGAAGCAGGGAAGTGGTGATTAATCATTACACAGCTTAAATAGCTTCATATACTTTTATACTCGTTCAACTTTAGTTTCAAGTTGGAGAGTTTGGCCCCCCAAAATAAAATAGAAATCCTATCATTATGTACCTTTAAACACAAACTATTTTGATTTCCTTTCTGGGGGGGGGGGGTTGTATTTGCTTCATTTCACTTCTTTGTTGGTCTGTTTATACATGTAGGTGTTTTAAGTTTGTTTTTATTTGTAAATTTATAGTTTAATTTATTCATTCATTTAATTAATTGTATTTTTTTTTTTTTTTTTTTTTTTTTTTGGAGGGAGGGAGGGGGGGGGGGGGGGGGGGGGGGGGGGGTGTAGACAGTTTTTGGTACAGAAACTATCTGGTATGGTCCTCATACAAGTACAGACATGCATACTCTCTACCTGCATAAAAATGGCAATTTAAGATTTCATAAACAATAATAATAAATCTGAACCCTTCTCAACTTCTATGCCGCAGGTACCAAATCCTGCTCTATAACTTGAATGTTATGCACTAAATTTCTCTTCTTAAATTCATGAACAAGCTACAATTACAGTTACACATCTTAGGAGTTTACATTGTATGCATAATATAATGCCCAATAACTGGGCTAGTTCGGTAATCTAATTCTTTTCACTAAGGTTAGAAACGACTATTTGTTTTGTGACCTTTAGCTTCCCTTGCTTTGAGATCGAAGCGAAACTAATTCACTGATCAAATTGAAAGGACTGTGTGCCACAATCAGCACACTTTAGATTAAATACTGTATACTGTTCAATTATACATGTACAGGTATGTAGAAATCACTGCAAGCTTATTACCCAGACGACCTTTATTGACTTGTCTGATCTTCATTATAAATTTGAAAGACTGTATGTGCAAAGAACATTCTTAAGGCAAACCATCCATTCATATTCAAATGTATTTCTATGAATAATATATTATGACTCTGGTGAAACGAATCAACATGCACGTATTGCACTACTTGAGTACATTTTATTTTCACAAACACCTTGTTGCCTGTCTGTACCTGTTGTAATATTTGGTTGATCAGTGTTGCAGTTGAATGCACTTCAATGAGTGTCAATGATCAAATCTGATTAATGATGACAAACAAGGTAAAGGCATGAGATTCAGTCTGTGAAATCAACAAGCATTTCACCTACACCCCTGTACACATACAAGTAAATGTACAGTATAAAATGTAATGTATGTAGATTTCATCCCATGTAGAATTTGTAACTGAAGAATAAGAAATGGGCCAAAAGAGATCAATACCTACAGTACATACTGTAGGCCTACAGTACATCAGGGCATTGATACTAAAAGGCAACCTGGACACAGGGGCACTCAAAATCTGAGTCAACGTCCCGGGGGAATAGTATATTTGTATTAAGCGCTATCTAAAAATTAAATATTATTATTATTATTGTTAAATTTTTTAGTTTTTATAGGGCTCATGTATTTAAGATTGTGAAAAGCTAAATCCTGACAACGCTCTTAAAAAGTTTGTGTGAAGCCCTGACTACATGACTATGTCTTGGTCACCATTAAAATGATATTTAGAATTTAGATTTTAGTTCCTCTTTAATTTTTTGTTTCTTCTTTCGTTCTGCTGTTCTACAATATGTTGTCCAATATCATGTATGAGTCAACATGTGAGAAAATGGCGTCAAAGTCTGTTCAATTTTGATGAATTCATCATACTTTGCCCTTCCTTATTCCTTGTATCAGGATATGTGTACACGACAATTGTAAATGTACATGTAAACCCGTCTACATGTACATACATATATACCTGTGACACCATTTGGGATTTTTGTCACGAGGCTTTTTTTCCCCTTTTCTTATCAGAGTGCAAACTTGTGTGTTGAATGAGTCAACAGGGTTGTGTGAAACAGACTAGGAGGGGTAGTGTTTACACATTTATTCAGTTAAAGGTGATTAGGTCTGGACTAAAGAGACTTTTATGATACTTTAGGATACTGCATCAAGAGGGTAACTTGAAGAGGAATTGTCATTAGTTGGAGAAATTAGTATTACCGGTAGTTGACACAATGAATGCATAATTAAGCTAAATCAAAACAGAGTATATGGTTTTACACTGGAAGCGCATTGTATTAATTTGAGACAACTTTCAGCACTCTTGAATGGCATAAATCCAAGAAAATTTCATGCATACAGTAGTTAGTCCCAATACACCTGACTTTAATATGGGATACCAGTTAGTAATTTCTTTTTCTCAAATAGCATGAAGAGTTCCAGACATTTGAGAGCCCCATTCAATATAATATTTTAAATGGCCTGAAATGGAGAAGTGATGGGGCCTGAAATCAGGTTGAATTAAAAGCTTTAAAACTAACATCCTTGTTTACACAAGCCTAAAATATATTTTGCAAGATCTAAAGTTACATTTCTTAACTGTCCCAGTAGCATTTATTCAAAATATTTTTAATATTTTGTCTACCACAGGCTACATGTAATTCATGCAGAGTTAATGTTTCGACATGACCCTCTTTTAGACCAATTAATGTTAATTTTACTATTGAAAACCTAAATGAAATAACAGTAAACAGTCCAGGTATTTGCATGACATACCGATGTGCACTAATACTGTACATGCAGTTTGTGTATTTAAAGTTTGCATCCAAACTCAAAGTGCCATTGAACTAGCATTGAACAATGGAAGGAAACATAAACCCACCACTTCAATTTGCTCTTTGTACTAGTGGGATATAGTACAGGACTGCACGTACAGTACCTGTTGTCTGATTTTCTTTGTAATAACTGATAAGGAGGAAGTCCTAAACTATAAACAGCCTGGACCTGCTAGCAATTGCCTCATACATGTTCATGTATAAGTGACAAAACCAGGGTAATAGTGTTTTTAAATCTCCTCTTTCTCCTGTTAGTCCTGTATAGATTTTCCATGCTTTTTTGTCTCAGCTTTTATTTTATACCGGTACATGTTCTATGTGACAAAAAAATACATTGAATTTATGTGCAGTTACTCAAATGTAGGCTATGTGATCTCCGAAAAGCGGAGGGACAACAACAAAGAGAGATGTAGAGCATTTGTGTGCTGCATAATCTCTTTAGTTTAGACACACAAATTGCTTGTCATAAAATAGACAATTCTATGGATGCACTTATAATATTAATGAAACACTGGTTATCAACAACAAAAAATATTATCTACATTTCGAAACAGTCCATGCAAAGTAAGATCTCTGGTGATATTACCAGTGGAAAAAATATATATACCGAGTTATATGCAGGACAAATGTGCACAAAAGAGCTACATTTACACACATGATAAATTGATAATAAAACAACAAAACAAAAAAACAAAAAAAATAATAATAATAATAACATTTATTGAAAAAAATCAACAACAACACATCTAGCGTGACCTCCATGCTCCAACAACTTGACTGGACCACACTCGAGCAACGCAGAGAAAACTACAGACTGGTGATGATGTACAAGCTCCACAACAACCTGGTAGCACTCGACACAGCATCCTACATCAACCCTGTCACAAGACCCTCCAGGACTGCCCATGCACATAGCTACCAAGTCCTCCGTTCAAGAACTGAGCAGCATAAGCAGTCCTTCTTTCCCAGGACTGTGAGGAGTTGGAACAACCTGCCATCAGAAACAGTATGTGCCTCATCCGTCAATGCCTTCCGTCAATGCCTGACGGGAGGCAGCAACTAAGTCCGGGAACTTTTTACTTGCACCATGTAAATAGCATTGCACCATGCACCTTGCTCTCGTAAGCACACACACACTCATCAGTCTGCAAGAATCTTCAACTGTGAAGGAGGTAGACTTAACCCAAAGAAGAAGAAGAAATCGTAAAAGAGCTCAGGATGCGAAACAAACAATATAGAATGCATGCTAACAGTAACAAACAATACTTAGATCTTGATGTAGAATGTAGATGGTGGTTCATAAACTTTGTATTATTACTTTACCTTGGATCAGAGTGCGGGGTGAGCACTATTGAGTTCGCTAGTTCCCATCCAGCCATCATGAAAACTTCAATGAATACATCTAGAAAACAAAATAAAATAAAATAACAAATTAAGAGTCAAATTTATTTGTGTTATTATTTTTATTATTATTGGTGGAGTAAAACAAGTCGGACTGGGTGTACACATGAAATAAAATACTATCAAAAAACGCTGATGAGCCTTGCATTGGCCCGGCCCTTGAATATGTCAGGATTTTGAATGTTGACTATGTTCGGTGGTATTAAAAGAAGTGAAGTGTCAAGTCTTTAGAAGTAGATCTAGACCTCATACATAGCCTATGCCTTGAGAATTGAGATCTACCCTTTCATTTTGTCAAATAAATTTTGAACTAAATTCTGAAAACAAATACAAAAAACCCTCAAACAAACACTTGAAAATGGCTTGAATTTGTGCGTGAAAGAAATTGTTGGTTTTAATATTTTTCTACAACTAGACCTAGCTAGACCCTAGTTAAGTTACAAATACAAGTCTACAACTAAGATGTAAATTCCCCCAAATTATAAGTTACAACTTACAACAACCTCCTTCAATTTCATTCAACACAAAATGAGCCTGTTCATTAATTTTTGATTAAATCTAAAAATAAAAAAATAATAATTAATAATTCAGTCATATTCATTGATTAACCTTAACTATTAGCATTGTAGACCAAAATTTCTGTCTCTTTCGTTCGTTAGCCTCTGATTTGTGTAGGGTCGGCTCCTCCTGTCTTTATGAGGACAGAAATTTCGGTCTATTGCCTGCATCGCAGTTGAGTTGCAAATTGACTTGACACTTGTCAACTTGTTGCTGTCTTGCTGAGCATTATTCATAGAGAACTGTACAATGTAACTGCATTATGCATTTACGTATGATTGAAGCTTAATTTATAAAGTCTAAAACAAGGACGCTAGAGTCTACAGCTAGTCTAGTAAAAAAAAAAAAAAGAAGTTATTTATCACTCGCCGCGCGGCGCTGCGCTCTAGATCTATGGATGCAGCTAGCAATTAACTCCACAGTCGACAGTCGCGGCGCGGCCAGCGTAGACGGCAGGAAGTGAGGCAACAAACCGAACGATTTGTTCGGGAGTTTTGGCACTTTTCAACTCTTATTTAATACGACTGGAAATTGCATTATGAAAATATACTCACAAGAAGACCTGAGACTATAAATTCCACAGAAACAACAGGATCACGTTAGATTAGTTAAAACTTTTTCAAGAAGTCGTAAATTTGATAGCGAGTTGTCCTGATCCGTGGAATAGAACTGAGCGCAAATAATATTTTGCCAATTCAAATTGCAATGTCGCAGCAACAGTTTGTTATTGCATACATGCGCCACCATATTAATTACAGACCGAGGATGGGACCAGCGAAATGACTCGGCCGTCGTCTGCTAAGATTTGCAGAATCCTTCGCAGTCGTTATTTTGTAATCGAATTTAGGGGATGTGGGCGAAAGGGGTGGGGGTAGCAGTGGCGGATCCAGGGGGGGGGCCCGGGGGCCCGGGCCCCCCCCCCCTTGAGAAAAAATCATGTAAAATCACGTGATTTTTTACGATTTTTGGGGGTTGGGCCCCCCCCCTGGCGCTCAAGGGGGGGGGGGTGCAAATTGAAATTTTTTTGAGGATCAAAAAAAAAAAAATGTGCTCACTACCCCCCCCCCCCCCCCCCCCCCCCCCCCCCCCCCCACTGAGCGAATTTTTGGCCGACGCGTTTTTCAAATTTTCGGAAGCAAAAAAAAAAAAAAAAAAAAAAAAAAAAATTTGCTCTGTTCCCCCCCTCCCCCCCCCCCCCCCCCCCCCACTGAGCGACTTTTCGGCCGGCGCGATTTTCAATTTTCGGGAACAAAAAAAAAAAAAGTTGGGCCCCCTCCCCTAAGAAATCCTGGATCCGCGCCTGGGGGTAGGGGGGGGCTACTGAAATGGGGTTCAAATTGATTATTACACTGTAAGTAACTCAAAGGGGCTTCATTAGTTTGCCTACCTGCAAGCATGTTATGTAGATTATATACACACAGCAGTTTCGGAGAGCCTGGTTTTGGTTTCGGTAGTATGACTCAGGAGAGTCTGGGGGTGGAGTGAGAGCAATAATTCACTTCTCGCTCAGAAAGGAGTTGGTTTTAACAAATACAACAAAATAATGTCAGCACGTGTACACGGGCTCAAATTGACCCTTGCATTTTGATTATTTATATTTTCAAGAATATAGCTTGATATGTACGTGCCAGGATCGCTACTTTTTGGGGGTGGGGGCGGGGGGGGGGGGACGGGAGAGAGATAACTGGTACCAAGAAGCAGTTCAAGATGGCACTTGGGGATCAAGCCCCCCCCCCCCCCCCATTTAAACAGAACATATTGATCATGTATTAATCTAAGCGAGGCACATGTAGAAAATGGGTCGGTAAATGATCCATACTTTTGTATTGAAGATTGAATGTTCCTATCAGGGCCGACGAGTCGAATGACCACCGTAAAAGTGTGTGACGTGTCCAGATATTTTTAAACAGGGGTGGAGCCGTCTCTGAACAAAAAAAAAAAACAGGGGAGGGGAATAACAGCGGCTCTACCCTGGGCTGGGCACAGATACCATCATAAAAATTGGTCTGATCTGAAATTGTACAAGGAGATTGCAAAGAATCTGTGATAGACATAAGCAAAAAGAAACAAGTCCATGCAAAGGCGAATGGACGGAATGCCCTCACACCAGGGGCGTACGCAGGATTTTTTCAAGGGGGGGGGGGGGGTTTTAAAATATTTTGCTCCCGAAAATTTGAAAATCGCGCCGGCCGAAAAGTCGCTCAGTGGGGGGGGGGGGGGGGGGGGGGGGGTAAGCGGACACTTTTACGACTCAGCCGGCAGAAAATTCGCTCAGTGGGGGGGGGGGGGGGGGGGTAAGCGGACACTTTTTTTTTTTTTTTTGGTCTCAAAATTTCAAAATTTGACATTTTTTTACGTATGGGGGGGGGGTAAGGTCACCTTATTTAGGTTAGCCGTGGGTATAATTTGTTTGTTTTTTTTTTTTTTTTTTTTAAATCAAAAAAAAAAAAAAAAAAAGCCAAAGGGGGGGGGTTTTAGGTTTTTTTAGGGGGTTTACATACATGAAAATACCAAAGGGGGGGTTTGAACCCCCAAAACACCCCCCCTGCGTACGCCCCTGCCTCACACTATATTTAACTTCTTATGAGACATTACAAGCGATTTCCAACGTTATAAAGTGAACTCTGGTATCTAAAATAATAATTATTCTGTCTTCAGTCCCGGTCTTCAGTATGAACTTTTTTTCTCTCCATCTGTTGCTCCGCTGCCTGCTGAGCGAGGGCGCTATTGCAATTTGTCTGAAGCTGTATATTGGTTTCAGAGATTCTGTTTCTTACACATTTACAGAAATTACCGTCTTTCTTGTTGTCATGCAAAGTTGCTAACGTTTGCAAACATTATTTTCTCAACTGAAGCACTATCACAAACAGATAAACCAACACAAACATAAAGGAATGTTAAATTGAGAAAAAAAAAGTACCGGATCTATCTACAAGAAAAAGGGCGGACAGTTTCACAGTTCTCATGAGAAACTTAAATGTCATGGGCGTATGCGTGATTCTGTGATGGGGGGGGGGGGGGGGGGCAGCGTCTAACGGTGTGGGGTCCAGGGGCAGAGTCCCGGAAGCTCCTGGGTTTTCATCATTGATTTCTAAAGACCTGAAAACACTTCTCCTCGCATAATTTTTGTCCACTTTTCAGGCAAGTTTTATGGCCTCAGAATTAGTAGATTTGAAAAATCTATATACTATTCGTCGAGTCCATGAATTGTAATAATGTCATACTTTTATTGATTTTTAAATGTATTCTAAAGACATTCTAAGGGTATCATTCATAGTTAATGACAACCAAAATGATCCCCTCCCCCCTCCCCCCCCCCCCCCCGAAGAAAAATCTTTCTTCAATAATGCTAAAAATCGAGTTAGATTTATTGTGCCTAAAATATTGACCAAAAGAGTGTTTGTGATTTTGGTAATAACGGTGGTAGTCTTCCCTATCTTGCCCCCTTATATCAATGAGGGATCCCCCCCCCTCGTTTTTACGCCGTTGCCTGGTAGGATTTTTTTAAACTGCCGACAGGAAGTGGTATATCAATACCCCCACTTCATGATAGCTGCCTGACATAGTCAAAAATTCGCCCAGCCATGGAGCCAGGGAGGGATTTTTAATTTCCTCCCCATTGATTGGCCTGGATCTAGGTTGTATAGTGGCAAAATGTGAAAATGGTAACAGGAAAAGGGAAGTGATGGAGAGGTTTCTACTAGAAAAACAGCCTGGAAGAGATGTTGCATTTTCATTAATGAAAGAGAGGAAATTATCTTGTAAAACATTCACTATTCTCTGCCATAATTTTTCTGTTGAGCAGAAAGAAAAACACAGCAAAAGATGTTCAATTACATTGGACGACATGTGTAGATGCACCAATGGGTTTATTTCATTATTTGGATGGCGAAGCTTCGCTATTCGATTCTGTTATCAATAGCTGGCATCAAGGATATTCGTGCTGAAGTAACAGATTGCTCAGATCTTTCAGACATAGCATTAATGAATGAATTGGAAAAAATGGCCGTCACTCTCTCGGAGAGGCATGCATATCTTCGTCTTTTGTTTAAAATACGTTCAATACACGAATAGGTCAAGCTGCAAAGTGAACGAGAGAAGAAAATAATAACAATGCGTGATTTGTGCACGCTTAAAAAAAGAAAGCGATGCAGAAGGCCTTTACATTGGGCTACTAGTATGCAGAATATACCAAACAGAGAGTATAGGTGTTAGCAAAATACAGAACACAGAATCAATATAGGCCTACAGTTATTTTCATTTCTGGCTATTATTCAAAGAATGATCAGTACGCCTTGTAATTCCCGAATCCCGACATAATAGCACCAATGACTTTATGAAAAGTACCAAGTTCATAGCTCAGGACATAGCTCAGCACTCTTTTTCAATAGTGAATTCTTCTTTTCTGTGCAGGATTACCAAAGGGGTTAAGGAATTGATTGATTGATTTTATTCGTCAAGTATAGTACAATGAATGCATACATAAATCAAAATGAAAAGAGAAGATACATTGACAGGATAACCCATGAAAGCCGGAAAAGGCTTATTTCCAACGGGGAAACTTCCTGACATAGCAGCAATGAGTGAATTCTTTGGTTGTTTTGTCAAAGTACTCTCTTTAAAAAAAAGAGTGAATTTTCACTCTATTTTCACTTTCTTGGAAGTGACGTCCGTGATCACTTGTTTAGGAGTGAAAATCGATTGATTTTAGAGTGCTCTCTAAGAAGAAAAGAGTGAATGTTCACTCTATTTTCACTATAATTATTTTCACTCTCCAGAGGAGTGACGTCCGTGATCACTCGATTTTTTTTTTGAGAGTAGAGCCTCTTTCTCCTTGTCTGGGACGACAAGCACTTTCAATATCCCTACAGAAAATGAATAGACTTTGGCTGTATTGTAATTTCGGGAAGGGAAAATAACTTCAAGAAAGTTCGAAATAATGCAGGGAAATAAAAACTAAAATAATACCGCTTTCAGAACCAAAGCGATATGCATCAAGTAAAAAAAACTAGGAGTTGGGCGCAAACGCAATCGGGTACCACGACGCTGTAGGTAGCTATGAAAAAAGAGGCCACCATTTAAGTGATGATCTCACCCAAGACTCCACGGTAGTTTTTTTTTCTACTACTCCATACCGCCATAGGCCCCTAGTTTCTTTATTGAGAATTACATTGACAAACGTGCTTTAGTCCATCCTTCCCTCATGATATAACTGGCCGAACTGGATTCCCCCCTACAAATATTGGGCTTTCCCCTTAAAATATTTAAATCAATTGCAAAATGTTGATCTTATTCCAGTTGTCGGAGCCAGCTTAGCCGTCAGTTCCAGCTTATACCCTAAAAGGAGCCTTTATTAGGGATCCCCAAGACTCCCCGGTAGTTTTTTGTTGTTGGCTGCCTTACCCCCTCTCCCTTTCCACAATAGGCCCTTTTTGTTGAGAATTCCATCGACATAATGCTTTAGTCCCCTTTCCCTTAAATCAAAAACAATAATATTTATGATATAACTGGCCAAACTTGATTCCCCCTTCTTTTTCGAATATCGGCATATCCCTCCAAAGTATTTTCTTTTTGATAACTCTATTGACATATCGTGCTTTAGTCCCCCTTTCCTTACATCGTCAAGAACAATAAGTATGATATAAATGACCGAAATTGATATCGGGTTTTCCCGCCAAACTATGTGAATCAATTACAATATGATGATCGAGTTTCTCCTCATTCCTGACTTTATTTGTTTATGGGGTGAATCTAATCCTCTAAGGTTGACTCTTTCTGGCTTTCGGGATACAAGATAATGATTATTTGTACAGATTGCCCGTAAATTCTTTATTTGAGTAACGAATATATACACTGTCGCTCATAAAGGTGGAATATTTTAGTTTTACCCCAATTTATGGAATTATTTTAAAAATTATTTAAAAATAGTAGATATAGATAATAGTATACATTCTCAGATTTTATTGAATAATAACTTGCCAATGTGTGTTTTGCGGAACTGCTAAAGCATGTGTATGCTACTATGCTTATTAACTAGGGGACCTACGCTCTCAAGTCATAAATGACAGTAATGAGGATTAATGCCCCACAAAAGGGCACTAATATAGCACATCGACACGGTTTTGATCCTGGGGCCTTACAGTTACGAGGCCATTGTTTTGTCACTGAACCATGACTGTACGCAGCGGGGGCTAGGGTAGGGGGCAGTTTCCATAAATTAAAAAAAACAAAGAAAATGCAATAAATTTTCAATAATTTATTGCATTTTACCCCGGTCCCCAACATAACAAAATCCTCTGGATGGCCATGCATTATGGCTCAAGGCATGGGCACACAGAATTTTTTTTAATGTTAGGCACCGGGGTTAAATGCAATAAATTATTGAAAATTTATTGCATTTTCTGTCTTTTATTTTTATTTATGGAAACTGCCCCCTACCCTAGCCCCCGCTGCGTACAGTCATGGTTCAGTGACAAAGCAGTGGCCTCGTAACTGTGAGGCCCCAGGATCAAAACCGTGTCGATGTGCTATATTAGTGCCCTTTTGTTGGGCATTAATCCTCATTTCTGTCATTTATGACTTGAGAGCGTAGGTCCCCTAGTTAATAAGCATAGTAGCATACACATGCTTTAGCAGTTCCGCAAAACACACATTGGCAAGTTATTATTCAATAAAATCTGAGAATGTATACTCTTATCTATATCTATTATTTTTAAATTATTTTTAAAATAATTCCATAAATTGGAATTAAAACAAATATTCCACCTTTATGAGCGACAGTGTAGGATAGAGCGTTTTTATATTATCATGATCATTTATTCATTTAAACTGCAGTCATGAAGTGGTATATCAATAGCCCAACGCGTAGCCGCCTGATGTAGAATAATGAATTGACAACTTGTCCATTTCATTCAGTGTGCATATAGTATCTCATTACATGGCATCAAGGAAAGCTTGGCTATTCAATTCTGGCAAGGCAGTATTTCTCACAATACCAATCTGCCTCACTGTTATTTATCTAGTTCGCTTCTATTCGAAATACTTTCTGATGTTAATGACTTTACAAAAAAGCCAATTTATTGCCTTTATGTTTTCGGGAATCGTGATGATTATTTGTAATTGTTATGCTTCCTGTTAAAAATTTCACCAATTATTTACTGGGTGCAAGCCAAGAATGTGTTTAAAACAATGATGATGATTATGTTTTTAATTGCCCGTAAAACGTCTCTTTCATTAAAGGTATTACAAAGTTTTGGTAAATTTTGAAAATTGGCTGGATAGTGATTCTTTAAAATTTTGATATATCTGGATGCCCCTATGGATTTTTTATAAGCACTACAAAATTTAGCCCCTAAAACACTTCTGCTTTCGAGAAAAATTGAATATAAGAATTTACCGGTGCTCCCGGTAAATTTTGATAAATTTCAAATAGCGCCTACGATCATACGATGGTAGCTGCGACCATGAAAATCTCAGAATATGTAGTTGTGATATATATATTCCAAAGGGTAATAGCAAATCAGTCGATTTTATTCAAAGAACATTGTTTTATAGCTCAATTAATATATTGACCTTGAGAGGGCGCTATACAACATAAAGAGTTTATTATTTACAATTTCATCACTTTAAGACTCGATTTCAACCGCGACAACGATCACTGCATGTTGTAAGATCGCCTATGCTTCCAATATGTTCATTTGAACCAACTTCATGACCCCATACCAAAACTTTGTATTACCTTTAAGTAATAAGATAGGGCTTTTAATATTATTATTATACCATTGATATCATTATTCCTTAAATTTACTGGGCGGGCGGTGAACAAGTAATATTTTGTCTTTAGAAGCTCATGGAGGCATATATACATGTAAGTCAAATGCGTTTAGAAAAATTGACTACCACCACTTTTTTTCAATTCCATCTTATATGTCACTCCATTCTGTTCGAAAACATCCACTTTAAGATAATAATATCTGCAGAGGGCCCTGGTTGGAATATCATCATTGTTCACTGCATAACGCTCTGACAATTACTGATGAATATAGCTTTGAACGCAATCTCATCCATGCACCATCGTGATAGTCAACTATAATTATGACATTTCATCAAGTCCAGATCACCTTGGGTTCATAACTGACAACGTCACAAAGAAAATGGATCAGAAGTATGAGATCAATAGTTACACTCCGTAATTAAAGAGAAAGCATAATTACAAAAAATATGTGAACGATTCTCGAAATCTTGCTTTTAACATTAATGACAGCAGTTCAGTGAAAAAAAAAACTAATTACATATTTTGACGCATGCGTGGTTGTCACTTTATTTCATTTTCATTTCCTAATCAGTCCGTCCTACATGGCTTGTGACATAGATAATTACACATTATTTGATATTGAAGTCTATATGTAGGTTGTGATTGTATTATGAATCAAAGCCGTTCGAGGTAAAAAGTTGTTTCGTTTCACTTCTCGGCAAAACTGAGATATTCAGATTTAGAGACAACTTGACTAAAACAAGAGACCGAGTTACACTGTAAGTATGACATAATTAATAATTATTAAAAATGCATTTTTTTTAATACTTAGATCTGTTAAAAGGGTACATTTAAGTTTAAGTGGAGGAGACAAAGGCTATAAACACAGTGCATCGCTTATTGCTTGCTGTCATATCGATGAGCATTTTTGATGCAAAATATTAAGAAGTGAAATTGTAGTTACCTTGGTTACACTGGTTAACTACATTTGCTAGCAAACCATGGAAATTGCGTTATAAATTTGCTTTTGTGCGTGTGCGTGTGCGTGTGTGTGTGTTTGAGTGATTAAAAAAAAAGGAAAAGATTTTTATTTATTTGTTTGGGTGGATATAGATGTTGTTGATGAATGATACAGCAATTAGCTATTAAACAAGCACGTACTGATGAATGAAGGCTTTAATCGCTTTGTATCTCTGCAATAATTATGAACCAATGAAACTATTCATTTTCACCGTTTTGTCTCCTGGCTACAATTTAGATAGCAGCTCCTGCATTCTAATGTGAAACTCTTTGTCTAAACTTGTTCAAACTACAGATGGACATTTATTCGTCTTTGTTTGTTTTCTTCGTTTTCTTCGGCCAATACTTCTCTTTCACCGAACAGGGTCAGTACAAAATCTCTCTTTTCTACAACTTTATTATACGAAAAAGAAACGTTCCGTAAGTTATTCAAATAATTATCCTGACGCCCCTTTTTTTCTATTTCATATTCTTATGCTGACAATAGCAAATAATTCATTGCTGACGTCAATAGTGGGAGGTTTAGTCGAAGTAGCACTATACCAATATAAGTAGATTATACTCTCGAACGAAAGTAACGAAATGTCACCCAGTTTGGCAACGATTAATACATTTTTAGCATTTTTGAAAACACTATGCAAAATATTTCATACCTGGGCAAAGAAGTTCCTACTAAGTACTAGTGATGGAAAACAATCTTATTTGTGCATATAATATGGAAACGATGGATACAAGCTAGCCCCAACCGTTCTAAAAGTAAAAGCCTTTGCCTAATAATCCCCCATAATTATATCTCCTCTTCCTCCATTTCCTCTCTGTGAAAGTTATTTAGTACAGCGGATTAGCTCCCCATATAACGAGAATTGTGCACTTTTTGATAAAAGCATGAAACTTCTAGCATAGTTAGTTTAGACCATAAGATTCATTTTCAGATGTGGAGGGAAGTCAGATTTGACCTCTGATGACCCTGAGAGGTCAAATTCAAAATGACCGCCAGTCCGCATGGTCTAATGTACAAACACGCTTAACTTTTGAACCAAATAGTCCAGAAAAACATTTAAGGTGTCGTTTCCAACTAAATTGGGGATGCCAATGCATTTGGTAATACTTTTGAGATCGCCAGATTTCAGGGTTTTGCATTAAGGTCAAGGTCAAGGTCAAAATTGACTAAAAATAGCAAGTTTTCAATGTTTACAACAAAACAAATCCCATTTATTTTTCATTTGTTCGCCCCTATGTTCTCAAATTTCTTTAAGAGTGGTTCCCCTGCATACCATAAGATTTAATTTTCAGATGTGGAAGGAAGTCAGATTTGACCTCTGATGACCCTGAAAGGTCAAATCCAAAATGGCTGCCCGTCCCGCCTATTATAATACACTTAACTTTTGAACCAAATAGTCCAGAAAAACGATTAAGGTGTCATTTCTAACTAAATTGGGGATGCTAATTCATTTGGTAATACTTTTGAGATCGCCAGAACTCAGGGTTTTGAATTTAGGTCAAGGTCAAGGTCAAAATTGACTAAAAATAGCAAGTTTTTAATGTTTACCAAAAAAAAAATTAAAATTATGTATTTGTTATTTGTTCTCCCCTATGTCTCAAATATCTTTAAGAATGGTTCCCCTGCATAGTCCCCCATCTTAAACCCTTTCAGTTAGTTTATTTCAATGACTAGCACTAAGGTAGCAGTTCATCACTTGAACCCAGGTCAAATTCCTGTCCTTGCCGCTGACCAACCCCTGTATGCTCTTGCCAAGGAAATTCAGTGGACCTGGCCAGACACTCACGGAGAGGATCACTTTGTGATTATGTTTGGTGGTCTACACATCGAGATGGCCATGTTGAAGTTGGTTGGAAGACAGTTGCTGGACAAACGCCCTGGTACATGCCGACATTGCAAGTTCCTTCATTCATGCCAGCCATGTCACCAAGACCCGCCATGCCCACCAGGTCACAGCTGCGAGCCTTCAAGTTTACTCTCCTCCAAAAAGCTTACATTGACGAATGCACATTCGATGATACTGATGCCATTCAACCGCTTTTTGAGGAGTTGTGCGTACGGCGAGCAAAGGCCTGTGTCCACTTTGACTTCTGGCTTAAGACCCTGTCATTAGAGCTTCTGTTGCTGCGGTACATCAGGTCTCTTCGTGAATGTAACTTCAAGCTGTACGTTGAATCCCTGACGCAGATTATGCCCTGGATGGTCGCCCTAGATCACACGCACTAATCCAGATGGCTTTCCGTACACATCCGTGACATGACAACTCTCGCTGTAAAACACCCAGATGTACTAGCAGAATTCATGTCTGGAAATTTTGTAGTGCACAAAACCAGTAACAAATTTTCTGCCATGGCAATTGACCAGTGTCATGAGCAGAACAGAAGTGGATAGGGAAGTGGATAATTTTTTTTGAGTATTGGATTGAAAAACTGGGAGGGATTGATATTATTATGAACTGTAAATGTTTACCAAAATATGTGACTTCTTATAGAGGGAAAATACCTGATTTTTATTGTGACTTACTTTGTACATGGTTTACTGTAAAGCAAGTTAATTATGTAAAAGATATACACCACACCTATGGAAGTGTTACAAAAGATATGATTTGGTTAAATTGTGATATCAAATTTAAAGGAAAAGCATTGTTGTATAAAAATTGGATAAAATCGGGTATATTATTTTTAGGGGATATAGTGATAGGAAATAGATTTTTGACAGTCAAAGAATTGAAAGATAAACTTATCTATTATGATGGTAGATGGTTGAGTGAATATGCAAAAATAAGAACCGCAATACAACAAAGATGGAGGCGAATCATAAAATATGGCGAACAAGTTTATGATTTTAAACGATTACAAACGTAAATCAGTTATATACTATAATTTGAATTTAAATAGTTTTGAATTTTCAATACACTCTATTACTGTGAAAAAAGTATATACGGAACTCATAAAATTAATCCAAAAACCATCTAGGGCGGTAGACTTCTGGAACGAAACCTTACAAACAAATGTTACTATAAAGTGGGACTCTTTATGGTTATTTAAATTGAAATATGCTCGTGATAATTATTTGATACAATTCAACTTTAGATTTATGTATAATATTTTACCAACACCTGTTAATTTATTCAAATGGAAAATCAAAGAAAACAATTTGTGTTACTACTGTAATAAACCTGGTACTATTATACATGTATTTTTTGAATGCGAAAATATTTACCGATTTTGGAACGTTATCGAAATATTATTATGTAACTCCTTCTGTAAAGATTTTAAATTCTCACCCATTTGTGTTGTATATGGTTTTCATGACGCAAAAGAAAATGTTATAGATATTGATCTAATACTTCATTATGCTTTATTTGCAATCTATAAAGCGAGTGTTGGAAATCAATTTAATAAAAATGTAGTGACGAGAATAATAAGCAAATATTTTTTGTTTATGTTAGAATACAAAATAGAAGTTGAGGAAAACAGAACTAAAACAACGAATTTGAATATTATTAAGTGGAAGGAAACTATAACTAATTTAAAATCTGCTATTAAGTAAATAGAAATAAAATTTGATTTGACCTCATTTAGACATGTGATTCAGTGATTTGTTATGAATATTTATGTACTATGATGTTATCCATGATTTTACCTGAATAAAGATTTATTTCAAAAAAAAAAAAAAAAATGAGCAGAACAGCGCAACAGTGAAAGGTTCTGGAGGAGCTATTGGACTTACTGGCAATCCAGGATCACTCCGACGCTGGATGGTAGCAGGGCCAGAAATTGCCAGGATCACTACAGAGTTTGAGGAACAGGCCATAGAGCAAAATAATGGTTCTGCTCACACTGGACAACATCACCATGACCGGCAACCTGGAGTGCAGGCAGCATTCCTGAGGGATGTTACGGCACTTGTGAAAGTACTGGAAGAGATGGGGAATCCATTTCTAGAACAAAGACAAGACCTACTAGTCATTGACACAAGCGACATCATGGACACCCAAGTGGCTGAAACGGTGAGAAGGATTGAGACCCTCGGTGAGTAGAGCAGGCTAGAGCAGTGTACAACACCTATTACACAAACACTTCCTAAGAACAAGTTGCCACTTTTCAGTCGGCAGCCGGCCAAGGTTATGTCAAAACAGAAGGCACAGCTCGCAGCACTTAAGAGTGACTGTGGTCTCTTTTCGAAGCTGTACATCTCGTGTCAGACACGGGAAGGAGACAATTTCTTCTCCCATGAAAACCAGGCAGCCCCGACAGCTCTGTCAACTGGAGGGAAAATGCGGTTTGGAGTTAAAGCAGATATACTTCGCTGCCTGGAATCAAATCTGCTCGAAAACAATAGTGCACCTGTGGCCCAAGCAATAATTATTGATGGTGCAGCTGTGGTTCAAATGCTCAATCATGGAACATCAAGAACATTCAAGAGTATGGAGAAAGAGTGTTTGCCCCATAGATATTTGCTCAACTAGAGAAAGCATCCGCATTGACCTTGTTTGGGATGTATACTTACCTGCTAGCCTGAAAGCCTCAACAAGACAGAAAAGGGGAAAGGGCACCAGGAAAAGGGTGGCTCCTCCTACTGTGCTGCCCCAAAAAAGGACTCCTCCGAGTCGATGAGAACAAAACTGAATTATTTGCTTTCCTGTCACGCGAAGCCGTTAATCTTCCTCTACCGGAGGACAAGGAACTATACGCAACAGATGGAAGTGGAGTACTCTGTTCTCCTGCTGAGTCACACTTGGCAGGCCTTGTCCCATGCTCGCACGAGGAGGCTGACACTCGTCTACTTCTGCATGTGGCAGATGCTGTGCAAAAAGGGTGCAAAACGGTAACCATATAAGTACCGTTGATACTGATGTGGTTGTACTGGCCGTGGCTTCATTCAGCAAGGCAGCTCCTGATGAGCTGTGGATCGCTTTCGGTGTTGGATTAAGCTTTCGGTACATAGCTGTTCACGAAATGGTTGCCACCATGAGTCCGACACAGTGTATGACTCTCCCAGTCTTTCATGCGTTCACCGGGTGTGGCACTGTTTCTGCATTCGCTGGCAGAGGAAAGAAGACTGCCTGGGAAACTTGGAAGTCTTTCCCAGAGGTGAACGATGAATTAGTGAACTCCTGTGCATGCCAAGTGAGGTCAGTGAACGATCAATGTTACTGCTAGAGCGATTTGTAGTGCTGATGTACGACCGAACCAGTGAGAGCATGGAAGTGAATGATTCCAGGAAACAGCTCTTCGCACAGAAATCTAGAAACCTGGAGAACATTCCTCCAACCCAGGCAGCACTCAAGCAGCACATCAAGCGCACTTGCTACCGGGCCAACTGTTGGAACCAGACATTGGCCAAGAATCCAGAGATGCCAGAGCCATCTGACTGGGGCTGAACAAACGAAACAACTGGGTGGCAGCCTCTTTGGACCACTCTCCCGGAGGCATCAAAATCGTGCCATGAATTGATACACTGTCGCTGCAAGAAAGGGTGCACTGGACGTTACAAATGTGCCAAAGCTGCACTCAAGTGCACTGCATTGTGCTCTTGTTCTGGAGACTGTTAGATTTTGATTTTGTGGACATGCAGTGCTAAATTTATGTGGATACCTATAGCTGTGGTAATGAGCGGGTTCGTATTTGGAATAGCTTTATTTTGTCTTCTGGGCGCAGGCTCATAAAGCTGCTTACCGGTAAGCAAATTTTCGTGCTGTCTGTAGCAAACAAATTTGCTCAAGCAGGTTAGCAATTAGGACTCACATGTTATCAGGAAAACAAGGTGTCCACCTTGCGCGTTCACAATGGATTTGCATTGTTACAACATTCATTTTCCTGCAGTAAGCACCGTAATGTTAGTATGCATTTTCGTGTGCGTATACGGTTAGCAGCGCTATGAAGTAGAAACTCGTACGTAAGCACATAATCGGCCGTTGAGCAGCTCTATGAAATTTTGCCCTGGATAGTCAAAGTGGTGGTACATGTGTCCTTTTTATTTATTTTTTGTAAATAATGACTCCTTTAGTGTCAAAATAGAGGCAAAGTTTAAAATTAAAAAAAAAAAAAAAAAAAAAAAAAAAAAAAAAAAAAAAAAAAATCACTTTTTGGGCCTAATATGACCTTGAACGTGACCTTATTGCAAATCCCTGAGTTCAAATGATCTCAAAAGTCTTACCAAATGAATTGGCATCCCCAATTTAGTTAGAAATGACACCTCAATCGTTTTTCTAGACTATTTGGTTCAAAAGTTAAGTGTATTAGAATAGGCGGGACTGGCGGTCATTTTGGATTTGACCTCTCAGGGTCATCAGAGGTCAAATCTGACTTCCCTCCACATCTGAAAATGAATCTTATGGTCTGCAGGGGAACCACTCTTAAATAAATTTGAGAACATAGGGGTGAACAAATGACAAATAAATGAGATTTTTGTTGTTGTTGTGAACATTCAAAACTCAATTTTGACCTTGACCTTGACCTTAATGCAAAACCCTGAATTCTGGCGATCTCAAAAGTATTACTAAATGAATTGGCATCCCCAATTTAGTTGGAAATGACACCTTGAATGTGTTTCAGGACTATTTGGTTCAAAAGCTAAGCGTGTTTGTACATTAGACCATGCGGAGTGGCGGCCATTTTGGATTTGACCTCTCAAGGTCATCAGAGGTCAAATCTGACTTCCCTCCACATCTGAAAATGAATCTTATGGTGAAAGCTAACTATGCTAGAAGTTTCATGCTTTTATCAAAAAGTGCACAATTTTCTTGCTAAGCCGCTGCACTAATTTCGACAAATGAAATGAAAAGTATGAGAAGCATCGTACCGAATTATTTAAATTTTCGAGCTGTCCTCTGTTTTCATTCGATCTCCTTCTACATATCTCTATATCCTTATTTCACCAGTTCGCCCCAAATTTCTCTCCCTCTCTCCCTCCCTCCCTCCCTCCTTATCCTCTTTCTGTCTCGCTCTTTCTGTACGTCTCTCTCTGTCTGTCTCTTTCTACCTCCCTACTCTCTCACTCTCTCTCTCTCTGTCTCTCTCTCTCACTCTCTCTGTGTTTCTGTCTGTCTGTCTTTCTCCCCTCTCCCCGATTCCTACATCTCTCCATTTTCTCTCTTTGTCACAGCTTGCATTCTAAATCAAATCGAATACGGTGGGTCCTGTTACCATTTCTCCCTCGATGCGTCTGACTTCGACACGTCAAGAGCATCATGTGCCAATCTTGGAATGCACCTGGTCTTCCTCGAATCTCAGGAAGAACAAGAGTTCCTCGTCACCGGCCCCGACAAAGAGAACGAGTACTGGATAGGGTTATCCGAAGTGACTTCGTTGGACAATGCAGCTACTTCAACATGGTTGGACGGCTCAAGCTTGACCTTTATCAACTTCGCCGACTCAACATGGACTTTTAATGACGGAGGAGAGTGTTTCCGAATGTCAGGGTCACCATACGAATGGATGGACAAGAGTTGTAACGTGCAATACCATTATATCTGTGAAACAGAGGATGGTGAGTGCTGAGAAAGTTATATTTTATGATTCAGTATTGTACTTTGATGTAGATACTTTTAAAATGTTAATAGGCCTATGTGAAAACCTTACGTTAAATGTTAAAAAGTAAATATATAGATACTTTTTTTTGTAAAGATATTTTTTATTATTTCCTCTCAAATCAAAAACATATTGTGCAAATCATTTTTAACAAAACTGGAAACATTGTACACATTGGATTAAACATAAATTGCAATAATAAAAAGAAAACAAATTAAAGTACATTTCCTTAAACTGTTTAGAACACAGTCATGATCAAGAATATTAAATTAAATTGTATAAAAAATTTGTTGTCTATTCCCCCATTCCCTTCCCAGTTAAACATACTCTCAACACCCTCATCCACACACTACTACCCCCTTCCCACATGTGACACATGACATACACACACCACCCTACTACACTGCCACACAAATACCACACACTGTTCCTAGCCTCTTCAGAATACCACAAATTGGAGCAATGGAATACTAGACATAATCTATTTAACAAAAAATTGATAAATCATTTACACGAGGCTGCAATTACCCAGTGCTGATAGTTCATGAAAACTTTACTTGTTCCCACTTCTGTAAATGTATATAAGTGTTTTCTTCTTCCCTAAATTCCAACAGCTCTTTTTGAAAATCACCCGAAGACAATATTACGGACTTTTCCTTGCATCTATAATTATATTCAATATTTCATTGCAAAAATAATTGTATTAAATATCTTTATTCGTGCGGAATTACCGGATAACCCTAAATGAATATTCACCCAGTCTACAGACCTTAATTCCGTCAGCTCAAACTTAGCTATTACATTCGGTCATAACCTTAGAACATGTACACACTCCCAGAAAAAGTGTATTAAGTTTCAATCCTTTGCTTACAAAATGAGCACAGGTTATCTTCAACAAAGCCGAATGTCAATAAGTGTTCTCTAGTATATATTGCTCCATGAAGCAGTTTGTATTAAATTTCTGTTAGTCTGTTAACAAGAGTAAATTTCCTAGGCCTACTAAATATCTCCCTATATACCTCACTTGAAAAATCTTAAAATCCCCGTCCATCGTGAATCTTCAAAACAAATAAATTGTGTAACTTCTTTATCAAATATTCATAAACCTTTCTCGATAATAAATCTCTGAGTAGTTTCACAGTACCGTTAAACTGCATTAAAATATCATACACTTTTACATCCACTAAACTCCAGTTATCCTTTTTTCCGCTTCTCAAAATAGCTTCCCCAATATTTTATACATCAAGAATTTTGTTTCCTTTTTACCCCAAATGTTGAAAACGAGAACCTTATGCCATTTTCAGCAAATATATCTTGAACCGAAATTATATTGCGTGTAAACAACTCCTCATCCAAAATCACGTTCTTTTTTAATAAGAACTTTGTATTGATAAAAATAATTTGATTATTCTTTTCTTCAAAATTCCTACAACCTTTTAACTCTTCCCATGCTTTTATCATTTCTAAATAGAACTTAGGTACTTTGAAACTTAATAACTTGGAATCATAGTTACACAAGAAAATAAATCTACCTCCTACCATCTTGAAGTAGAAATCAAAGTATAGCCTCCATCTCATTGATTTTTCTCCGTACAATAGTCGTTTCTTTTGTTTTTGTTTTTTACTCTCGAACGAAAGTAACGAAAAGTCACCCAGTTTGGCAACGATTAATACATTTCTTATCATTTCTAAAAAAACTATGCAAAATATTTCATACCTGGGCAAAGAAGTACCTACTAAGTACTAGTGATGGAAAACAATCTATTATTTGTGCACATCATATGGACACGATGGATACAAGCTAGCCCCAACCGTTCTAAAAGTAAAAGCTTTGCCTAATAATCCCCCATAATCTCTCCTCTTCCTCCATTTCCTCTCTGTGAAAGTTATTTCGTGAAATGAAATGAAAAGTATGAGAATTATCGTACCGAATTATTTAAATTTTCGAGCTGTCCTCTGTTTTCATTCGATCTCCTTCTACATATCTCTATATCCATATTTCACCACTTCGCCCCAAATTCTCTTTCTCTCCCTCCCTCCCTCCTTATCCTCTCTCTGTCTCTTTCTTCCTGTCCGTGTCTCCCTGTCTGTCTGTCTCCGTCTACCTCCCTACTCTCATCACACTCTCTCTCTCTCTGTTTCTGTCTGTCTTTCTCCCCTTTCCCCGATTCCTACATCTCTCCATTTTCTCTCTTTGTCACAGCTTGCATTCTAAATCAAATCGAATACGGCGGGTCCTGTTACCATTTCTCCCTCGATGCGTCTGACTTCGACACGTCAAGGGCATCATGTGCCAACCTTGGAATGCACCTGGTCTTCCTCGAATCTCAGGAAGAACAAGATTTTCTGGTCAACACCGGCTCCGCCAACGAGTACTGGATAGGGTTATCCGAAGTGACTTCGTTGGACAATGCAGCTACTTCAACATGGTTGGACGGCTCAAGCTTGACCTTTATCAACTTCGCCGACTCAACATCGACTTTTGATGAATATGGAGAGTGTTTCCGAATGTCAGGGTCACCATACGAATGGAAGGACAATAGTTGTAACGTGCAATTCCATTATATCTGTGAAACAGAAGATGGTAAGTGCTGAGAAAGTTATATTTTATGATTCAGTATTGCACTTTGATTTAGATACTTTTAAAATGTTAATAGGCCTATGTGAAAACCTTACGGTAAATGTAAAAAAGTAAATATATAGATACATACCTACCTACATAGATACTTTTTTTTGTAAAGATATTTTTTATTATTTCCTCTCAAATCAAAAACATATTGTGCAAATCATTTTTAACAAAACTGGATGCATTGTACACTTTGGATTAAACATAAATTGCAATAATAAAAAGAAAACAAATTAAAGTACATTTCCTTAAACTGTTTAGAACACAGTCATGATCAAGAATATTAAATTAAATTGTATAAAAAATTTGTTGTCTATTCCCCCATTCCCTTCCCAGTTAAACATACTCTCAACACCCTCATCCACACACTACTACCCCCTTCCCACATGTGACACATGACATACACACACCACCCTACTACACTTGACAGAGATAATATACACTGGAGGACTTGGAAAGGGGTAGCGGGAGGGGCTGGTAGTATCGAGAGGGTGGCGGGGGTGGTGAGGTTAGGGGAAACGATAAGGGGGGGGGGGGGGTAGTGTATTGGTAAATTACTTTGATTTTCATAAAAATTGATATTGTATGTAAATTAATATGATTTTTGCTTTTGGACCCCATGGAAGAACAGGACCATTTTGAAAATGGTTCTGAAAAGGGCTATCCAACCGTTTGTCTATACTTTACACATTTACTTACTTTCTTATCGTTTGAAATGTGTTTTATATGTATGTTTGTTTAAAACTTGTATGTATATATGGATTTCGGAAATAAAAACAAACAAACAAACAAACTTCCACACAAATACCACACACTATTCCTAGCCTCTTCAGAATACCACAAATTGGAGCAATGGAATACTAGACATAATCTATTTAACAAAAAAAATGATAAATCATTTAAACGAGGCTGCAATTACCCAGTGCTAAAAGTTCATGAAAACTTCACTTGTTCCCACTTCTGTAAATGTATATAAGTGTTTTCTTCTTCCCTAAATTCCAACAGCTCTTTTTGAAAATTACCCGAAGACAATATTACGGACTTTTCCTTGCATCTATAATTATATCCAATATTTCATTGCAAAAATAATTGTATTAAATATCTTTTTTCGTGCGGAATTACCGGATAACCCTAAACGAATATCCACCCAGTCTACAGACCTTAATTCCGTCAGCTCAAACTTAGCTATTACATTCGGTCATAACCTTTGAACATGTACACACTCCCAGAACAAGTGTATTATGTTTCAATATTTTGCTTACAAAATGAGCACAAGTTATCTTCGACAAAGCCGAATCTCAATAAGTGTTCTCAAGTATATATCGCTCCATGAAGCAGTTTATATTGAATTTCTGTTAGTCTGTTAACAAGAGTACATTTCCTAGGCCTACTAAATATCTCCCTATATACCTCACTTGAAAAATCTTAAAATCCCCGTCCATCGTGAATCTTCAAAACAAATAAATTGTGTAACTTCTCTATCAAATATTCATAAACCTTTCTCGATAATAAATCTCTGAGGAGCTTCACAGTACCGTTAAACTGCATTAAAATATCATACACTTTTACATCCACTAAACTCCAGTTATCCTTTTTTCCGCATCTCAAAATAGCTTCCCCAATATTTTATACTGCGAGAATTTTGTTTCCTTTTTACCCCAAATGTTGAAAACGAGAACCTTATGCCATTTTCAGCAAATATATCTTGAACTGAAATTATATTGCGTGTAAACAACTCCTCATCCAAAATCACGTTCTTTTTTAATAAGAAATTGGTATTGTTAAATATGATTAGATTATTCTTTTCTTCAAAATTCCTACAACCTTTTAACTCTTCCCATGCTTTTATCATTTCTAAATAGAACTTAGGTACTTTGAAACTTAATAACTTGGAATCATAGTTACACAAGAAAATAAATCTACCTCCTACCATCTTGAAGTAGAAATCAAAGTATAGCCTCCATCTCATTGATTTTTCTCCGTACAATAGTCGTTTCACCCACATTACACGTTGGGTTTTTACAAACGATTGAAAATTAGTCATTAATCCCTCTCCATTATAACATTGATTCAATTTTAATCTCTCAATTCGATCTTTCCGATTCCAAATAAATTCAAAACTTATTTTCTGTATTTCCGATCTAAGGAACCACTAGTGAAGCAAAAACGTAATTTCATTTACATAATGCTTTTGTTTTTAATAAATGAATTCTTCGAAACTCTGTGAGGTCCCTCTGTTTCCACCCTCCTAGAAGTCTTTTAATATTGCTTTAAATCTGGTTATAATCAACTCCTCTCTTATTCTGACGTTTAACGCAAAATACACTCCCACAATTTCTTTAACCACATTTCCGAAGGGAAGTCTTTTTGATTTGTCTCTGTTTTCCCCCAATTTCTTAATATTAGCTTTTTCCGCATTAACCCGTAAACCACTTATTTTCTTAAACAAGATATAAATCTCCTTATCTCTTTCTACAGATTCTTTATTTCTAAGAAATATTGTCATGTCATCTGCATATCAAACTCCAATGTTAACGACTTTAATAACCTCATCATTCCTCACTACTGTTGGAAATATTTCAATAGCGAGAATAAATAAATAGGACGAGAGTGGATCTCCTTGCCTTACCTCTCGCTTAACATTAAAATAACCAGTAGCAAAACCCCCATTCATAACTCAACTGCTTAGATTACTGTAAATAGTTTTTACCCACGAACAAAATGAGGGGCCGAACCGATACATTCTAAATAAGATCTGGCTATTTGTGTCAGTCGATCAGTAGACTTCAACAATGATCACGGTCATGGGCGTCAATCCTGGAGGGATGGAGGGACACGTCCCCCCCCCCCCCACGAATTTTCAGGTGGTGAAATGTCCCCCCCCCCATGATTTGGGGTTTAAATCTTCTTCTTTTTTTTTCTTTCTCTCTTTCTCTCTTTGTTGAGAAAAATCAAGCCAAATCAGGCGATCAGATTTGATTAATAGAAGCGTCATTAATATTACATTCACATTACCGGAAGTTCAAACATTGGTTTACGATGAAAATCCTTTCACCAACTGAAAAAAAATCAAATAAATCCCTTGTATCTTTCAAACCTTATGGCTGATTGTTCTATGGAAACGACAAATTCATCTATCTACTCCCCCCCCCCTTGCGTTCTTGTTCCTGTTAGTTGAACTTATGCCCCAAATCAAGCCATCTATCCATCAATTTAAAAAAAATCTTCAACTTCTGAGGGGGGCACACCCCCTACGTTCTACTGTTTTCTTTTTAATTAGACAAAAAATATGCACCAAATTGAGCCATCTATCCATCCATTTCAAAAAAATCTCCAACTTCTCAGGGGGCAGATCCCCCCTCACACACCCCCTGCGTTCTTGTTCCTCGTTAATTGAACTTAAGACTGTTTTCTTTTTAATTTGGCAAAACGTATGCCCAAAATCAAGCCATCTATCCATCAATTTAAAAAAAAAAAAACTTTAACTTTTGAGGGGGGCACACCCCCCTCAGACACCCCTGCGTTCTACTGTTTTCTTTTTAATTTGGCAAAAAGTATGCACCAAATCAAGCCATTTATACATCAATTAAAAAAAAAATCTTTAACTCAGACACCCCATGCGTTCTTGTTCTTTGTTAATTGAACTTAACACTGTTTTCTTTTTAATTTGGCGAAAAATTTTGGCCCAAATCAAGCCATCTATCCATCAATTAAAAAAAAAAATCTTCAACTTCTGAGGGGGCACACCCCCCAGACACCCCCTGCGTTCTACTGCTTTCTTTTTAATTTGGCAAAAAGTACGCACCAAAGCGAGCCATTTAAGCATCAATTTTTAAAAAAAATCTTCAACTTCTGTTCTGAGGGGGGGGGGGGGCATCCCCTCAGACACCCCCCCCCCCTGCGTGGCGCGCCCATTCGCCCCCTAACAAAATAACCTGGCGTCGCCCTGTCTGAACTTGTGTCCCCCCCCCCCCCCACGGTCTAATTTGGATTGACGCCCATGATCACGGTCTGTAAACAAATAAGATAACAGAAGATACCCTTAATTAAGATCTAACTATAACATAATCCTCTATCTCCCCCCGAGTCTTTGGTGCAAAAAGAAATGAAAGGCTAATGTAACAGTGCGACAAAATACGACCCAATGATCAACGACGAGTAAAATGTAAAGAAAAATAAACGTGAACGCAGTCCAGGCTAAAACGAAACCTAACACAAAGTCATGACGAAACGCCATCAAAAACTAGCAAAACGAGAAATGCAATTGCCAAATATCAGTAAAAGAATTAAAGACATAAGGAAAACTGTTCGAGTGTCAATGTCACATGTCATAGTCTGTGTGCCAGACAGGTTTGGCTGGGCGACGGGTATAGATCGCCTAGGAGAAGCACTGGCCCGTCCAACGGGTGTGAGCGACGGCAACTGCGTGTCGACAGACGAAGGAACAGGAACAACCACAGATGGGCGAACAGGACGACGGGGCGGGCCATCGGACGTTCCAGAAGAAGCGGCAGGGGTCGTTGGAGCTGCCCGGGCAGGGGGCATGACAGGTCCCGGCTGGCTGGTGGCAGGGGTGTCAGGGCACGTCAATGGTGGCACCAGGGGTAGGGCTGTTTCAGGGCCTGAAGCGGGATCCTCAGGCTGTTCAGTAGGACGCGGCAGGGCCTCGAGGTCTAGCCGCAGGACGGGCTGTCGAGTACTCAGACGAGTTGTGCCAAAGTCACCGTCCATCACCAAAGGACGGGGCGCGGGTACACTGGAACATACTGTCTCAGGAACTTCCTGTTCCATAGTGTAACTCTCCCGGAGCCGTCGACGCGGATTGCGTATTGGTCGAACCTCGACCACAACCCCAGTCTTGTCCCATTTAAAGGGGTGGGGTCCCATCTGGTTCTGTACGCGGACATGGTCACCAACTGTAAGGGGCGGAAGTCGCTTTCAGCACTTCTCATGTGGCGATTTCGCAGTGCATCTTCCTGAGCAGCAAAGGTCTCACGCCAAGTGCGGTGAGGCTCGTATTTGCCGGGCGCCACTGGAATGAAGTCCCGAATAGGATGGCAGAATACGCAAATGGCGGGCGAGAGCTTGGTGTCCCTGTCAGGCGTGTTCCTGTACTGAAGCATCGCACGCTGGAATGCGTCAGTGTCAAGGGCACTGGTAGGGCTGGTGTTGTCCAGGAGAAGGCGCTTGATGGTCTTTTACACTCATTTCAGCACGACAGTTGCTATGGGGGTATGCCACGGAGGAAAGGCGATGATGGATACCCCAGTCCTGGAGGAATCGACGTGTGGCTGCTGCTGTAAATTTGGGGCCACCATCTGAGGCCATCTCGTCAGGGATGCCGAATGTGACAAAGATGCGTCGAAGGCAAGCGGTGAGGCCATCTGCGCCGTGGGTAGATCTCTCAACTATTGGCCAGTTGGAGAATCGGTCGACGACAACCAAGTAATTGCAGCCTTTGTAATGGAAGAAGTCAGCACAAATACATTGGAATGGGTAGACCGGGGAAGTCAGCGGAGTTCGCGGCGAACTAGGGTTGGACGGCGCATCCGATTGCAATGGTCGCATCTAGCACGGAGGGTGGAGATGGCAGGGGTGATGCCGGGCCAGAAGACAGATGCCTCTGCCCTGGCGGTCACGGAGGTGACCCCTTGGTGGGCAGCATGGAGGTGGGTCAGCACTTCCTCCCTGAGAGAAGGGGGGGGGGGATAACGATGCGGTCCGTGTAAAGCACAACTCCATCAACTGTATAAAGATCGTCCCGAAACTGGAAGTAGTCACGGAGGGGACCCGGGAGTTCATGGCGGAAGGCTGGGCGGACTCAACTAAGCCAACGAGGGAATGCATGCATGTCCTCGTCGCTGGCTGTGGCAATACGCACCCTGTCCCACGTGACAGATTTGAGGTGAAGGGAGTCCAGGGAGGACACAGAATGAAAGGTGTCAAGTTGATGGGGGGAGGACCAATGGTCGCGACATCGTCAGGCAGGTGTAACTTCAGAGGTGCACCAGTGAGAGGCAGTCCGTTGCACGGTGTCGGGCACCTGGGACATGGACGATCCGGAACCTGTATTGCAGGGTTTTCTCTTTCAAGTTCCTGAGACGAGGGTTAGGGATTCTGCTAGAGAGCGGTCAGTGAGGATCTTTAAAAGGGGCTTGTGGTCGACAGCAAGGATGAGATCCTCACATCCAAGTACGAAGTAGCTGGCCTTGTCTAGGGCATCAGCCTCGGTGAGGGCCTCACCCTCGATTGGAGCATAGCGTGATTCAGCGGCGTGCGTGAACCTGCTGCCTACAAGCGTGATTTGCCATCCAGTGGGGCAACAAAATGGTTCCGAGGAATTGCAGGTGCAGTGTTTTTGGAGAAGCCAGAAGCCAATGCCATGCTTTGACCAATCTGTAGCCAGGCAAGTGGGCTTGCTCGGGTCAAAGATCCTCACACCTTCCTCGATTTCATTGGCGATAATGGCTTTGGATTCATCAAAGGCACTCTGGAGGGCCTCGTCCCACGTGAAGGCTGTGGTAGGCTTCAGGAGCTGGCAAAACGGCAGTATCTTTGCAGTCATGCTGAAAGCATAGGACACTTGATTGACAAGCCCAAACCAAGAGCGCACGTCGGTGATGTTCTTCGGTGTAGGGAAGTCCAGGATGGCCTATAAGTATTTCTCGCATGGACGGATACTGTCGGGGGTGATCTCAAATCCAGCAAACTCAACAACATCTGCGCCCAGCACGAACTTGTCAGGGTTGAGGGTAACGCCAATCCGACCGCAGACATCCAGCCACTCGACAGCTTGGAAGTAGCTATCCGCCAATGTGTCCGCCCACAGCAGAGCGTCATCCACACATGTCCGACACGATCTCATCATAACGCCTGGTGTATCCATCACCGGAGGCAATGTATCCTTGAGGGGCCGTCTTGTAGCGGTATCTGCCCCAGAGGGTAATGAAGGTGGTCAGGTGACGGTCCTCTCTGCAGAGTGGCACGCTATGGTAACCATTCCTACCCAACGTAGGGTAGGTATCAGGGATGATCCCTAGGGCGATGCATGCCTCCTTGCTGAGGAAGAGTTTGTCAGAGCTGTCAGTGATGTAGGTCATCTGCCGAGTTTCAATAACCTGTCCTCGCTCGCCTCTGCCAGAGAAACGGATGATTGCGGCCCCAAGGATCCAGATGCCGCCTTTTGTAGCAGTGCGCATCTTCATGTCGACCGGTAGGAGATCTGATTGACGCAACCCAAGGCGGCGGATGACCTTGATGCCAGCAAGGCAGCTCTGGCACCCAGTGTCGACATAGCAGAAACTGAGCAAGACATTGTAGGGGTAGATAGGTTGAAACCAAAGGCAGTGCAGTCATCGAGCACGATCCTGATGGTCACGTCAATGAATGGCTGGGGCGATGACCGTTTCTTGAGCCACGTATTGGTGAGGTTGTCATATACGTGGTGGTCCAGGGGGACGGCTGATCCACGATGAGGCGTTTCCACAGTGTTGCAAGAGCAAAGGGCATCGAACATAGCACCTGCATTATCATTTGGGGCACCGGTTGAAGAACGTTTAGGTTTGTCCTTGCTGCGGCATACGCTCGCCATGTGCTTCGACCAATTACAATGTGTGCACATGTGGCCATATGCTGGGCACCAAGTTTGTCGGATGCCGGCCGGGGCACTCTTCCTATGTCCTCTCCTGCCGCAGTAACCACAAAGGTCCTGTTTCTCCTTAATAGTTGTCACCTTGGCTTTCCTGTAGGTGCTGCTAGCCGCGTCCACTGAGGAGTGGGAGTCCTGGAGTGAGGAGGCGGATCGTTTGCCGGCTTCTTTGGCTTCGACGAACTCGAAGACCTCTTCCAGCACCATGTCTTGATTCTTGTTGCTAAGGAGGTCAAGCTGGATTTCGGGGTCGCTGATGCCCCGAGTGAGGACGTCCCGCATGATGGCGTCAGTGTAGTTGACTTTGGTGTCGCAGCCGGGGCACTTGATAAGGAACTTGCAGATGTCTGCCTGGCCACGTAGGCAGGCCCCGTAACTGTGTACAGTTTCATCTCGGTCCTGGCGCATGTTATGAAGCGCTACATGGGCCACCATATATTTCTCTTCAAGGACTGCCAGCTTTTTGATGGCTGCCAGAACATCGTCCACGGGTTTGCCGGTCAGACTCCTACCAGCTGACCTTGTGAGGTCTCTACGTAGGGGTTCGTCGCAGCGTTCGAGCAGCTGGATAACCTTGTCCCTGCCGGTGACCTTTTAGGCCGCGACATAATCAATCCATCGAGACAAGAAGTACGCCCATTCTTCATTTGAGCCAGCCGCAGCAACTGTAGGACGTTTAACCTTCTCCACCTTGGCGGCAAGTCCAGCGGTGTGTAAAGCACTGTGGGCAGTGATTAAGGCAGCTACGATGGCATTCTCAAGGTCCGGGGTAGTGTAGTCACACCCAGGGATTAGTTGATAGTCACCGTGATCAGTAATAAGATCTGGCTATTTGTGTCAGTGACAGTCGATCAGTAGACTTCAACAATGATCACGGTCTGTAAACAAATAAGATAAAAGAAGATACCCTTAATTAAGATCAAACTATAACACAATCCTCTAATTTCTAAGACTCTAAAGAGGAAAGTATGAGGCCCCCACCCCTCTGATCAGCCCCTGATTGCAGCCATGGCTACTGAAGTTCCCACAAATGGTTCCCCCGGAACGTCGATGACAAACGATGAGAGCGACGTGTCCACAAGCATCACATCATCTCCATCAACAACAACAACATCTTAAGTGCAAGAACCAGCAACATCTACCATTGCGCGACAGTCCAATTCAATTTAATTTTATTTGATTTCTGTATCCAACAGAGGGCACTTCTACAACGCCTGACCCGTTACCCATATCCACTACCCAGTCAGTGTCTGACCCATCACCTGTACCCACTACCCAGTCAGTACCCATGATCGTAACCTTGTCATCTAGAGATCAAGGTAAGAAAACAAATTTGTTTGGAAAAAAAAAAAAATCCATTTCAGTTATTCACATTAAAGGTAGGCCTTATACAAAGTAAAAAATATTGGAAGCATATGCGATTTTACAATATTCAACGATCGTTGTCGCGGTTGAAATCGTGTCTTAAGTTATGAAGTTGTAAATAATAAACTTTTTTTAATGTTGTATAGCTCCCTCCAGGCGCGGATCCAGGATTTCTTAGGGGGGGGGGCCCACTTTTTTTTTTGGTCCGAAAAAAAAATCGTAACGACTCAGCCAGCCGCTAAATAAGCGGGGGGGGGGGGGGGGGGGGGAAGAGGGCACTATTTTTGTTTTTGTCTCGAAATTTGAAAATTTGTCATTTTCTTCCGTGGGGGGGGGGGGGTGAGATCACCTTTTTTAGGTCAGCCATTGGCATATTTAAAAAAAAAAAAAAAATTATTAAAAAAAAAAAAAAAAAAAAAAAAAAAATCACAAAAAGGTGGGGGGGGGGGGGGGGTTGCTCCAAAATACACACATAAAAAACCGAAGGGGGGAGGGTCAACCCCCTAACCCCCTCCCCCCCTTCCGTACGTGCCTACTCGTCTGAAAATAGTTTTTCCCCTCCCGCGCGAAGCGCGGAAGCTTTTACGTTTCATTAAAGCATTAGAAAAAGAAGACGATTCGTTGTACAGTTTTTTACTCTTAATCCTCGTCTTAATTTATCCCCCTCTCCCGCGCAAAGGTCGGAAGCTTTTACGTTTTATTAAATCATTAGAGAAAGAAGACGATTCGTTGTACCGTTCTCGACTCTTAATCCTCATCTGAATTCAGTTTTCTCCTCCTCCCTCCCGCGCGAAGCGCGGAAGCTTGTACGTTTCATTAAATCATTAGAGAAAGAAGACGATTCGTTGTACCGTTCTCGAAAATAATCCTCGTCTGAATACAGCTTTTACGTTTCATTAAATCATTAGCGAAATAAGACGATTCGTTGTACCGTTATGAATTTTAATCCTTGTCTAAATTCAATTTCCCCCCTCCCAGCGCAGAAGCTTTTACGTTTCATTAAATCATTAAAGAAGGAAGACGATTCGTTGTACCGTTCTCGACTCTTAATCCTTGTCTAAATTCAGTTTTCCCCCGCTTCGACGTTTCATTACATTTTTAGAGAATGAAGACGATTCGTTGTTCCGCTCTCGAAAATAATTTAGTTTCCCCCACCCGCGCGAAGCGCGGAAGCTATTACTTTTTATTAAATCATTAGATAAAGAGGAAGATTCGTCGTACCATTCTCGACTCTTAATCCTTGTCTAAATCAATTCCCCCCCCCCTTCCGCGCGAAGCGCGGAAGCTTCGACGTTTCATTAAATTATTATAGAAAGAAGACGATTCGTTGTACCGTTCCCGAAAATTATCCTCGTCTGAATTAAGTTCCCCCTGCCCTCCCCGCGCGTAGCGCGGAAGCTTTGACGGTTTATTAATTCATTAAAGAAAGAAGACGATTCGTTGTACCGTTCTCGACTCTTAATCCTTGTCTGAATTTCAAATATGTTCTTTGTCTATTCCCTTTTCTTCCTACGTCCTCTTCCTTTACACTCCTCTCTTTTTTGGCCGGCGTTTATTAGGGGACCACCCCACCGCCCCCTGGCTACGCGCCTGCTGTCAGATGAACATATGTTGATACCTTGTCCGCCCCGGAAAGGGGTTTAAGGTTTTAATTTACGGTCAGATTAGCATTCAGGGGTCCGCCTTAGCGCCCTAGACGGGGTCCAGGGGGCAGAGCCCCGGAAGTTCAGGAGTTTAGGCATTTAATTACGGTCAGATGAGCATTATTTTGATACCTAATTGTTACAATGGCAGGTCACTAATTGGCTGGGGGTTCAGGGGGCGGAGCCCCGGAATCTCAAGGGTTTTAGGCACACAATTACGGTCAGATGAGTATCGAGGGGCCCGCCTAAGGGCTCTTGGTTGGGTCCAGGGGGCAGAGCCCCAGAAGCTCAGGGGTTTTAGGCGTTTAATTACGGTCAGATGAGCATTTTTGATACCTTATTATTTGTTACACTAGCTAGCAGGACACTATTTGGCGTGGGGTCCAGGGGGCAGAGCCCCCAGAAATCAGGGGTTTTAGGCATTCAATGACCCTCATATGAGCATCTAAGGGCCCGTCTTAGGGCCCTAGGTGGAATCCAGGGGGCAGAGCCCTTAGGATTTTAGGCATTAATTTTAATCATGGTCAGATGAGCATATTTTGATACCCCATTATAATGTGACACTGGCAGTTAACTATTTTTTCTTTCTCGCTCTCTTTCTTTCTATTTCTCTTTAATATACTTTTTCAAAGAAAGTGTGGGGGAGGGGCTCGAGGATCCCGATCCCCGCCGTTCCGCGGGCCCTGATATGTAGGCATCTCAAGAAGCATTTTCTTGCCTGGCTGTAAATTTAGGAATTTGTCATTTTCCAACAAACGCATGAAGTGAGGAAAATTATCTCATTTCAGCATTATTTGTTAACCACCGTTATGGAATTATAAATAAACCACGTTTGAATTCTATTTCTCCTACCCCCCCCTCCCCTATCAGTATGCCAGTGCCCCCCCCCCCTCCGATCTACACCTTGTTGGCGGGAAAATTGCAACTGATATCCCTTACCTTTCTTCATTCTCTTTTTTTCCTTTCCCTTTCTCTCCTCTTTCACTTTCACTTCCCTTCCTTATCTCTCTTTTAGGTTTGCTGGGGGGGGGGGGGGGGGGGGAGGGGGCACGGTCATTTTGGTCCCCAACCCGCTCCACACATTGTTGGCGGGATTAACCGCAACTCCCTTTTCTTTTTTTCTTTCTCTTTTTGTTCCCTTTTAGCTCTCCTCTTTTCCTTTTCCTTCCTTCTCTCTTTTTTTTTTTAGCGGGGACGGGGGGGGGGGGGGGAGGCTAGGGTCTTTTGCCCCCCCCCCCCTTGATCCACAACTTGTTGGCGGGAAAATTGCAACTGATATCCCCCTTCTTTTCTTTTCTTCTTCCTATTTTGTCCTTCCCTTTATCTCCTCTTTATCTTTTTTCTTTCCCTTTCCTTCCTTCTCTTTAATTTTTTTATTGGGGGGGGGGGGGGAGGGGGAAGGGGGAGGCAAGTCCTTCCCCTCCGATTTCCTTCTTCCCTCTTTTCTTTTCTTCTTCCTCTTCTTTTTTTCCCTTTCTCTCCTCTTTCCCTTCTTTTCCTTCTCTCTCTCTCCTTTTTTTTTTTTTTTTTTTTTGCGGGGGGGGGGGGGGGAGAGGACCAAGGCACGCTCGGCCCCCCCCATGGATCCGCGCCTGGCTCCCTCTCTAGACTGATGTAACTTTAGCTTCAAAACAATTTTTCTTCGGACTACAATCGACCGACTTGCTATTCCCGTTTGGAAATAATATATGAGAACTGCATATTCTGAGATTTTCATGGCCGCAGCTACCATGGAATGGTATTTCAATATTTCCACGATATGCGCATTTCGCTATTATAAAATCATCTATTGATAAATATATGGGCATGCGGAATGTTTAGGAATTTAATTCCTGTTTACTCTCCTTTTCTTTGAATGGAATATAATTTATATATGATTCAATTCACGTTTTATTAGTTTTAAATTTCTTTTTGTTTAAAATAACAAGACCATTTTGACTCCTTTACTGCTAATCTTTTTTCAGGGGGGAGGGGGGGGGGGGGCTTCTGGGGGCGAAAATGCGTTCTCCCCCCTTAATTCCCACACTTTTTTTGTTTGCGGGGAGGCGACCGCCCCCTGCCACCTTCAGGCGCCCCCTGCAGTGTACAGTAGTCATATGTTTCATGTATTTTGTTGTTAAATGTCATTGCAGTTCTGATGCGATCCGGAAACTTAAAGCTCTCGGCCGACAATGCAAGACTCCTCGATGCCTACGTGCATGCATCATTCCGAGTCTCCTCTTCGATAAGATGCGCACAATACTGCCTTGCTGACGTCACTTGCTCTTGCTTCACCTACATTGCCCACGAGAGGGAATGCTTGCTTGGCGAAGAATGCCAGGCGGCATATACACATCCTGGAGCTAAAACATATTCAAGGGCTTAACTTCATCAACTGACAATTCAGGATTAATTTGTCAACATATGGTCAAAAACAAAAATTATGAATTGCAAGCAGTAATTTTCTGTAAAATTAACTGTAAAGTACCCCGATAGATGGCGCTAGACCAGCTTTACATACAGAGTCAATATCAGTTTTTTTTTAATGTATATAGGATCTCTTTAAAGGTATTACAAAGTTTTGGAATGGGGTCATGAACTTTGTTCAAATGAACACATTGGTAGCATATGCGATCCTACAATATTCAGTGATCGTTGTCGCGGTTGAAATCGAGTCTAAAGTTATGAAATTGTAAATAATAAACTCTTTTATGTTGTATAGCTCCCTCTCAAGGTCAAGATATTAATTAAGCAATGAAACAATGTTTCTTGACTAAAATCTACCAATTAGCTATTCCCGTTTGGAAATTATATATCACAACTACATATTCTGAGATTATCATAGTCGCAGCTACCATTGTACGGCCGTAGGCGCTATTTGAAATTTCTCAAAATTTACCGGGAGCACCGGTAAATTTTTATACTAAATTTTTCTCGAAAGTAGAAGTGTTTTAGGGGCTAAATTTTTGTGTGTTTACAATACATTCACAGGGGCATCCAAATATATCAAAATTGTAAAGAATCACTTTCCACCCAATTTTCAAAATTTCCCAAAACTTTGTATTACCTTTAAAGCTGTATGATGCTCAAGAGAATCGTAAAAACGTTCATAGAAATAATAATAGCCTTACAATCAATATCACCTATTCTCTCGAAAACCTTTCTACGATTCTGCGTAGCATGTATGAGCTCTATCGTCTAGCGCCATCTCTCGGGGAAATAACTTGGGGGCAAGAAAATATTTTTATGTATAAAGTAGTATTGCCCCCCCCCCCCCCCCCCCCCCCCACTCCGGGGACCGGAATGACCGCATGCGTGTTACCAAAATGTCTGGTAAAGGGGTACTTTTCACGCACCAAAGTCCGGCTCGTACATACACAAAATTGACTTTACACACCGGACTTAGGGGGTGTTTTCAAAAGGAGGGAACACGCATATGCGTACCCTAAATAACACTGAGTTGGGGGGGGGGGGGAGGGGGCGGGTCATTTTAAGAAGCAAATTATAATATTTTCTCTTTGCTAAACGTCACACTGATTCAGATAATTTTGTGCAATAGAATTTAAACAAAATCCTCTTTACAATTCACCATTCTTATTCTTGAGTTTATTTATATATATTTATATACTTGGAGTAAAATTCAAAATGATGTTTAAGAAACTGTCAGATTGTGGATGAATTTACATAGGTAACTTTTTGTTCCTATTTTTTTTACCGTACAAAACTAAAGGATTTATGGATAATCTTGATGAGTACAAATTTACATAATATATATGTCAAGTCTATTTACTTAGAGATTTAAGAAAATAGTCATTTTCACATCGTATTATTGAATTATTGAATTAAATAAAGTACATCTTTAAAATAGCATTTCTTTTTTGACGTATATTGTAATCCTGATGCTGAATAAATCTTGACCTTTTGACTTTAGAAAATCTCTTGTATTCATATGTACTCATTTTAAACATGATTATTACACAACTTTAGGAGGCTAAATTTGTGGATCGACTTTGTACATTCAGTGGACCTTATTCTACACATCATTGAGAAAAGGAGGATTAACATTGCACTTCCGTCGATGGTATCTAGAAAAGTCACTGTGTTGTTAATCTTTAGCCTTTGCACTGATGTGAGGGGGGGGGGGGAAAGAGATAAAGAAAGAGACATAGATATACATAGAGAAAGACAGAGAGAGAGAGAGAGACAGACAGAGAAAGAGAGAGATCGAGAGAGAGACAGACAGAGAAAGAGAGAGAGAGAGAGAGGGGGGGGATGAAGAGAGAGAGAGAAAGAGAGAGAGAGAGAGAGAGAAAAGAGAAAAAAAGAGAGACAGAGACAGAGAAAGATAGAAAGAGAAAGAGGGAGAGGGAGAGAAAGACAGTGAGAGGGAGAGGGAGAGAGAGAGAGAGAGAGAGGGGGAGGGGGAGAGGTGAGGTGATGCGGGGGATGCCCCATCGAGAAAAAAGAAAGAATTATCCACAATATAAAACAAACAAGCCCTATATAACGAGCTTATCAATTTCTAACTAGTAGGGAAAAGGGACGAGGAGCACTTTCAACATCCCTAGGGAAGACGAATAGACTGGGGCTTTATTGTAAATTCAAAAATGGGAAATAACGTCAAGAAAGTTCAGATTAATGCAGTGAAATGGTAACTATAATAATGCCGCTTTTAGAGCCAAAGGGATATGCATCAAGTACAAATATTTAGGACTTGGGCGCAAACGCAATTGGGTAACACTACGAGGTCCCTTTAGTGATAATCTCCCACAAGACTCCCCGATAGTGTTACTTGTTTTGATACTTCCCCCCCCCCCTACTGCCATAAGCCCATATTTTCTTTGTCGAGAATTCCATTGACAAACGTGTTGTAGTCCATTCTTCCCTTACAATTTAACTGGCCGAACTGGATTTAAAAAAAAAAATATTGGGCTTTCCCACCAAAATATTTAAATCAATCGCAATATGTTGATCGTACTCCAGTTTTTGGGGTCAGCTCCAGCTTATTACCTAAAAATGGCCCCTTTTTAGGGATATCCTCCCCAAGAATCCCCGATAGTGTTTTTTTTTTGCTGCATAACCCCTCCCCCGACCCCTTTCCGCCATAGCCCCCTTTACATTTTTGTTGAGAATTCCATTGACATAATTGTGCTTAAGTTCACATTACCTCACATCAACAAGAACAATAATTATGATATAACTATGGCCGAACTGGATTTTTAAAATTGTTTTTAAATATCGGGCTATCCCTCCAAAGTATTTTCTTTTTGAGAGTTCCATTGACATATCGTGCTTTAGTCCCCTTTTCCTTACATCGCCAAGCACAATATTGGACTTGATGAAATGTCATAATACTTTAATGTCACGGTCATGGTAAGGGATGAGATTGCGTTCAAAGCTTTATTCATCCTGTCAGAGCGTTATGCAGTAAACAATGATGATATTCCAACCAGGGCCCTCTACAGATATTATTATCTTAAAGCGGATGTTTTCGAACAGAATGGAGTGACAGATGAGATGAAATTAAAAATGTGGTGGTAATCATTTTTTCATCAATTCGATCATCATATTGGAATTGGTTAAACAAAAATGGGTGTCCAGATATTAATTTCAGCCAGTTATATCATCACCTTGGGATTATAACTTACAGCATCACAAAGAAAATGGAGGAGAAGTATGAAATCAATAGTTACACTCCGTAATTAAAGAGAAAGCATAATTACAAAAAATAAAAATAAACGATTCTCGAAGTCTTGCTTTTAAGATTAATGACAGCAGTTCAGTAAAAAAAACTAATCACATGTTTTGACGCATGCGTGTTAGTCACTTTATTTTTATTTTTATTTCATATATCAGTCAGTCTTATATGTAAAATGGATACTTATGAACATTTTTTTTGATATTAAAGGCTATATATAGGTTGTAACAGGTTGTTTCGTTCATTCCTCGGCAAAACTGAGATCTTCAGATTTAGAGACAACTTGACGAAAACAAGAGACCGAGTTACACTGTAAGTATGACATTATTTATAATTATCAAAAATGCATTTGATTAATACTTAGACCTGTTACAAGGATACAGCTAAGTTTAAGTGGAGGAGACAAAGTTATAAACTCAGTGCATCTCGAATCGCTTTCTGTCATATCAATGAGCATATTTTTGCAAAAATTTTCGAAGTGAAATTGTAGTTACCATGGTTACACAGGTTAACTACATTTGCTAGCAAACCACGGAAATTTTGTTGTGAATGTTTTTTTTAACTTTCTTCTGAAGATTAGTACTTGTTTGTTTAGGTGGATAGGGGTATTGTTGATGAATACCAAGGATATAAATATAGGTTTTTCCCGCTCAATTTCGTATTTTTCCCACTCAAATCAATTAACGTGCATTCAAATTCACGGTCGTTCAAATTTAATATCCGGGCTTTGAAATGGGAATGAATGTTAAAACGGCTTGCCATAACTATGATCATGTGCCAAAGCTACATCGGCGGAAAACGCAAAGTTCACGGTGCGATTCTCCCTCAGGCCTTGAACCACTCGTCTATCCAGTTGGCTGCGTGCATGGTTCGCGTCCAATGTGGAATATAATAGCTTTTATATTCCACATACTAAGAATCTTGCGCTACGATTGGTCAAAAGTAAATCACGTGATGAAAGAGAGTTCGACCATCATTGATGGGAGAAGAAAAGTTTGTTGCACTGTGTAGATAGTAGACAATTTACCCAGTGCAATGCACATTTACTGAAGATAGAAATACTATTTACATATTGCAACGCTGCATGCACTGTACGTAATATTGTTAGCTGTCAATTGAAGATTTGTTGCTCTAAAATGACGAAAGAAGTGAAATTTTTCCGATGTGGAATATAAAGCAAATAATCACCTTTTGGTTTCAGGCGATGGCAAACTATCACTTCCTCGGCGATCTGAATTTATACGCTATCTTTCATCAGTTTTGCTTCAGAAAGATAGCTACATCCATGCAGATCGCCTCGGAAGTGATAGTTTGTCCCATCACCTTCACCATCGATAATTTTTTGCTTACTGCATTCTAACTTCAATCTCTTTGTCTAAACTTGTTCAAACTACAGATGGATATTTATTCTTCTTTGTTCGTTTTCTTCGTTGTATTCGGCCAATACTTTTCTTTCACCGAACAAGGTCAGTACAGAATCTCTCTTTTTTACAACTTATACGAAGAAGGAACGTTCCGTTATTCATTCAAAATAATATTATCCAAACGCCTTTTTTCTTCATATTCCTATGCTGACAATGGCAAACAATTCGGAGTTGACGTCCATATACGGAGTATAGTCGAACTTCGAAGTAGCACTATATCAATAGAAGAAGTATTTATATACACCCAAAATCCTTGGTAAAAGTGTTCAACACCATGGTAGTAGGGAGTCCTACCGACTTTGGGAAATATTATGCTCAATCTAGTAACGATTTGTCCACATTAAAAAAATTGTTATCAGCAATGAACTAAAACGCTTCATATCTTTTCCCTTAATTGTTCCACCACTCCGCCCCAATCTCTTTCTGTCTGTTTCTCCCTCCATCCCACCCTACCCTCTTTCTGCCTCTCTGTTTCTGTCTGTCTGTCTGTCTTTCTTTCTTTCTCCCCCTCTCCCCAATCCCTACATCTATCTATTTCTCTCTTTGTCACAGCTTGCAATCCAAATCAAAACGAACACGGCGGGTCCTGTTACCATTTCTCCCTCGGTGCGTCTGACTTCGAAACTTCAAAAGCATCATGTGCCAGTCTTGGGATGCACCTGGTCTTCATCGGATCTCAGGACGAACAAGACTTTCTGGTCGTCACCGGCCTCGGCTACGAGTACTGGATAGGGTTATCCACAGTGACTTCGTTGGACAATGCAGCTACTTCAACATGGTTGGACGGCTCAAGCTTGACCTATATCAACTTCGCCGTCTCAGGATGGACTTTTGATCAAGGAGGAGAGTGTTTCCGAATGTCAGGGTCACAATACGAATGGATGGACATGACTTGTTCTGTGGAGCTTCATTATATCTGTGAAACAGAAAACAGTGAGTGCTGATAAGATTATATTTTATGATTCGGTATTGTACTTTGATTTAGATTCTTTTAAAAAGCTTATAGGCCTATGCGAAAACCTTACGTCAAATATAAAGAGTACATAATAATATCAATTTTATTATAAGATACTTGATCCAGTCGATGTTGCCTACACGCTGTGCCATCTAATATTCAAACGCCCCCTACGTCGTAAATTTGATACGGCGGAACCGGTATCGCAACCGTGGACGGTCCCCCATTGCAGGTACGTCCGCGGTTTGAGGTAGTTTTCTATGGAGTGGTCCGCGGTTGCTGGCGTTTTCCTACGCACACGAACATGTGTATCCTCACGCGCATGCACAAACGCTTTATGTAAACGTATAATATTTCTGAACCTTGCCCTTCTGAATATTCCATCAACTATTTGGATATGATGAGTCACTCTGGTGATGATCTATAAAAATTTCGAGAACAACGCATACAACTTAGAAACTTGTTCAAAATTATATCTTCGAGACCCTACGACCAACTTTGATTGAGAAGGGAGAGATATGAATGCAATTTTAACTTCTTGATTAGCAGCGAACTCGATCTCCGGCCTTTACATAGCTATCATATCTTTTGAAATAATCATAGCCTAGATGTATGAGCCATAATACTGTACTCATACAGGCAAATCTAGTGACGCAACCGAAGAAGTCATCGTTGCTGAAAGCGACGTGTCCACAAGCATCACATGATCGTCATCAACAACAACATTAGTGTAAGAACCAGCAACATCTACCACTGTGACAGTTTATTTCAATTCAACTCAATTTGATTTCTGTATCCAACAGAGGGCACTTCTACAACACCAGACCCATCAACTGTATCCACTGCCCAGTCAGTACCCACGACCGTAACCTTGTCATCTAGAGATCAAGGTAAATAAACTTGATGTGGGGGGGGGGGGGGGACCAACAAAAAAGGGCACTTTCTGGAAGAAAAAAAGGGCACCTTGAAAGGGAAATCTCAATGCGAAAATATACAATTTTTTAGACATTGGTATATTTCCCTATATTATTACAATATCAGGGATGATTTCAATATTTGTTTCTCTTTATACATGATATAAGATATTGCTTAAGCATCATACTTTGTAATTGGGTGTTATGGTATGAAAATTCATTTGCGAGCGAGGAAAATTTGTTAAAGTAGCCACACGAAGAAATCAAAAGTGTTTTGAATTGATGCAAAACTCCTATAATTGCGAAGGGGAAGCCTTGCCGATCAAATACAACAACTCTTCTCTATATGTTTGGGCCCCGGTAATCAACTCTCAAAAATGTTAGCTTTGAGATCCAGATTTTCTGCCTTCAGCGGTCCTTTGTAGATCGTCAATATTTGTGACATCACATACGGGACACGGCTGGCTAGCTGCAAACTGCTACACGGCACTGAGCTGTTCGTCCAGTGTGTGACGTCACAATTCAGAGCTCGCTACGCTGGGGTGTTTGACTTATGTTCAGGGGCGTTTGGGGGTCTAAGGAGGGTCTTGAAAAATTGCATTTTTACGCCTTTCCATGATATCTATATGATTTCTCAGCAAATTGTTCTTGTTTTTCAAGAGAAGATCTTTCCATCCATATGTAATTTGTTCTAATTATGAGTTGTTAGTGAATTTTCTTTGTGTAGCTCCTTTAAGATTTGTGAGGTCGCAGTGCGAAAAATTACATCTTATAAAGAGGAAAATCCCAATTCTGATGGGGTTATAAGCACATTCTCATAACAGAAGACTGAAAAGACCTTTGATAAGTTACATAATTATAACATCTATATCTACAAACGAGCGTAGCTTTTGCTTTCGGGGAAATTGCTCTCGGTCGCTTGAAATTAGGGGCATGTTTAATGATCAGAGGAAAAGGACACTTATCGAAAGGGTTAAGACACTTATTAGAAAAGAAAAGGAGTACGTGTCAAAGTACAAAGGCTAATTATCAGAGGTGAAAATGGGGCACTTTTTACACATAAAGAAAGAGACACGCATCAGGGATGTAAAGGGATTTTATGGGATGGGAAATGGGCTTTTGTCGACGGAAAAGAGGCACCCATCAGTGTTTAATAGGGGCATTTATCGGAGGTGAAGGGGGCTTTTATGAGAAGGGAGAAGTGGCACTTATAAGAAGGAAAAAGAGAATTGATTAGGAAGGAAAAGGGGGACGTGTCAAAATAAAAGGGGCATTTATAGGGGATGAAAAGAGGACTTATTATGTGGGAAAGGGGCACTTGTCAAAGTAAAACGAGTATCTCTCAGAATTGAATAGGGTCATTTACAAGAGATGAAAAGGGGCACTCATGAAAATTAAAATGGAACTATTTTCATAGATCAAAATCGGGCATTTATGAAAAGGGAAAGGGGCTCTTTTTCAAATGGGGGCACTTATCATAAGGAAAAGGGGCACTTATTAAAAAGGAAAGAAGCCACATGTGAAAATATAATGTGCGTTTATCCGAGTTAAAAAGGGGTAGCTTTCAAAAGGGGAGGGGCACTTTTTACATAGGAAAAGGGGAACTTTTCATAGCAAAAGGGGAACCTCTCAGATTTGAATAGGGCAATTGTCAGAGGTGAAGGGGGCGCTTTTCAAAAGGAAAACTGCAAAGGGAAACTTATTAGAGATTAAAAAAGGCAATTATGAGAAAAGAAAATGGACACTTATTGCAAAGGAAAATGGGAACTTGTCAAAGGAAAAGGGGTAAAAAAAAAAAAGGGCACTTATCAGAGGTGGAAAGGGGAAGGGGCATTTTTAAAAATTAATAGGGGCACTTGTCATAGTAAAAGGGGCACTTCTTACAAAGTTAAAGGGACACTTTTCATATGTAAAAAGGGGCGCTTTTGAGGTACTTGAAAAGAGGTAGGGCACTATGCCCCCCTGCTCCCCGGGAGTGCCGCCTCTGGCAGTGGCGTAATGAGCAAATACGTTATTTTTTAATTTTTTAATTTTTTTTTTTTTTGGGGGGGGGGCAGTAGAAAAATCTGCATCACAAGTGGAGTATTAACGATCAGGTAGAGCGTAGCGAGAGAAGCGAATGGAGCGAACATTGGCGTAGGGTCCAGGGGCATTGTCCCAGCGTGGGTCAAGGAAGCTCAGGGGTTTAGGCATTACATTACGGTCAGATAAGCATATTTAGATACCTCATTTGTGACACTGGCAGTTCAGTCATTCTTCCTTTTTCTATTTCTTTCTTTTTCTCTTTAACATATTTTTCAAAAAAGTGAGGGGGGGGGGGGGGGGGGTCTCGAGCCCCGCCGTTCTGAATGCGCTGACACGAAGGCTTCTTAATAAGCATATTTTTGTCTGACTGTAAATTTAGGAGTTTGTATTTTTCCAACCGACAAACGCATAAAAAAGTAAAAAAATTACCAAAAAATGGAGAAAACAAATTTCAAAAAATAATGCCATTTAAGTAACATTTGTAAAATCACTAGTATATAAACCACCTTTTATTTGTTTGTTTTTTATTTATTATTATTATTATTATTATTATTTTTTTTCGGGGGGGGGGGGGAACTGTCCCTAGCCCCCATCAGTACGCCAGTGTTCAGGGGCTCATGTCTTCTCACCCCTATGTTAAAAAACACACACGCTTTCCCATCCTCTCACAATATTTCCACGATATGCGCGTTTCGCTTCTATAAAATCATCTATTGATAAATATATTGGCATGCGGAATGTTTAGAAATTTAATTCCTGTTTACTCTCCTTTTCTTTAAATGGAATATAATTTGTATGTGATTCAATTCACGTTTTATTAATTATGAATTTCATTTTGATTAAAATGAAAAGACCATTTTAACTCCTTTGCTGCTAATTTTTTTTCGGGAGGGGGGGGGGGGGGCTTCTGTGGGGGGGGGGGGGCGAAAATGCGTCCCCCCCCTTCCCACACTTTTTTTTTGGGGGGGGGGGGGAGGCGACCGCCCCCTGCCACCTTTACTTCAGGCGCCCCCCCCCCCGCTGTGTAATGTAGTTATATGTTTCATGTATTAAGTTGTTTATTGTCATCGCAGTTCTGATGCGATCCGGAAACTTAAAGCTCTCGGCCGACAATGCAAGACTCCTCGATGCCTACGTGCATGCATCATTCCGAGTCTCCTCTTCGATAAGATGCGCACAATACTGCCTTGCTGACGTCACTTGCTCTTGCTTCACCTACATTGCCCACGAGAGGGAATGCTTGCTTGGCGAGGAATGCCAGGGGGCATCTGGAGTCAGATATGATACACATCCTGGAGCTAAAACATATTCAAGGGCTTAACTTCATCAACTGACAATTCAGGATTAATTCGTCAACATAATGGTCAAAAACAAAAATTATGAATTGCAAGCAGTAATTTTCTGTAAAATTAACTGTAAAGTACCCCGATAGATGGCGCTAGACCAGCTTTACATACAGAGTCAATATCAGCTTTTCTTTAATGTATATAGGATCTCTTTAAAGGTATTACAAAGTTTTGGTATGGGGGGTCATGAACTTTGTTCAAATGAACACATTGGTAGCATATGCGATCCTACAATATTCAGTGATCGTTGTCGCGGTTGAAATCGAGTCTAAAGTTATGAAATTGTAAATAATAAACTCTTTTATGTTGTATAGCTCCCTCTCAAGGTCAAGATATTAATTAAGCAATGAAACAATGTTTCTTGACTAAAATCTACCAATTAGCTATTCCCGTTTGGAAATTATATATCACAACTACATATTCTGAGATTATCATAGTCGCAGCTACCATTGTACGGCCGTAGGCGCTATTTGAAATTTCTCAAAATTTACCGGGAGCACCGGTAAATTTTTCTCGAAAGTAGAAGTGTTTTAGGGGCTAAATTTTTGTGTGTTTACAATACATTCACAGGGGCATCCAAATATATCAAAATTGTAAAGAATCACTTTCCACCCAATTTTCAAAATTTCCCAAAACTTTGTATTACCTTTAAAGCTGTATGATGCTCAAGAGAATCGTAAAAACGTTCATAGAAATAATAATAGCCTTACAATCAATATCACCTATTCTCTCGAAAACCTTTCTACGATTCTGCGTAGCATGTATGAGCTCTATCGTCTAGCGCCATCTCTCGGGGAAATAACTTGGGGGCAAGAAAATATTTTTATGTATAAAGTAGTATTGCCCCCCCCCCCCCACTCCGGGGACCGGAATGACCGCATGCGTGTTACCAAAATGTCTGGTAAAGGGGTACTTTTCACGCACCAAAGTCCGGCTCGTACATACACAAAATTGACTTTACACACCGGACTTAGGGGGTGTTTTCAAAAGGAGGGAACACGCATATGCGTACCCTAAATAACACTGAGTTGGGGGGGGGGGGGAGGGGGCGGGTCATTTTAAGAAGCAAATTATAATATTTTCTCTTTGCTAAACGTCACACTGATTCAGATAATTTTGTGCAATAGAATTTAAACAAAATCCTCTTTACAATTCACCATTCTTATTCTTGAGTTTATTTATATATATTTATATACTTGGAGTAAAATTCAAAATGATGTTTAAGAAACTGTCAGATTGTGGATGAATTTACATAGGTAACTTTTTGTTCCTATTTTTTTTACCGTACAAAACTAAAGGATTTATGGATAATCTTGATGAGTACAAATTTACATAATATATATGTCAAGTCTATTTACTTAGAGATTTAAGAAAATAGTCATTTTCACATCGTATTATTGAATTATTGAATTAAATAAAGTACATCTTTAAAATAGCATTTCTTTTTTGACGTATATTGTAATCCTGATGCTGAATAAATCTTGACCTTTTGACTTTAGAAAATCTCTTGTATTCATATGTACTCATTTTAAACATGATTATTACACAACTTTAGGAGGCTAAATTTGTGGATCGACTTTGTACATTCAGTGGACCTTATTCTACACATCATTGAGAAAAGGAGGATTAACATTGCACTTCCGTCGATGGTATCTAGAAAAGTCACTGTGTTGTTAATCTTTAGCCTTTGCACTGATGTGAGGGGGGGGGGGGAAAGAGATAAAGAAAGAGACATAGATATACATAGAGAAAGACAGAGAGAGAGAGAGAGACAGACAGAGAAAGAGAGAGATCGAGAGAGAGACAGACAGAGAAAGAGAGAGAGAGAGAGAGAGGGGGGGGGGATGAAGAGAGAGAGAGAAAGAGAGAGAGAGAGAGAGAGAAAGAGAGAAAAAAAGAGAGACAGAGACAGAGAAAGATAGAAAGAGAAAGAGGGAGAGGGAGAGAAAGACAGTGAGAGGGAGAGGGAGAGAGAGAGAGAGAGAGAGGGGGAGGGGGAGAGGTGAGGTGATGCGGGGGATGCCCCATCGAGAAAAAAGAAAGAATTATCCACAATATAAAACAAACAAGCCCTATATAACGAGCTTATCAATTTCTAACTAGTAGGGAAAAGGGACGAGGAGCACTTTCAACATCCCTAGGGAAGACGAATAGACTAGGGCTTTATTTTAATTTCAAGAATGGGAAATAACGTCAAGAAAGTTCAGATTAATGCAGTGAAATGGTAACTATAATAATACCGCTTTTAGAGCCAAAGGGATATGCATCAAGTACAAATATTTAGGACTTGGGCGCAAACGCAATTGGGTAACACTACGAGGTCCCTTTAGTGATAATCTCCCACAAGACTCCACCCCACAAGCCCATGTTTTCTTTGTTGAGAATTCCATTGACAAACGTGTTGTAGTCCATCCTTCCCTTACGATTTAACCGGCCGAACTGGATTTTTATTTTAAATACAAATATTGGGTTTCCCACCAACATATTTAAATCTATTGCAAAATTTTTATCGGTGTCAGCACCAGCTTATGTCCTCCTCAAGACTCCTCGATATTTTTTTGCTTCATAAACCCCCTCCCCTCCCCCCTTACCGCCATTGCCCCCTTTAAATTTTAATTGAGAATTCTATTGAGATATTGTGCTTTAGTCCCCTTTCTTTTACATCAACAACAACATTAATAATGATATAACTAAATCTTTTTATTTAATATCGGGCTATCCCTCCAAAGTATTTCAAGTTTCTTTCAAGTTTGAGAATTTTATTGACATATCGTACTTTAGTTCCCTTTTCCTTACATCACCAAGAACAATATTGGACTTGATGAAATGTCATAATACTTTAATGTCACGGTCATGGTGAGGGATGAGATTCTGTTCAAAGCTTTATTCATCATGTCAGAGCGTTATGCAGTAAACAATGATGAAATTCCAACCCGGGCCCTCTACAGATATTATTATCTTAAAGCGGATGTTTCCTAACAGAATAGATTGACAGATGAGATGAAATTGAAAAAAAGTGGTGGTAGTCATTTTTTCATCAATTCGATCATCATATTGCAATAATGATTCAACAAATTGAGCGTCCCGATATTAATTTCAGCCAGTTATATCATCTTCTTGGGATTATAACTTACAACATCACAAAAAAAATGGATGAGAAGTATGAAATCAATAGTAACACACCGTAATTAATGAGAAAGCATGATTATAAAAAATAAAAAATATGCGATTCTCGAAGTCTTGCTTTTAAGATTAATGAAAGCAGTTCAGTGACAACAAATAATTACATGTTTTGACGCATACGTGTTTGTCATTTTTTTAAACATTTTTATTTCATATACCAGTCAGTCTTATATGTAACATGAATACTTATGAACAAATTATCTGATATTAAAGGCTATATATAGGTTGTAACAGGTTGTTTCGTTCATTTCTCGGCAAAACTGAGATTTTCAAAGTTAGAGACAACTTGACGAAAACAAGAAACCGAGTTACACTGTAAGTATGACATTATTTATAATGATCAAAATGCATTTGCTTAATACCGCTAAGTTTAAGAGGAGGAGACAAAGTAATAAACTCAGTGCATCTCGAATCGCTTTCTGTTATATCATGAGCATTTTTTGGCAAAACATTTCGAAGTGACATTGTAGTTACCATGGTTACACAGGTTAACTACATTTGCTAGCAAGCCACGGAAATTTTGTTGAGAATGTTTTTTTAAAATCTTCTTCTTAAGATTAGTATTTGTTTGTTTGGGTGGATAGGGGTATTGTTGATGAATGCCAAAGGAAATAAAAATAGGTTTCCCGCTCAATTTCGTATTTTTCTCACTCAAATCAATTAACGCGCATTCAAATTCACGCTTTATCGTCTTAAGATCGATATCGGTCATTCAAATTTAATATCCGAGCAATGGAATTTATTTGGGGAGGTGCAAATTGATTTACGATCATCCAAATTAACTCATATGCAAAATTATCCTAGTTTAGGGCATTCCAATTTGTGTTATCCGCATTCAATTTAATTTTAGGGCAAATAATTTCGTTAATGTGCGCTCGAATTCGCGAACGTAAGTGTGATATTTAATTTTGTGCACTCAATTTTGATGTTTGTGCATTCAAATTAACAAAGTAGGCCTGAGGACTTTGGGGAATACAATTTATTCGTTCATTCGGTTTCATTAATTCCGTATGTTTGTATGTGTTTGTTCGTGCCCCCCTCTCTCTCTCTCTCTCTGTATATAGAATTATGTATGTCTTGTCAGATATATACTTTCATATGCCTGTTGTGCCATAATCAGTAATTTGTCCTTTATTGGTTCATTATATCTTGTTGCCTCAAAGACAAGGTCATCAGATTTTAAAAAGAATACTATTTGTTATGTTTATTTGTTATGATTGTTAATTTCTTTGTTTTTATCACTGTTCTATAAAAGAAACACCTTCTGGACCGTCTATTCTAAACCATTGCATGACGTACTGCATGTTTTCTGATTTCGAACGCAAGAGTTGCGCAGAAATTCATCCTGAGCGCGCCGTTTTAACATTCCTATTCTGATTTCGAAATGTTGAAACGGCGCGCTCAGGATGAATTCATGCAATACTTTCGAGCTCGAAATCAATCACTATAACAATTATTCTTGATATTAAGAAATGAATTCTTGATATCAAGAAATGATTTTCTGTTGTAAAGCAATGGTAGTTCTTGATATCAAGAAATAGGAATAAATGTTAAAACGGCTTGCCATAACTATGATCATGTACCAAACCTACATCGACGGAAAACGCAAAGTTCACGGTGCGATTCTCCACCCTCAGGCCAGTTGGCTGCGTGGTTCGCGTCCAATGTGGAATATAATAGCTTTTATATTCCACATACTAAGAATCTTACGCTACGATTGGTCAAAAGTAAATCACGTGATGAAAGAGAGTTCGACCATCATTGATGGGAGAAGAAAAGTTCGTTGCACTGTGCAGATATTAGTACTATCTACACATTGCAACGCACTTTCTTGTATACGTACGTAAGTACTGCATGCACTGTACGTATCGTACACCGTTTGATAGCTGTCAATTGATGATTTTTTACTCTAAAATGACGGAAGAAGTGAAATTTTTCCGATGTGGAATACAAAGCAAATAATCACCTTTTGGTTTCAGGCGATGGCAAACTATCACTTCCTCGGCGATCTGAATTTATACGCTAACTTTCCTCAGCTTCGCTTCGGAAAGATAGCTACATCAATGCAGAACGCCTCGGACGTGATAGTTTGTCCCATCACCTTCACCACAATAATTATTTGTTTTTACTGCATTCTAACTTCAATCTCTTTGTGTAAACTTGTTCAAACTACAGATGGATATTTATTCTTCTTTGTTCGTTTTCTTCGTTGTATTCGGCCAATACTTTTCTTTCACCGAGCAAGGTGAGTACAAAATAATTCCCTCTTTTCTACAACTTATACGAAGAAGATTAACATTCCGTTGGTTATTCAAATATTATCCAGACGCCCCTTTTTTGCTTCTTAATATTCTTATGCTGACAATAGCAAATAATTCATAGTTGACGTCCGTAGCGGAGTGTAGTCGGAGTAGCACTATTTCAATAGAAGTTATATACACCCAAACTCCTTGGTAAAAGTGTTCAACACCGTGGTAGTTGGGAATCCTACCGACTTTGGACAATTTTATGCTCTAGTAACGATTTGTCCACATTTTATTTTGTATTTTTTATCAGCAGTGAACATCTGTATCCTTGTTTCATCACTCCACCCCAAATCTCTTTCTCTCTCTCTCTCTCTTTCTCTCTCCCCTCTCTTTCTCTCTCTCCCTCCCTACCCTCCGTCTGTCTCTCTGTTTCTGTCTATCTGCTCTCTCTGTTTTTGTCTGTCTGTCTTTCTCCCCTCTCCCTCTCTCTCCAATCCCTATATCTCTCTATTTTATCTCGTTGTCACAGCTTGCAGTCCAAATCAAATCGAATACGGCGGGTCCTGCTACCATTTCTCCCTCGATTATTCTGACTTCTTCAAGTCAAAAGATTTATGTACCAGTCTTGGGATGCACCTGGTCTTCATCGGATCTCAGGACGAACAAGATTTTCTGGTCGTCACCGGCCCCGAAAACGAGTACTGGATAGGGTTATTCAAATCGACTTGGTTGGATGGCTCAAACTTGACCTATAGCAACTTCGCCGAATCACCATCGACTTTTAATGAAGAAGGAAAGTGTTTCCGAATATCGTGGACAGGGTCACAATACAAATGGATGGACAAGCATTGTAATGTGCAGTTATATTATATCTGTGAAACAGAAAACGGTTAGTGCTGAAAAATTTATATTTTATGATTTGGTATTGTACTTTGATTTAGCTACTTTTAAAAAGCTGATAGGCCTATGCGAAAGCTTACTTTATATATAAACAGTACATATATAGAAACACACATACCTAAACAAATACACGGACAAACATACACACACACACACACACATACTTGTATAGGCCTTAAAACGCGGACATGTATTTCTTACTGTACAATCGTGGACATCTTTATTCAATGGCGCATGCGGACCAGATGCTAGATTATAGTTACATTTGGTACGACCATTACGAAAACACCAAGAAAGAAACTCTGCGGGCCTTCTGGAGAGATATGTTTTCCACATCCAAACTGTGGACGTACATGTATGCACATACCCTTATAGCCATCATATCCAAATGTGGACCCTGACTCCTAACAAAACACGGACCTAAGAAGACCATACTAACGTGGACACATTTTGAAAATTCAGGCAATTATGCATAATTCAAACGAATGTGACTTAAGTATGCGTTTCGGACGATGATGGAAAACAATAATAGATGTTTATGTGATAATAATAATGAGAAAACAATATAAAAAAATAATTATGAGAAAAAAAATAATAACAATAATAATCATAATACATGTAATAATGTTACTACTAATAATAATGGCAATAGTAACAATAAGGATAATAATAATGGTAATGGTAATAACAATAATAATAATAATAATAATAATAATAATAATAATAATAATAATAATAATAATAATAATAACATTTATAAGGCGCTTTGTACGGGTGTTTCAAAGCGCACATGTGGTCTGTCTAATCATAATACCGTTAAAAAAATCAATACATAATTAATAATAAACAAACTACTTAATTATAAACTAACTTGGTGTGCACCTCCAACAATATACTACAAAATTAAATTATAGCTGCTTAAATAGGTGGGTCTTGAGAAGGGATTTAAATGATTCAACAGATTGGGCATTTTGGATGTGAGGTGGAAGTTTATTCCAGAGGGTAGGGGCAATGGGGGAGAAGGCAGTCCCCATATCGGGTTTTCGTACGTGGGCCGAGAGTGAATTGTAAGGAGGACGATGAACGGAGGGATAATACATAATAATACATAATAATTACATTAATAGGGCACTTTAACCACGGTGGTATAATCAGTCGCATAGGGGTCCACGGTTGTAGGTTTGTAAAGAATAGGTGTGTACTGCCAAGCCTTAAGTCCACGGTAGCATAGTCTTAAAATACAGGGGTCAACTGTAGCCTAACGGCTAATGTGCAAGGGGTAATAATAGCAGGGCCCTCTAGGATAACAGGTCGAAGAACTGAAGAGGCAACCCTGGGTATAAAAACACTATTATTACTATTATTATTATTATTATTATTATTGATATAATAGTCTGTAAATAGAGGTCCACAGTTGCAGGTTTGTAAAGAAGGTGTGTGTACTGCCACTGTCAGGTCTAACGTCCACGGTGACATGGTCTGTAAATAGAGGTCCACTGTTGCAGGTTTGGAAAGAAGAGGTGTGTATTGCCAGGTCTAACGTCCACGGTGACATGGTCTGTAAATAGAGGTCCACTGTTGCAGGTTTGGAAAGAAGAGTTGTGTATTGCCAGGTCTAACGTCCACGGTGACATGGTCTGTAAATAGAGGTCCACTGTTGCAGGTTTGGAAAGAAGAGTTGTGTATTGCCAGGTCTAACGTCCACGGTGACATGGTCTGTAAATAGAGGTCCACTGTTGCAGGTTTGGAAAGAAGAGTTGTGTATGCCCAGGTCTAACGTCCACGGTGACATGGTCTGTAAATAGAGGTCCACTGTTGCAGGTTTGTAAAGAAGAGGTGTGTATTGCCAGGTCTAACGTCCACGGTGACATGGTCTGTAAATAGAGGTCCACTGTTGCAGGTTTGGAAAGAAGAGTTGTGTATTGCCAGGTATAACGTCCACGGTGACATGGTCTGTAAATAGAGGTCCACTGTTGCAGGTTTGGAAAGAAGAGGTGTGTATTGCCAGGTCTAACGTCCACGGTGACATGGTCTGTAAATAGGGTCCACTGTTGCAGGTTTTGTAGGTTTATGCATAATTCATCCGAAAAAAAATTACAAGCAGGAAAGAGGTGGGGGCCGGGGGGGGGGGGGGGATTTCCAGCTTCATTTGCTCACTTATATAGAATAGAATATATAGAATATACAGGAAGGCCTAAACTCTGATTGAGTATTCACCCCCCCCCCCCCCCCCACCATCGCTCCGCTTCCTTGGATTATCTCGAGAATATTACGCACGCACACACACAAGTCCATCAACATTATCTCATCATCATAGTGATCAGCATCATTATCACCTTCATCACCCTCATCGTCATCAACATCACATTATCATAATCACCATCATTACCGTCATCATAATCACCATCATTGTAATCGTCAACATCATCGTAATCATTATCACCATCATCATCACAACCATTATCATCATAAACATCATCATCGTCACCATCATCATAAACATCATAATCATCATCACAACCATCATAATCATCTTCATTATCATCATCATCATCATCATCATCACCACAACCATTATCATCATCGTCATCAACCGTATCACGATCATCTTAATGATGATGCAGTATTCATTTTGTGAATTATATTTTTATGGATAAACTTTATTTCTTTGACAAAATCCAGTATGAGAGATGGCATAGCAAGGTCATTGAAGAATACAATATTTGACACAAGGTATACTGAAATGTTCCTGATGAGATGTATAGAGATTCATGGATTCCAGCTAATAAAGACAAATTCCAAATAAAGACAAATATAAATAATAAACACAGTCAAGTAAATATAACAAGTAAACATATAGCAGTGGCTTTCTGCTAAAAAGTAAACATATATTGTAACATTCATTCATTGTTTGTGTAGCTAAAATTTGTCATGTTGTCTATCAATAAAGACTAAAAATGAAAACAAGTAAACATACATGAAGCAGTGGCTTTCTGCTGAAAAAAAATAATAAAAAATAATAATAAACACTTGTAAAGAGCAGTGGCTTTCTGCTATAATAACACTGGTAAACATAGCAGTGCCTTTCTGCTGAAAAGAAAAATAAATAATATCACTAGTAAACATACCAGTGGCTTTCTGCTGAAAAGAAAAATAAATAATATCACTAGTAAACATAGCAGTTGCTTTCTGTTGAAGACAAATATGAAAAATAAATAATAAACACTAGACACAGCAGTGGCTTTCTGCTGAAAATAAAAATAAAAAATATCACTAGTAAACATAGCAGTGGTTTTCTGCTGGAAACAAATATGAAAAATAAATAATAAACACTAGACATAGCAGTGGCTTTCTGCTGAAAAGAAAAATAAATAATATCACTAGTAAACATAGCAGTGGCTTTCTACTGAAAAGAATAATAAATAGGGCGAGTCCAAGGTAATGTCCCCTCAAATAACAAATTTTCAACTTAAAGTGGAAGAAATGTAACATACATCATCAAAAACCTAGTAATTTCAAGTTTCTGAATCAAAAAAGAAAATGTTGAAAATATGCAAATTGGTCTGTTTTCTAAAGTGTAATAACCTTTTCATTATTTTGATAGTAATCAACCACTTTCAAGATAACATTTTCTTCTACACCTGTATCTACATGTACATTAGTTAAGAAATAAATGAATCGATAAAAACTAACTTTTCTACGAAGAAAAATACTAAGGAGATGGCATGTGATAAGGAGCGACCCCAATTCAATCTCATAAGTGACCCCACTTGAACTGAGGCTGTGAAGACCACCCACCCCCCCCCCAAAAAAAAAAAAAATGCACCAAGATCCCAGATGGACATACACATGCAAACAAAGAAGAAGATGATCTTAGGTCTGCTATTGAAAAACCAGTGGCAAAAATTAGGGTCTACAACTACCCCATTTTCCAAATTGGATTAAGCACTTAAAAATTTGACTTAAATGAATCCAGGTTGAAAAACTGAATCGTGTAATTTCAGCACAGTGATTTGAAGGTATACTTCTGCTTTGCTTAATAACTTTTATAGCAATATAAAAGATCAATGTATTAATAATTCTTCAACTCAAAACTTTTTATAACATATCCACTGAAACGAATTAGGAATTCTTCACTTCAATTCCACAAAGGTAAAAAGAAAACTCTTATTTTGGAGCAGGAAACATTTGGCTTTAGCCCTTTTGAAATCTAAGAAAAACAAACATAATCAGGACAGCCCCATCCCAAAGAATAACCGTAAACATAACACGTTGTCAGAAGTGCAAATGAGAAGTTTATAAGAGTTGAATTCAACTACTAATCAGCCTATTTGGGGAAGAAGGGGGGGGGGGGTGCTCATCTAATTTTAAGGTTTTAGAGGCAATTTCGATTGGCTACAGGGGTTTTAAAATTTGGTTTAAAAGTGTGCACTGAAAAGCAAGAACCCTTTCCCTATACCTCTTTTGTCACCAGGAATTTTTTTACAAGTCAGAAGCCCTAAACATTCTACATGGTTTTCCCCCTCTAAATTTAACACTGGATTTGGCTGGAAGGCAGCCCTTCCCCCTCTACCACAACAGGGAAAAGATGCCTCTTCTTAAATCCCCAAATTCCACAGAGAGCAACAAGGGGAAGGATACCCACAGGGGGATCTGCCCCCCCCCTTCCCATGCCACTGCAAAAACAAAAAAAAACAAAAAAAAAAATCCATTTGCCACCAGCTAAAACTTTTACACAACCTCAAAGTACATAAAATATGTTTGTTAAACCTTCAACATAAAGGTTTGCATCAGAGCAAAAACGTGTCTCAATTACTCCTAACTTGGAAAAGGACAACCCTTTAATACCCATATTTGTGTGTAGAACATGAACAGTTTTTGAAATAAAAAACATTCATAATTCACAATGTATTAAATTTTCGATTTTTTTTTTCCAACAAAATTGTGGGTGTGTGTCAAACCACAAATTCGAAAATTGAAATTTATTTCACTTTCAAACCAATGGGTGAAAAATGAAGAAAAAAAAAATCAAAATTGTAAATCATTGAAAATTACGAATGGCCCGTAAAAAGGCATTTGCACTGATTTATATTTTCAATTACATCTTTGAAATCTTGTCTATGAATTGCAGAAGTACTGGCTTAAATTGGTAGAGAATTGTGAGCACATTTACTTTTTCAGGCAACAAACTAGAAAATTATTGTGTCCCTGGGCCACAGATGCCCTTGCTTCATGCATTCAAAATAATCTAATGAACTTTGGCCATTGACAAATTTGAACTTAACAATAGCAATACCCCAAATATACAAAGATTTATGAAAGGTTATTCTATTTTTCAGTCGGAAACCATGTTTTTAAATAATTTTGCATAAATAACGGGGTTTTCTGCATATTTAATGAGCCTTGACCTTTGAACTTTAGACATACACACCCAATATTTGAACTTGACCCGTATTTTAATACTTTCAAGCAACATGCCAAATCTGATGAAAATTGGGCAAAGATTTTTGGAGTTATTGGATGGAAACCACAATTTCACATTAAATAATGTTTTCTGAATATTTAATGAGCCTTTACATTCAACCTTTTGACCTACGAACCCAATATTTGAACTTGACCTGTATTTCAATACTATCAACCCACCAAATTTGGTGAAAATTGGGAAAAGATTTATGGAGTTATTGGACGGAAACCACAATTTCACATAATTAGATTTTTTGCATATTTAATGAGCCTTGACCATTGACCTTTTGAACTGTGGACCCCATATTCGAACTTGACCTGTATTTTCAATAGCTTTCATCAACCCACCAAATTTGGTGAAAATTTGGCGTCGATTCTTTGAGTTATTGGATGGAAACCACAATTTTGCATAAATAATAAGGTTTTCCGCATATTTTATGAGCCTTGACATTTGACCTTTTGGCATACAGAGCCCATATTTGAACTTGACCTGTATTTACTTCCCATCGACACCAAATTTGGTGAAAATTGGGCAAAGATTTTTTGAGTTATTGGACAGAAACACAATTTTGCATAAATGATTTTTTTTGCATATTTAAAGAGCTGTGACCTACCTTTGACCAACAGACTCCATACAAAGTTGACCTGTATTTTATCATTCTGTAACTATATACCAAAAATTTTGAAATTCCAATCAGTATTTAAGTTACAGTGCAGAAAGCATTTGTAGCAAAATGTAGAACATTGGTTAAAAATCAAGGTCAAAGGTCAAAATTTGGGGCAAAAGTTTTGAAGATCTCACCTAGAGCCATCCCATAAAGAAAACAGAATCAAAATCTGGTGAGAAATGGCGAATAAGTAGCATTTTGATCAAACATGGACGGACAGACAGAAAGATGGACACACACAAAGGTACGGAGCCCATTTCGTAGTGCCCTGCTTGTTCGCCGGAGACAAAAAATATGTTAACATGTCATCAGAAATGTAAATGAGAAATTGGCTATTTACTGAGTTGAAGTCAACTACAAAGCTACAAAACAGCCTCTTTCGTTGAAAGGGGGGGGGGGGGAACTTGGCTATTAATAAGGTTGAAGAGGTAATTTTGATAGGGTGCAGGGGCCTTTAACAATTTTGTATAAAAATGTGCTACTGACAAGCAAGGACTCTTTGTTTTTTTCACACTTTCCTCACAATGTAATTTTACAAGTCGTAAGCCTCAAACTTTGTACCTAGTTTTTCCCCTCTACATTTAACACTGGATTTGGCTGGAAGGTAGCCCTACCCCCAACACTACAAACTTTAAATTCAACACAGGACAACAAAGGGGATAGGTTCCCACAGGGGGATTGCCCCTCCCCCAATGCTACATACTGCAGAAAAGCCCGATTGCCAACAGCTCTAACTGTTACACAACTTTCAAAGTACTTAAAAGAAGAGTCCACCCAAAAATAATATCTTTTCAATAGAAGCAGAAAATTTTTGTGAGCAGAACAACAAAACAAGATTGAGTGAAATCGGACAATTAATAAGAAAGTTATGAATGTTTGAATATTTAGACAAATTGGCAATTGATGACATCATAGGTGCACAATTGACCATTTATCATATTGATATCAATGTTATAAAATGTAACTTTTTACCCCCAAATTATGATTTCCTCAAAACTCTAACTGTAGGATATCTTCTTGGTAGGTATGTGGCCCCCTTTTTTGCATGTTTGCATTAGTACAAGATTTGTATCTTTCTGTAAAAATGATGAATTTTGCACTGTGAATATATATGAATTGAATGGTGAGTTGTGCACCCATAACATCAACAAATTGGCAACATCCCTGAAAATTTTCAGTGATTTGCCCGTTTTTTCAAGTCATTAATCATAACTTTGTTATTAGTTGTCCAATATTCCGCAAACTCTTTTGTTTTGCTTGCCAATTTTTTCTGCTTCTTGTAAGAAATTATTTTTGATCGACTCTTCTTTCAAGATCATATTATATACCTGTACTTTTGAAACCCTCAGCATAACAGTTTGCATTTCAGGGTAAAGTTACTGTCTTTCAAACAAATGCCTTCATTCGTGAACTTAGTGAACTGCAGACAATGAAAAATTGCCAGACTGTACCTGCCAGCACATCAGTTCAGCATTAAAGCACAGCTTCCCCTACAAGCAATGCTCAACCAAGAACATACAAAGAACCTCATAATTGTGGTAACATGCCTGACTGTAACACCTCATTCATTTAAAATTTCTGAAGAAATCCTAAAGGGTCTCGTTTTCTAATTTGGTTTCTCACGAAATCCTTTATATTTGTCCATGTGCGACCCTTGAAGATGCGTGGATCAGCTTTCATCGCAGAGATGATTGGATCCTTTCCACAAAGTTTTCTTGTTCTTAAGAAAATCCCCAGATGCCTGTTGACAGCTTCCTTCTCAGCATCACTCCACATCTTCTTTGTCTGGCGTTTGCTGGTGCCTACTGTTTCAGCAACATCTGTATCACCTTAACAAAAGGATATAGAAGATGAAATTCATGAAATTCCTACACAAATTCTGTTGTAACTAGCACATCAATGATAAGATGCTCATCAGGCATCCAACAAAGAAATGGATGCAATTTGTACTTGCAACAGAGTAGAACAGTAAAAAGGATGGATAAAACTAAAAAAATAAATAAAAAATAGATGGATATTCGACCATATTCAACCAAAATATATGCCGCCGCCGAGTGCATGATCAATAAAAAAGAAAATTACTATACAATAACCATATACATGTAGCAGCAAGTTTGATGTCAAACTGCCACACGGTTCTTGAGATATCAACATAATTTTTTTTTTACAATATATTGACCTCCATGACCTTTGAACTTTAACCCATGACCCCAAAATATCAGCATAATTTTGTCTTGTCATACACAACCCTCAACACCGAGTCACAATTTTATATATAAGATATTGTTTTTTTTCTCCACTAAGTGACCTCTGTGGCCTTTGACCCTGTGACTCCAAAATGGAATCAAATTATTGTCCCCATAGGATATGCTCTCACTCCATACTTGAGGTCCAACCGCCACACGGTTCTTGATGTAGACAAAAAATCTTATTTTCTACAATAAATTATCCTTTGGCTCCTTGACCCCAATTTACTAGCCAAATTTTTTTCTTCTTATACTTTGTCATCCCACCAAGTTACAAGTTCATATGTCAAATTGTGTGCAACATATTGTAAAAAACTGTCTTTTTCAAAAATTGACCTCTGTGACCTTTGACCCCATGACCCCCAAATCAAATCAAAGTATTGTCCTCCAAGGATATACCTGCAGATCTTGAGATATCAACAAGGTGGTTCGCGGACCATGAGTCTCGCCTGAATTTGCGATCAATATTAAAACATGTATAAGAACTTTCAAAGGCTCAAGGCCTTATATCACTTGGCCTTTTGACCCCTAGATGACCTTTAACCTCATTGTGATCACCCCACATCTGGTATTACCCGAGGATCATTTGAACTAAGTTTCAAAATAATTGAGAAATAGAGAACTGCAACCGAAGTAAAGAAAACCTATAACATTTTTTAAAACAGACTATTAATGTACTAACAAATTTGACCTTTTGACCCCTAGATGATCTTGGACATCATCATCACTCTTCATCTGGTATTACCCAAGGATCATTTGTACCAAGTAAAAATAATAAAAGATGCGACGGGCTTCTACAGAAGCCCAATAATGAGGCTTTGGCAAATGAGGTTGGCTTTTCACCTCTAAATTACAGACTCTTAATTGGCGTTTTCAAGAAAAATATTTACATTATCCAAAGAAGTAAGGTATCATATTTCCTTGTACCTTGAATAAAAACCCAAACAAATAATTAAATGAGATTAATTAGCCTTCTCATTTAAGAATACTACCAGATTCATTGATACCAGCAGCACAGGCCAGCACTCAAAGGGTTAAGGAATAGAGAAATGAGTGCATCTAACATTTTTGTAACCACATAACCTTATTTCACTTGACCTTTTGACCAACAGATGACATTTGACTTCATCATAATCATCAATACGTCACATCTTGTATTACCCAAGGATCATTTGTATCAAGTTGTATCAAAAGTTGATTGAGAAATAGAGAAATGAGAGCTTCCTAAACAAAAACTTTAACGGCAGACCTTCGGTAGATTTCCCGCTTATTTTTAGTATGCGGCAAGTCTACCAAAGGTCTGCCGGAAGGTGTCCGCATACTTTGTACTTTCCTGGGGTGCCTTTGAAGTTTTGCCAGATTTTTTTTAATTAGCAGAGTTAGTTATTTGACTAACAGAAAGAATTAAGCATTAATATGACAAAAAAGGGCTATTTATAAATCATCATAGACAAATCAGAGTAATGAGTTGATGTACTTACTAAGAGGTCAGTCCCCTGATGAGTATCCTCCCCCCCCCCCCCCACCCCCACCCCATAAATGAAAAATAGGGGAAAAAATGAAAATGCACAAGAACTTATTCATATATTCCTAAACATAAACTAAAATAAGAAGAATGAGGAAGAGGAACAAGAGGACAAATAATGAAGTAAGAAAAAAATATATCATAAAACGAAAATGGGGATGCAGAACAATAGGAAGACGGGGAAGAGGATCAGACAGATGAAAAGCAGGTGAAGGCAAGGATGAATGAGAAGTTGAGGAGAAAGGAGGAGTAGGAGTAGGAGGAGGAGGAGGAGGAGGAGGAGAAGGGAATATATAAGTGCAAAGTGGAATAGAAGAATAGTGGATGGAAGAAGATGGAGAATGAGCAAAGGGAGGAGTAGGGGGGAGGGTGGATGCAGTGCATGGAGCTGAGGAAATGAAGAAAAAGCAAGATCACTTTCAACTGCCCTAAATGTATACATCAGATCATTGCTATGCATTCATGAACTAAGTTTTTTTTTTACATGGAAATTTTTGATGGGAATCTGCCAGCCAGCAGTGTTATCATAAAGCAAACAGAATTAAATTCGGTTAAGAAATGATAAAGAAGCAGCATTTTTTGTAATATTTGAAATATGCACATAAATTAGCATATTTAATGAGTTTCAAAATTCTATGTCGAAGTTTCGAAGCCCCCACCCAGTGCTATCATATTAAAGACTGACTCCACTCCAAAAAAAAATTGTTTTTATTGAAAGCAGAAAAATCAGACAAACAGATCAAAAAAAGTTTGAAGCAAATCCAACCATAAATAAGAAAGTTATGATTTTTTTAATGAAATCTAAAAATTGATTTCAACAGTGATCTTTCATGCAAATTGGCAAACCTTGGTCATGTGTGATGACGTATATCATGCACTTCTCTGCAAGTAACTTATTATACCTTATTGTTTTATACCATCATTTGTTAACGCTTCAATGATAAACATAAGTCTCTTTCCGTCGATAAATGCACGGATTCATAAGCATGCAATAATTCATTTGTTCAAATATTGAAAAGCAATAATAATAAAAGCAATAATAATGGATTATAAATTTAATAAACAATAAACATGATTAGAAACGTACCTGAAATTGAAGATTTATCACACCTCTTGCGAACTTGCGCGCCGTACTTGGTGCGGCTACATTGTCACGATCACGTTGGTATTTTGGTTGCGCGTGCACGGTATACGAGTTTTGGCGCTCGATATCGATCTAGATCTCTACACGTCACTCACTGCCGAAAGGGGGCGTTATTCATTTATGCGCGACGATTCCTGGAGAATTTTGTCACACGAACTGTGTATTCGTACACTCCTGATACTATTTATTACCTCTAACGTGGACTTCGTCAAATTTTCCAGATATTAAGAGAGCGCCCTCATTGGGCCACGTAAATGACGAAAATAATAGGCGTTCTAATCGTGGACGTCCACGATTCCTGTGTGTCCACGGTTTGAAGGTGTGTATTCTGGTGAAAGTCCACGATCGAAGGCATTTACACACGCGAGCACACACATACGCACACACACGCGCACACACACATTATGTATACGTCTAAATTTTCTGAACATTGCCCCTCTGAATATTCCATCAACTATTAGGATACGATGAGTCACTCTTGTATTGAAGTATACAATTTCATGAGCAACACATAAAGCTTAAAAAACTAAATCTTCGAGACCCTGCAACCAACTTTGATTGAGAAGGGAGAGATCCGAATGCAATTGTGACTTTTTGATGAGCACAGAGCTCGAACTCTGGCCTTCACAGAGCTCTTATATATTTTAAAAGAATCATACCCTAGATGTATGAGCCCGTATCCGGACACCTATCCCCTGGACATCCACCCCCGGATAACCACCCCAGTCAACTACCCCCTAGGACATCTACCCCTTAGGACAACTACCCCCTAGGCCCGCCCCCCCCCACTCAGTGTTATTTAGGGTACGCATATGTTCCAACCGACCCCCCCCCTTTTCAGCAAAAGTCCGGTGTGTAAAGTCAATACGGCATCTGCAAGAATCTTCAGTATTGAAGGAGGCAGATTATCTTGAAGAAGAAGAAGAGAAGAACTACCCCCAGGCAATTAACCGTAGGATAGTTGTCCGGGGGTAGTTGTCCTGGGGTAGTTGTCCTAGGGGGCAGTTGTCTGGGGGGTAGTTGTCCTGAGGGGGGGGGGGAGGGTAGTCGTCCTATAGAGGGTAGTTGCCCTAGGGGGTAGTTGTCCTATGGGGTAGTTGACTGGGGGTGGTTATCCGGGGGGGGGGGGTGGGTGGATGTCCAGGGGGTAGGTGTCCTAGAACCGTATACTATGAGCAATAATACTCTACTCATACAGGAATATCCAGTGACGCAACCGAAGAAGTCATGGTCACTGAAGCCATGGTTACGGAAGTTCCCCCAACTGCTTCCTCCGGACCGTCGATGACAACAAACGATGAAAACGACGTGTCCACAAGCATCGCATCATCGTCATCAACAACAACACCAGCGCACGACCCAGCAACATCTACCACTGCGACAGTTCACTTTTAATTCAACTCAATATCATTTCTGTATCCAACAGAGAGCACTTCTGCAACACCAGACCCGTCACCCGTATCCACTACCCAGTCAGTGCCTGACCCATCCCCTGTACCCACTACCCAGTCAGTACCCACGGCCGTAACATTGTCATCAAGAGATCAAGGTAAAACAATTGTCTAAATCCCGCGGACTTTATATGAAAGAAAACAAATTCCGTTTCAGTTATTCACATTTAAAAGTCCGGTGTGTAAAGTCAATACGGCTCGACCTTTTCCTTTTGTATACGAGCCTTTTTCAGCACCCCCCCCCCCTTTTCAGCAAAAGTCCGGTATGTAAAGTTAATACGGGTTGACCTTTTTCTTTTGTTACGAAAAGGACATTTTGACAACACGCATGGGGTCCGTCCGTTCTCGGAGTGGGGGGGGGGGGGCCCCTAGGGCAACCACCTTCTAGAACAATTACCCCCTAGGACAACTAACCCGGACAACTACCCCAGGCAATTAACCGTAGGATAGTTGTCCGGGGGTAGTTGTCCTGGGGTAGTCGTCCTAGGGGGCAGTTGTCTGGGGGGTAGTTGTCCTGACGGGGGGGGGGGGGGGTAGTCGTCCTTTAGAGGGTAGTTGCCCTAGGGGGTAGTTGTCCTATAGGGTAGTTGACTGGGGTGGTTATCCGGGGGGGGGGGGTGGATGTCCAGGGGGTAGGTGTCCTAGAACCGTATACTATGAGCCATAATACTCTACTCATACAGGAATATCCAGTGACGCAACCGAAGAAGTCATGGTCACTGAAGCCATGGTTACGGAAGTTCCCCCAACTTCTTCCTCCGGACCGTCGATGACAACAAACGATGAAAACGACGTGTCCACAAGCATCGCATCATCGTCATCAACAACAACACCAGCGCACGACCCAGCAACATCTACCACTGCGACAGTTCAATTTTAATTCAACTCAATATCATTTCTGTATCCAACAGAGAGCACTTCTGCAACACCAGACCCGTCACCCGTATCCACTACCCAGTCAGTGCCTGACCCATCCCCTGTACCCACTACCCAGTCAGTACCCACGGCCGTAACATTGTCATCACGAGATCAAGGTAAAACAATAATTGTCTAAATCACGCGGACTTTATATGAAAGAAAACAAATTCCGTTTCAGTTATTCACATTTAAAAGATGATTCATGCGCACTTCCTTAAAAGTACTACAAGTGTATTATTATTATTACATGTATTAATAATAATTTGGCGTCACCTGAGCCTGGGAGGCGAAAAGCGAACTGACTCAATGTAAACCCTCCCCCGCTATAACTGCTTGGGGTGTGCAGGTGGACCACTTTACCGGCGTTTCCCCTACTCTTATAGGAATAGTGCAGTGGGTTCTTAACGTGCAAAGGTGGTGACTCTCCTCTACATGGGGCCTCCATTTTAACGTCATATCCGATGGACGGAGTGTATTCCACTTTAACATATTAGCCTGCGTCTATGAAACAACGGGAGGGGCACGTTTACACACAACGCAGGCTTCAGTCACCTGCCTGGGTTGGATTCGAACCCGAGATCTTTGGTTCGACAGGCAGACGCTTTACCGACTGAGCCAACTCGCCTCCTCTATGTCCCATTTGCAGGCAAAAAAAAAATGAAACGGTTAAATACCAGCAGTCAACTTAAAGGTAAAGACTAGTATTGGAAACGCCCCAATTTCAAAAAATGAAATGGAAGCTCTCATTACCAATCATGTGAAAGAATATGTTTTGCCTAATACATGATGATAAAAAATTTGCCGGGAAAACGCCTACTAATTCATATATTTGGTAAATTTTGTTTCTCTCATGGTCTGTGAGAGATATAGGGTAGTCCCATATACATCTTTCTGTGTATAGTGCTTGTAACTTTACGAAAAATGCGGGGCCAAATTTCTTATCATTTTGATGATTCCAGAACCTTGCAGATGCTAGATGCTAGATGACCAACCTTTTCTGATCGATTCCACAACGTTACTTTTACAATGCAATCGCATGACCATAACTGGTCTTTACCTTTAAGTTGTCGAATCGAAAGTTTAGGGATTGCAATCGTTTTAGTAAATAGTCTGATTTTCAGACCCTTGTACCGGATGGTGTACGTTTTGTGCTGCGCAAAGATTAATTTTGGCCATTACAAGAAGTGGGTTATTGATGTAAACACAACGTACCTGGCAGCTCATTTTATGTATGTTATTACCAAATGAAAAACGAAGTGAGTCAGTCACTCACTCAATAGTGTCTGACAGTGAAGTCTAGACAGTAAACGGGTATCCTTACAAAATTTGAATATTAGGACACTGCTAACGTTTAAGTTTTAAAGATAGGACAATCGTGACATATTCATAATTCCTGCAAAGTTCTACTGATGTTGGCTGCAAATTGGACATAGCACCTTTACATATCATTTGATTTTGGAATTCCAAATCCGTTGTTCTGCAATGTACAGTATATTCAAATATTTCATGTTGTAAGTTGTTATGTTGTCATTGCAGTTCTGAAGCGTACTTCCACAATCTTAAAGCTCTCGGCCGACAATGCAAGACTCCTCGACGCCTACGTGCATGCATCATTCCGAGTCTCCTCTTTTATCAGATGCGCACAACACTGCTTTGCTGACGTCACTTGCTCTTGCGTTACCTACATTGCCCACGAGAGGGCATGCTTGCTTGGCGAGGAATGCCAGGCGGCATCTGGAGTCAGATATGATACACATCCTGGAGCTAAAACATATTCAAGGGCTTAACTTCATCAACTGACAATTCAGGATTCATTCGTCGACATGGTTAATACCAAAAATTATGAATTGCAAGCTGCAATTTACTGTAAAATTAACTGTAAAGTACCCCGATAGATGGCGCTAGACTAGCTTTACATACAGATCTTAATTAGTTATCGAATAATAATATAGGATCTCTTTGCACTTTTATGATGCTCATGAGAATCGTAAAAAACGTTCATAGAAATAATAATAGCCTTACAATCAATATTACCTCTTCCCCAAAAAACTTTTCTACTATTCTGCGTAGCACGTATGAGCTGTAGTGTACACTAATGAGCTGCAGTTCTATAAAGCTGTATCGTCTAGCACCATCTCTCGGGGAAATAACTTGGGGCAAGAAAATGTTGTTTTGTATAAAGTAGTATGGATAAGCATTTTAAGAAGCGAATTATAATATTTTCTCTTTGCTAAACGTCACACTGATTCAGATAATTTTGTGCAATGGAATATAAACAAATTTCTATTTACAATTCCAGTCCTTAACCGTAATTTTGTTTTCCTAGTTTTTTAACGTACAAAACTAAATGATTCATGGATAATCTTGTTGAGAGCAACTTTACTTAATATCTGTCAAGTCTATGTACTTAGTAAACATTCATTTTCACATCGTATTACTGAATGAAGTTTAAAAAATATATCTTTAAAATGAATGCTGAATAAATCTTTACCTTTTGTCACCAGAAAATCTCTTGTATTTGTATGTACCCATTTCAAACATGATGATCAAACAACTTTAAGGAGGCTAACATTTTGGATCGACGTTGAACATTCAGTCGGCATTATTCTACACTTCAATGAGAGATGAAGAATTAGTGTTTAACATTACACTTCCGTCGATGGTATGTAGAAAAGCCACTGTATTGATGAATCTTTAGCCTTTGTACTGATTAAGGTGATGAGAGACGGAGAGGGGTAGAGGGAGAGAAAGAGAGAGAAAGAGAGAGAAAATGAGAGAGAGAAGAAGAAGAAGAAGAAGAAGAGAGAGAGAGAGAGAGAGAGAAAGATAGACAGAGAGAGGGAGAGAGAGAGAAACAGAGAGAGGGAGAAGGAGAGAGGGGAAAGGGAGAGAGAGAGAGAGAGAGAGAGGGGGGGGGGGGGGAGGGGGGGGGGATGCTCCATCGGAGAAGAAAAACAAATGAAATATCCACGATTATAGGTGCTATGCCGGGGCTGTATTTAAAGGGATAGTTGAGTTCTTGTGTCAGAACGCAAATGTCTTCAAAGTGCATGGTTATTGCTTTTACTCTCATTTATGACGATAGTGTTGTTTTTTGCTACACTATCCCCCCCCCCCCCCCACCGCCATAAGCCCCTATTTTCTTTGTTGAGAATTCCATTGACATATTGTGCATTAGTCCCCTTTCCCTTACATCAACAAAAACAATAATGATGATATCACTATGACCGAAGTGGATTTCCAGATCTTTTTATTTAATTTCGGGCTTTCCCTCCAAAGTATTTCTTTTTGAGAATTTCATTGACATATCGTGCTTTAGTCCTCTCTTTCGTACATCACCAAGAACAATAATGAACTTGATGAAATGTCATAATAGTTGACTGTCACGGTCACCGCGGTGGATGAAATTGCGTTCAAAGCTTTATTCATCCTGTCAGAGCGTTATGCAGTAAACAATGATGATATTCCAACCAGGGCCCTCTACAGATATTCTAATCTCAAAGCGGATGTTTCCGAACAGAATGACAGATGAGATGAAATTGAAAAAAAAGTGGTGGTAGTCATTTTTTCATCAATTCGATCATCATATTGCAATAATGATTCAACAAATTGAGCGTCCCGATATTAATTTCAGCCAGTTATATCATCTTTTTGGGATTATAACTTACAACATCACAAAAAAATGGATGAGAAGTATGAAATCAATAGTTACACTCCGTAATTAATGAGAAAGCATGATTATAAAAAAATATAAAATATGCGATTCTCGAAGTCTTGCTTTTAAGATTAATGACAGCAGTTCAGTGACAACAAATAATTACATGTTTTGACGCATACGTGTTTGTCATTTTTTTAAACAATTTTTATTTCATATACCAGTCAGTCTTATATGTAACATGGATACTTATGAACAAATTATTTGATATTAAAGGCTATATATAGGTTGTAACAGGTTGTTTCGTTCATTCCTCGGCAAAACTGAGATTTTCAGATTTAGAGACAACTTGACGAAAACAAGAAACCGAGTTACACTGTAAGTATGACATTATTTTATAATTATCAAAAATGCATTTGCTTAATACTAAGACCTGTTACAAGGATACAGCTAAGTTTAAGTGGAGGAGACAAAGTTATAAACTCAGTGCATCTCGAATCGCTTTCTGTCATTTCAATGAGCATATTTTTGCAAAAAAATTCGAAGTGAAATGTAGTAACCATGGTTACACAGGTTAATTACATTTGCTAGCAAGCCACGGAAGTTTTGTTGTGAATGTTTTTTTAATTTTCTTCTTAAGATTAGTATTTGTTTGTTTGGGTGGATAGGGGTATTGTTGATGAATGCCAAAGGAAATAAATATAGGTTTCCCGCTCAATTTCGTATTTTTCCCACTCGATTCAATTAACGTGCATTCAAATTCAAGCTTTATCGTCTTAAGATCGATTTCGGTCGTTCAAATTTAATATCCGGGTAATGGAATTCATTTGGAGAGGTGCAAATTAATTTTACGATCATCCAAAGTAACTCATATGCAAAATTGTCCTAGTTTAGGGCATTCCAATTTGTGTTATCCGCATTTAATTTAATTTTAGGGCAAATTATTTCGTTAATGTGCGCTTGAATTCGCGAACGTAAGTGTGATATCTAATTTTGTGCACTCAATTTTGATGTTCGTGCATTCACATTAACAAAGTAGGCCTGAGAGGACTTGGGGAATTCAATTCATTCGTTCATTCGGTTCATTAATTCCGTATGTTTTTATGTGTTTTGTTCGTGTCCCCTCCTCTCTCTCTCTCTGTATATATAATTATGAATGTCTTGTCAGATACATATTTTCACAGGCCTGTTGTGCCATAATCAGTAATTTATCCTTTATTGGTTTATAGTATCTTGTTGCCTCAAAGACAAGGTCATCAGATTTAAAAAGAATACCATTTGTTATGTTTTTTTTATGATTGTTAATTTCTTTGTTTTTATCACTGTTCTATAAAAGAAATACATTCTGGACCGGCTATTCTAAACCAATTGTAATTCTTGATATCAAGAAATAGGAATAAATGTTAAAAAGGCTTGCCATAACTACGATCATGTACCAAACCTACCTCGGCGGAAAACGCAAAGTTCACGGTTCGATTCTCCCCCCTCAGGCCAGTTGACTGCGTGCATGGTTCGCGTCCAATGTGGAATATAATAGCTTTTATATTCCACATACTAAGAATCTTGCGCTACGATTGGTCAAAAGTAAATCACATGATGAAAGATAGTTCGCCCATCATTGATGGGAGAAGAAAAGTTCGTTGCACTGTGTAGATAGTAGTACTATCTACCCAGTGCAACGCATTTTCACTGAAGATAGATATACTATCTACACATTGCAACGCACTTTCTTGTATACGTTGCGTATACTTACGTAAGTACTGCATGCACCGTACATATCGTACACCGTTTGATTTGTTGCTCTAAAATGACAGAAGAAGTGAAATGATTCCGATGTGGAATATAAAGCAAATAATCACCTTTTGGTTTCAGGCGATGGCAAACTATCACTTCCTCAGCTTCGCTTGGGAAAGATAGCTACATCCATGCAGATTGCCTTAGAAGTGATAGTTTGTCCCACCACCTTCACCAACGATAATTATATGCTTACTGCATTCTAACTTCAATCTCTTTGTCTAAACTTGTACAAACTACAGATGGAAATTTATTCTTCTTTGTTCGTTTTCTTCGTTGTATTCGGCCAATACTTCTCTTTCACCGAACAAGGTGAGTACGAAATCCCTCTTTTCTACAACTTAATTATACGAAGAAGAAACGTTCCGTTATTCATTCAAAATAATATTTTCCAAACGCCCTTTTTTTCTTCATATTCCTATGCTGACATTAGCAAACAATTCGGAGTTGACGTCCATATACGGTGTATAGTCCAACTTCGAAGTAGCACTATATCAATAGTAGAAGTATTTATATACATCCAAAATCATTGGTAAAAGTGTTCAACACCATGGTAGTTGGGATCCTACCGACTTTGGGCAATTTCATGCTGAATCTAGTAACGATTTGTCCACATTTAACAAAATTGTAATCAGCAGTGAACTAAAACGCTTCATATCTGTATCCTAAATTGTTTTACTACTCCGCCCCCAATCTCTTTCCTTCTGTCTCTCCCTCCATCCCGCCCTACCCTTTTTCTGCCTCTCTGTTTCTGTCTGTCTGTCTGTCTTTCTTTCTCCCCTCTCCCCATCTCTCCAATCCCTATATATCTCCATTTTCTCTCTTTGTCACAGCTCTCAATGCAAATCAAATCGAATACGGCGGGTCCTGCTACCATTTCTCCCACGGTTATTCTGACTTCGACACGTCAAGAGCATCATGTGCCAGTCTTGGGATGCACCTGGTCTTCATCGGATCTCAGGCCGAACAAGATTTTCTGGTCGACACAGGCCTCGCCAACGAGTGCTGGATAGGGTTATCCGAAGTGACTTCGTTGGACAATGCACCTACTCTAACATGGTTCGACGGCTCAGACTCAAACTATAGCAACTTCGCTGGCCCACCATCGACTTTTGATGAAGGAGGAGAGTGTTTCCGAATAACGTGGTCAGGATCACAATACGAATGGAAGGACAAGCATTGTAATGTGCATTTATATTATATCTGTGAAACAGAAACAGAAAACGGTTAGTGCTGAGAAAGTTATTTTTTATGATTCGGTATTGTACTTTGATTTAGCTACTTTTAAAAAGCTTATAGGCCTATGCGAAAACCTTAATTCAAATATAAACAGTACATATATAGAAACGAACATACCTAAACAAATTCACAGACAAACAGACAAACATACACACACACACACACACACACACGCACACACACACATGTTTGTATTAGCAGTGAACTAAAACGCTTCATATCTGTATCCTTGTTTCACCACTCCGCCCCAAATCTCTCTCTCTCTCTCCCTACCCTCCGTCTGTCTCTCTGTTTCTGTCCGTCTCTCTCTCTCTGTTTCTGTCTCTCGGTCTGTCTTTCTCCCCTTCTCCCCTTCTTCCCCTCTCTCCAATCCCTATATCTCTCCATTTTCTCTCGTTGTCACAGCTTGCAATCCAAATCAAATCGAATACGGCGGGTCCTGCTACCATTTCTCCCTCGTTTATTCTGACTTCTACACGTCAAAAGCTTTATGTGCCAGTCTTGAGATGCACCTGGTCTTCATCGAATCTGAGGAAGAACAAGAGTTCCTGATCGACACCGGCCCCAAACACGTGTACTGGATAGGGTTATCCGAAGTGACTTCGTTGGACAATGCACCTACTTCCACATGGTTGGACGGCTCAAGCTCAAACTATAGCAACTTTGCCGACTCACTATCGACTTTTGCTGAAGGAGAAGAGTGTTTCCGCATATCGTGGACAGGGTCACAATACGAATGGAAGGACGAGCATTGTTATGTGGAGTTATGTTATATCTGTGAAACAGAAAACGGTTAGTGCTGAGAAAGTTATATTTTATGATTCGGTATTGTACTTTGATTTAGCTACTTTTAAAAAGCTTATAGGCCTGTGCGAAAACCTTACATTTATAGATACATACCTATCTACACATGATATGCACGCACACGCAGACACACGCGTACGCGCACACACATATACACACACACCCAAACACGCACACACATATTATGTATACGTCTATTCTTTCTGAACATTGCCCCTCTGAATATTCCATCAACTATTTGGATATGATCAGTCATTCTTGCAATCTTTACACATTGCATAAGCAAAACATGAACATTTAAAAAATGGCTTGAAATTAAATGTTCGAGACCCTGCAACCAAGTTTGATTGAGAAGGGAGAGATCTGAATGAAATGTCTAACTTTTTGATGAGCACAGAACTCGATCTCTGGTCTTCAAAGAGCTCTCATATCTGTTGAACAATAATAGTCTAGATTGTATTAGCCAAAGTACTCTACTCATACAGGAATATCCAGTGACGCAACCGAAGAAGTCATGGTCACTGAAGCCATGGTTACGGAAGTTCCCCCAAATGGTTCCTCCGGATCGTCGATGACAACAAACGATGAAAATGACGTGTCCACAAGCATCGCATCATCGTCGTCATCAACAACTACACCAGCGCAAGACCCAGCAACATCTACCCCTGCGACAGGGCAAGCCTCAGGGACTTTTGTGGAGTCATCAGAGAGCACTTCTGCAACACCAGACCCGTCACCCGTTTCCACTACCCAGTCAGTATCAGACCCGTCACTCGTATCCACTACCCAGTCAGTACCTGACCCATCACCCGTATCCACTACGCAGTCACTACCCACGACCGTAAACTTGTCATCTAAAGATCAAGGTAAACAAATATTGTAGATCACGCGGGCTTATGTGGGTAGAAAAAAAAAAACCGTTTCAGTTATTTACATTAAAAAGATGATTCATACTTCCCTTAAAGGTACTATTATTATTATTCATAATATTTATTTGGCGTCACCTGTGCCTGGGAGGCGAAGAGTAAACTGAGTCACTGTAACCGTCGGGTCTCCCCTCCCGCTATAACTGATTGGGGGTTTGCAGGTGGACAACTACACCGGGGTTTCCCCCAACTCTTATACGAACAGTGTTCTTAACGTGCAAAGATGGTGACTCTCCTCTACACGGGACCTTCATTTAACGTCCTATCCGAGGGACGGAGTGTTTTCCACTTAACATAGCCTGTGTCTATCAAACAACGAGAGGGGCATGTCAACACACAACGCAGGCTTCAGTTATCCGCCTGTGTTTGATTCGAACCCGAGATCTTTGGTTCGACAGGTAGACGCTTTACCGACTGAGCTGACTCGCCTCCTCTATGTTCCCTTTGCAGGCCCAAAAAATGAAAGGTTCGATTCCAGCGGCATTTGAAAGATATTACTTATTAAAAACTTCTCTCAAAACGAAAGGGCTTAAAATGTCTTTTTGTGGGGGAATAACAACCTTTATTTGTCGAATCGCAAGTTTAGGGATTGCAATCGTTTTATATTCAGATTTTCGGACCTTTGTACCGAATGGTGTACGGTTTGTGCTGCGCAAAGATTCAATCAGTTTAATTTCGGCCATTACAAGAAGTGGGTTATTGATGTAGACAAATGCTCATGTACACTTTACAGCTCATTTTATGTATGTTATTACCAAAGACAAAATAAAGTGAGTCAGTCACTCAAAACTTCAAAAGTGTCCGACAGAGGAGTCTAGAAAGTAAACGGGTTTCTTTGCATAGTTTGAATACTAGGACACTGCTAACGTTTAAATTTCAAAGATAAGACATATTCATAATTCCTGCAAAGTTCTACAGAATTTGAGATTAGCTGCAAATGGGACATAGTCAGGGGCGTAAATCCGTACCGATGAGTGGGGGGGGGGGATGATCGGCGATAGCTATCACATACTAGCACGAGCACACGCCCACACTAATTTAAGCAAGCGCGCGCGTTCGCGCACGCACAAACACAACACACACACACACACACACGCGCACACAAACGCACACGCACACACACACACACACACGCACACAAACGAACAAACAACAAACACATACATACCCAAACACATGTACATAAATTTATACATGCATACATACACAGATCCAGGATTTCTTAGGGGGGGGGGGCCCAAATTTGAAATTATGCGAGCCAAATATTGGTACGTAATGGTGACCAGCATTGGCGTAATGGGGGAGGGGGGGGGGGGCGGGGAGGGGCGATTTCCTCCTCCCTCCTCCGCAAAACGCCGAAGCTTTGAAGTTTCATTAAATCATTAGAGAAAGAACACGATTCGTTGTACTGTTCTCGACTTTTAATCCTCATCTGAATTCAGTTTTTCCCTTCCCCCTCCCGCGCGAAGCGCGGAAGCTTTTACGTTTCATTAAATCATTAGAGAAAGAAGACGATTCGTTGTACCGTTCTCGACTCTTAGTTTCTTTAAAAAGGGGGTGGGTTTTTTTCTTTCTCTCTTTGGAATCCTGAGAAATGTTAAAAGGAGGTTATAAAATATCTTGAATTTCATAGAAAAATTTATCAAATCCCGGGATCAAATTCCTGATATTCCTGCTAGCTTTGAAAGCTCATTCAGGATTAATTCATTTTAAAAAGTAAAAACATCGGCCCCAGTCCCCCTCGATCGACTAGAGCTCACCTGATTTTTATTTATTTTTTATTTATTTATTTATTTATTTATTTATTTTTTATTTTATTTTTTTTTTTTTTTTGGGGGGGGGGGGGGGGGGGGGGGATGTGGTACATTTAGCAGTGTTCCGGATTCGGGGGGGGGGGGTGGGTCTCCAAGGCAGGAAAAGCCAGCGAAAAGCCGGCGAAAGGGGGATTCAGAAATGTTGGCAGTCCTGAGATAGGATGGGGGGGGGGGCCGGGCATCTACTGTACATGATTGCACTTTTTAAGCGCTGTAATATCAGGGGGGGATGATTGTACAGGCCATCCCCCCTACTTCAAGCCAGGGGGGATGCAGCCCCCCATCCCCCCTGGGATTTACGCCCCTGGACATAGTACTTTTAAACATCATTTGATTTTTGAATTCCAGGTCCGTTGTTCTGTAATGTATTCATACATTTCATGTTGTGAGCCGTTATGTTGTCATTGCAGTTCTGAAGCGTTCCACAATCTTAAAGCTCTCGGTCGACAATGCAAGACTCCTCGATGCCTACGTGCATGCATCATTCCGAGTCTCCTCTTTGATCAGTTGCGCACAACACTGCTTTGCTGACGTCACTTGCTCTTGCGTCACCTACATTGCCCACGACAGGGCATGCTCGCTAGGCGAGGAATGCCGGACGGCAGCTGGAGTCAGATTTGATAAACATCCTGGAGCTAAAACATATTCAAGGGCTTAACTTCATCAACTGATCCTTCGACATGGTCAATAAAAGAAAAACTATGATTTGCAAGCTGTAATTTACTGTAAAATTAACTGTACAACACTTTCTTGACCTATGGCACTAGAGTAGCTTAACATGCAGATCCTATATTACTTTTGAATAAAGGATCTCTTTGCAGCTTTATGATGTTCAAGAGAAGCGTAGAAACTTTCATAGAAGTAATAATGGCCGACAATCAATATCACTTTACCCCCATAAATCGTTGTATGATTCTGCATAGCACATAATTATGAGCTGTATCGTCTAGCGCCATCTCTTGGGGGAAACGACATGGGCAAGAAAATATTGTTTTGTATAAAGTAGTATGGATGAGCATTTAAAGTAGCAAATTATAATATTTTCTCTCTGCTAAATAGCCTGCAATAGAATATAAACAAAATGCTATTAATAATTCACTATCCTTTATCGTTAATAATTTATAAACTTGGAGTAAAATTCAAACTGCTGTATAATAAAAAATGTGTCAGATTGTGCACTGAAGTTACAAAGGTAAGTTTTTTTCCTAGTTTTCTACCATACACAACTAAATGATTCATGGATAATCTTGTTGAGTGCAACTTTACATAATAGGGACTTTTAGATTTTCGTGGACTGATACGTGCGACGTCCATTCAATGCAGTGCATTAAAAGGACGTCGACCGTAGCAATTCACATTGTCTTCGTGCGAATCTAAAAGTCCCTAATATCTGTCAAGTCTATGTACTTAGTAAACAGTCATATTACTGAATGAATTTTTTTTTTAAAGTCTTTAAAATAGTATTTCTTTCTTGACGTAGATTGTAATCCTGATGCTGAATAAATCTTTACCTTTTGTCTTTAGAAAATCTCTTGTATTTATATGTACTCATTTCTAACATGATTATCACACAACTTTAGGAGGCTAAAATTTTGGATTGACGTAATCATTCAGTCGGCATTATTCTACATATCATTGAGAAAAGAAGGATTAGTGTTTAACATTGCACTTCCGTCGATTGTATCTAAAAAAGCCACTGTATTGTTAAATCTTTAGCATTTGTACTGATTAAAGTGATGGGGAGAGAGAGAGAGAGATAAATAGGGGGATAACTTAAGGGGTGAGATAATGCTAGGGATGCTGCATCGAAGAAGAAGAAAAGAAATATCCATGATATAAAACAAACAAACCCAAACGAGCATATTAATTTCTAACTAATAGGCTATACTATAACTTTTATGTATGTCTGTTTCGTCATGGCGACCCCATTTGTAAGAATTGTGCCTCCTTCCTGCAGTGAAAATATATATTTCATAACAATAATTTTGTGTTTTTTGTATAAAATCAACGGATCAGGCGACAGAACTTTTTACCATGTCACAATTTGGCATACTGCATTCCTCTAATTATTAGTTTGAGAAAGTAATTTTTTTAATGTAATTTCATACTTCAACCCAGTGGTGGATCCAGGAATTTCTTACCGGGGGGGGGGGGGGTGAAATATATGTATGATAAAGGATAGAGCGAGGCGTCAGCGGCGAGGGGGCGGAGCGACCAAGCGGGGGTGCGTCTGAGAGGGGTCAGAACCCCCGCCCATGCAGAGTAGGAAGCATTTGTAATTTTAGAACCACATTAGGCGCACTTAATACAATGCAAAGTGGTGGAATGAAAGTGCCTACACAGATATACGGGATGTGTAATCTGTAGTGTGCTCAGAGCATGACTGATGCATTTTCTTCAATTCCAATATAGGGTTCATTTAGCTCCAAACGTATTGATATGTTCTTAGAGGGGCGCAAAATGAACAGTGTTATAATAGTTCAATGGCTGTGCATGGCTGAACGTCAACGAAACGGAGTTAAGTCTTTTGTGATCTCCGTTTTTTTGCTACGGCATGCAGCCAGTGAAAACGAATTCGTTTAATCCAATAATGGAAATTCAAGCATTACTTTAAAAAACAGAACTTTGTTATTCCCTGCACATTTTTCCTGATTGAGGTGTCATATGAAAGACAGAAAATGAACTTTCTAGAAATGTGATTTCCTCTTTGAAATTCAAATACCGCCCTAAAAATGACTTTTGGTACTCTCTCTTCAAATTGTTTTTAATCACTAATGCGTGAAATATGCATCATATGAGTTGCATCAACCGACAGAGGAGGATCTAAGCCTTACAAATATGTATATTTATTCATTATAATTGTGATTAAATTATGATAAAACATCGATAATTCTCGGCTTCTTTTTTTCTGGAACGCACTGTATATGAATATTTATTGAAAAAAGAACATATTTACATGTATAATTCGTGTGTTCATTATAAGTTTTGGTTGGTATTTTGTAGACAGACAATAGTGCACTTAGAAACAACCGTATTACGCGCCTATAAATTTTGTGTATTATTATCATTTGATATGTATTGCTTTCCAATTTTCGAAAATGGTACTAGGGAGACCTAATTTCCCAAGCGTGGTATTTTTCCACTCCGCCTGTCTGGCTTTGCAAACATGTTCAAACCGGTTTTGTCTGGTTTGTTAATATATTCAATTGTAACATACATTGCCCATTATTACGTCCAGCGCGTATTAATTAATTATTGTTATTAATTTATTATGCGAAGTTCAACCAATCACGCTGATGTGGTGATTGGGCCACCAGGCTCTTCTAGCTACATGGGAACCAGGGAGATTGTGTTTGTATAGAGAGTTAACAACTAAATTATTCATACCCTTACCAAGTTGTGTAAATGTTTAAGTATTCAAACAAAAATCATTTGTTCCGATGCCTGTTTCTTGAGGATGTGACATATTAAAGGAATAGTTGAGTTCATGTTTAAGACCGCAAATGCCTTCAAAGTGCATGGTTATTGCTCTTAATCTTATTCATGACATGTCTAGTGCTCTTTTAGAACCTACAATTGCTATGAAGGTAATTTTAGACCCCAAAATGTGTATTTTTTTGGTAAAAAATACGATCATACGAATTCAGCTCCACTTTCCAAACAATACGATGACAGTTAGTTAATTAATTATTATTAATTACAATACACGGGCCAGCTGGTTGTGCGTATTATAACCAACACGAACAAGCCAACATAAAGCCCATATTGGCATTGGCTGGAATAAAACGTATCAGGCGCTATCTCGTTTTTTCAACGGCTGGTTCAAAATTATCGAATATTTGTGGGGCCCCACAAATATTAGAAATGGTTATATTGATGGATATTCAAGCCGCCTCTCAACCGATTTTGATCAAAGAAAGATGATTTTTTCATTTAAATTGTATATTCTTTCAAATTTAACACTCAGTTTTTCATTATGTCACACAAAATATTTTGTGTAGCGCCTTCTGCAACAAAACTCAATTTTCCCTTTAAAGCTTACACTCAAACGTATTCAGCAAAGTTCCTTATTCAACCAGTCCACCTTTCATTCTTGACATAGGAAAACACAAAACACATCAAATTTAAAAGGGGTATGAATATTTCAGTTGTTAATTGTAGGTACACAGAGACTGTAACTGCGCTATTGTATATTGTTTGTGCCTGTTTAATATTTAATCTAAAGGTAACTCGATTGACTTTGCTTGCTGCTCGTCTTGCTATTCGCGAGTTTCATAATTTTACTCTTTTTACATCGTTATTTTGAGAGGCTTGTCCATCGTCTTCATAGATGTGATTTTTTGACTCCGTTCAGTAAAATAGAGCAATCTATTGATTTCTCATTGTGCATCATAGTTTTGACAAATTTAAGTTCCAACGGCAATTTTTATCCCACATCGATTGACTCGATATTTTTTCGTCATCTTGCCGTATTTTCACATCTGTCTCTTCAATGGTCGACCATCGTCATCGTCGTCCGTTGTGTCGTGCTGACTTGTTAAATATCTTCATCGTCATCGTTGTCGTCACGTTTTGTTTGAGTCATCATCGTCATCGCGAAGTAACTAATTATTTTTTTCACGCGTTCATCGTGAGCGATTTGATTTCTTCACACATCGCTTTCGAACTGATTGTTTTGTCATCGTGGACATTGTCCATTGACCGCCTGATCATCCACATCATCACTATCATCGTCTATTGACCGCGTCCCTGATATCATCATCACCCATATCATCGCGGTCATCATTATCATCAAGGATATCATCACTGACTGATCATCGCCTTCAACATCGTCTTCGTCGTCGGCAACATCCTTTCTTACCTTGCCGTGGATGATGATTTGGTTTGATATATTTATCTTGAACTCTTTCTCGATTATTGTTTGATGATCCTTTTTGCGCTCGTTATTTGCTGATTGCTGATTATATTTATCTATTCACTTGATCGTGACAGTGATTACTCTCTACATATGGGTTTCGTACTCCCTTTTAACGCGTTTACCACGTTTATTAACGTATTACTCTGTGTAACACACAGGAGATTAATTGCTCCCGTTTTGATTCAAATGATTCAAATGATTTTATTTCTCATGCAAAACATAATACAAGAATAATTATATCACAACAAATATGCAATGAAACGATAAATATAATGAAAATAGCACGAGAAAAGAGGAACTATCCAGTGATCACTGTTATTTTTGTGTTGATAATCGACGCCTTGTCCGCTCCCTTTGACATCAAATGTACATTGTGTGTATTTTTGTGCGCCTAAACAATTATATGAACCTCGATTATTTGTTTTGATTATATATATATATATATATATATATATATATTCCATTGTACATTCGTATTGTTTGAAAGTGGGATTTTTTACGGTAGATCAAAAACTTTAATAAAAGGTAGACCAAGGGGTAACAAACGGAGTGCTTTAAATTGTGATAGATGCGTGAATTTATCTCAGATACTAATTGGAACAGAGTTTGGTTATTTCTCTTTTTAGCATTTAAGCTATGGTCACAACTCAGAGCGGCGACCAACCGATTCGTAGCCTGCTCGGTCACCGCTGGAATTTAGGCACCGCCCAACGCTTTTTTGAGAAGTCGGGCAAGCTGTAGAGCTCCAGTGATGCCTGGGCTGTCCCCTGTCAATTTCCCGTCGGTCGCCGGTCAATTTTAGGTCAACAGTGGGCGAAATCGGGGAGCTTCTCCGCGCGGCGTCCCGGCAGTGACCGACTGATGTCCAACCGATTCCCGGGAGGCCTCCCATCGGCCACTGGCTGAATTTAAAGAAATTGTCCTAGCAACTTCGACTTTTGCCCTAAACCGCTCAACGACGAACGCTCGATTTGGTTGGTGCCCGGGCGGCGACAGCCCGGGCACCGAACGAATTTTGGGTGGCGAGTGAAAAGAGAGAAGGCGCCGCCCGAATTTTAACTCCGTGCTAGAATTTGGCGGCGACCCAGCCCGTTTTCCGATGCCCTAAAATCAAGCGGTGCCCGGGCGGCCAACGCTCGGTGTCCAAGCGGAATTGGTCAAAAACTCGCCGCCCGGCCGCCGAGCAGGTCACTTTTTGGTTGTGACCATAGATGATCGCATTCATATAGCAAGATACCCAACTGGGGAGTTCCTACAATTGGTTTGATTTTTTTTTGCAAGGATAATGAATTCAAACGGCTGAAGAATTATTCCGAAGGTTCACCATTGGAATGGTTCCAAAGTTATCTGTCTAATAGAACACAATTTGTAAAATATAATGAATCTGACTCTGAATTGCTATTAATTAAGCAAGGTGTTCCTCAAGGTAGTATCTTGGGCCCGTTATTATTTTTGCTCTTCATAAATGACATTGTTGAGTCTTCAAGGAAATTACATTATGTACTGTATGCCGATGACACAAACATCTTCTATTCTGGTAAAAGTTTGAAAGACTTAATTTTCGAAGCCAATGTTGAACTTCAAAAGGTTGCTACCTGGTTTTCAGCAGATAAACTAAAAATTAATCAGACCAAAACAAAGTTCATGATATTTAACTTTGGCAAAAAGAATGATACTTTAATTGAAAATGTTAATCTGACAATAGATGGTAACTGTATTGACCAGGTACAATTTGCAAATTTTTTAGGAGTTGCCATTGACAACAAACTTACATGGGCAAAACACATTGAATTAATTTCCAGGAAGATTCGGTCCCAAGTCGGTGTAATGAATAAGCTCAAAAGTGTTCTACCATCCTCTACCATGCTTTCTCTATACTATACCCTCATATATCCTTACCTAACGTTGTGGATGATGATGATGATGATGACCATTAAATTGCATGTTCTTCGTCTAAATTTAGATGACTCATTTGAAGAATTTTTGGCACGGATTACAAATTCGAACGAGAGGAAATAGAATTGGATGACCGATCAATAAATTTTTCCTTAATTAAATTAACATGACTCATTAGAAGAGCTTGTTGCATGCACACCGAACTTGAACGAACGAAAATGAAATCAAATGACCCTTTGTCGTAGCGATCACAACAATCGTGAATTTAAAACCATTGCAAAAAATAAAATGAGCGGGAAAACCTATATTAATCAAACAAGTACTAATGAATGCAGGCATATTAATCTCTGCAAGATGAAGCTTGCCAATAAGACCATTCTTTTTCGCCGTTTTGTCTCCTAGGCCTAGCTATGATTAAGATAGTAGCTCCTGCATTCTAACCTCAATCGCTTTGTCTAAACTTGTTCAAACTACAGATGGAAATCTATCATTCTTTGTTCGTTTTCCTCGTTGTATTCGGCCAATACTTCTCTTTCACTGAACAAGGTAAGTACAACATCCCACGTTTCCGTTAGTTATTCAAATATTATCAAGACGTCCCTTTTTTGTCCTTGTCATATTCTTATGCTGAAAATAGAAACAAATTCGTAGTTAACTTCCATTCCGGGGTAGGAGAAGCAGTGGTGGATCCAGGGGGGGGGGGGGGGGCGGCAACCCCTAGGATTTTTTTTGGTGGAAAAACACGTTCATTTTTTTAGATGGCCCCCTCTAGCGCTCAAGGGGGGGGGGGGGTTGCGGTTTTTTCAAATTTTCGAGGGCCGAAAAGAATTTAGTGCTCACTACCCCCTCCCCCTCCCACTGAGCCAATATCAAATTTTCGGGAGCAAAAACCCCCCAAAAAGAATTAGTGCTCACTACCCCCCTGCCCCCCCCCCCCCACTGAGCGAAATATTGACCGGAACGATTTTCAAATTTCAGCACACTAAATTTCAAATTTGCCCACCCCCCCCCCCCCCCCCTCCCTAAGAAATTCTGGATCCGCGCCTGAGGCGAAGTAGCACTGTTTCAATAGAATAAGTATTTATACACCCAACATCCTTGGTAAAAGTGTTCAATACCATGGTATATAGTTAGGAATCCTACCGACTTTGGACAATTTTGTGCTCGATATGGTAACGATTTATCCACATATTTATTTTCTTTTCATCAGCAGTGAACTAAGCAATTTATTTCTGGGAAACAAAAGACCAAGTTCGGTAACGACTAATACATTATTGATCATTTTAAAAAACATTGTGAGAAATATTTCATTACCTGGGCAAAGAACTTCCTTCTAGGATTGGACAACAATTATTCGTGCACCAACGGACACGATGGATACAAGCTTTCCCGACAGTTATAAAAGAGTGGAGGTAACCAGAGTGCCTATTTTCCCTTCCTCCATTTCCACTCTGTGAAGATCATCACGTCACATATAATGGAAAGTATGAGAAGTACGGTTCCGAATTATTTATATTTACGAGCTCTCTTTCATTATCATTCGATCTCCCTCTACATGTCTCTATCCTTGTTTCACCACTCCGCACAAATCTCTCTCTCTCTCTCCCTCCTGAACCCCTCTCTGTCTCTCTCTGTCTCTCTCTTTCTTTTGTATGTCTATCTCTCTCTGTTTCTGTCTGTCTGTCTTTATCTCCTCCCTTCTCCTAAATCCCTATTTTTCTCAATTTGTACTCTTTGTCACAGCTTGCAATCCAAATCAAAGCGAACACGGTGGGTCCTGTTACCATTTTTCCCTCGATGCGTCTGACTTCGAAACTTCAATAGCGTCATGTACCAGTCTTGGGATGCACTTGGTCTTCATCGGATCTCAGGACGAACAGGATTTCCTGATCGACAACGCCTTTGGCGACAAGTACTGGATAGGGTTATCCACAGTGACTTCGTTGGACAATGCAGCTACTTCAACATGGTTGGACGGCTCAAGCTTGACCTATATCAACTTCGCCAACTCATCATTGGCTTTTAATGCAGGAGGAGAGTGTTTCCGAATAGCAGGGCCAGATTTACAGTACAAATGGGCGGACAAGGGTTGTTCTGTAAAGGTCCATTATATCTGTGAAACAGAAAACGGTGAGTGCTGAGAAAGTTATATTTTATGATTCGGTATTGGACCTGATTTAGCTACTTTCAAAAACTTATAGGCCTACGCGAAACGTTAAATATAAGCGGTAAATATAATACATACCTACTCACACATGCATACACACACAGACACACACACACACCGACCTACATAAACGTGTATCCTCACGCGCGTGCACTCAATCACATAAACACACACGTATACACGCACACATGCCGCACACACGCGCACACGCAACCCCAACACACTCCCTCGCACACAATTATTTTATTCAATATCAAAACAATAAAAATAGTTCTTATGGAAAATTCATGAATTACGATCAAAGAAAAAATGAATGAAGACAGCACAAATATAAAACACACGCGCGCGCGCACACACACACACACACACACTAACACATTATCTATAAGTCTAATATTATAGTATTAATGACTGCTTTGAGACGCCTTGGGCAATAGCACAATTGTAACCTTCCCTTGAGCGTATAAAAACAACTATTTCTCGAATATTAAAGCAGTCATTAATACTTTTATATGCCGAAAAACAAAAAGTCAACTTATGACCCCACCTTGGCCTTTCTCTAGTTTATCTGCACGGTTGTTTTTTATGAGTGTATCTTTGAGAGTTACACTAGATTCTAGTCTAAGCAAGATATTTTTACAATTTTGGGGGTGGGCCGGCCCTGTGGGGAATATGGAGAAAAACCTGCGCTTTCATATGACACCTCACTTATTGAGTCTCACTGCACTTACGGATGCAAAGAGGATGTAAAACGTAAAAAAATCTTGCCATCCGTTGGAAAACGCTATACATCCGTTGTGTACTCATTGCATACGTGTTTCATACGCTATATCCATCGAGCATCCGTCCACTGTGATTTCATCCGCGCAAAAAGTTTTGAGCTGCACAAAACTTTAAGAACGGATGAACTTCCGCCGTGTACGATGTAAATCCGCGACAAATACGAGCAACACACGTTCTAAGTCCGTTATCATCCGTTAAACGTCCGCTGTATCCTCTCTGCATCCTCTGGGCATCCTCGCAACTCACACCTCACAAGGTACATGGAACGGGACTCTATACATCGTTAGTAGCACGGGAATAGAATGGATGAAAGCGTATGCATCTCGTATATAAAGTATTTAAAGCTGTCATCCACTTCCATCCGCTTTCATCCGCTAGGCTTCCGATGAACATCCGTTTAACATCCCGCTACATACTACCCACGTCCGTTATTTTCAGTTCTCTTATCGCAAATTTTCGCAAATTTTCGCAAATTTTGTCCATTTCTGGAGCGGATGAAAACGGATGGAGCCACCCTCGAAATTTTGCTCGTCCGCTGTGTCCTTTATGCATACGTTTTGTGTCCATCGGCCAGTGGGACCGGGCCATAAAGGTTTGAATTTCGAATTGAAAAAAAAAAACTTGACTTTTTTTGCATGGTCGCGCAATGCACGTAGACTGCATAGAGACTGCATTGCGTGCAATATCTATGGGAAGAGTTTTAGCACACAACATCGGGTGTGCGATCAGACACCCTAGACTACTAGATCTATTTTCGTCTACGTCTATGCTGGTACTCGTCAAAAGCATTTTACAGGAATAGTTAAAGTTTATGAATGCAATTTCGACCAATCAGATGGCTGGATTTCTTAAGTGAGGTATATAATTCTGAACATTGCCCCATCTTAATATTCCATCAACTATTTGGATATGATGAGTAACTCTGGTGATGATCTATAAACATTGCATGAACAACACATACAACTTAGAAACTTGCTCAAAAATAAATCTTCTAGTCCCTGCAACCAACTTTCATTAAGAAGGGGGAGATCTGAATGAAATTTGAACTTTTGATGAGCACAGAGCTCGATCTCCGGCCTTTACAGAGATCTCATATACTTTGGAAAAAATCAGAGATGTATGAGCCATAATACTCTATTCCTACAGGTATATCCAGTGAAGCAACCGAAGAAGTCATGGTTACTGAAGCCATGGTTACGGAAGTTCTCCCAAATGGTTCCTCCGGACCGTCGATGACAACAAACGATGAACACGACGTGTCCACAAGCATCGTATCATCGTCATCGACAACAACTACACCAGCGCAAGACCCAGCAACATCTACCTCTGCGACAGGGCAAGCCTCAGGGACTTTTGTAGATTCAACAGAGAGCACTTCTGCAACACCGGACCCGTCACCTGTACCCACTACCCAGTCAGTACCTACGACTGCAACCTTGTCACCTAGAGATAAAGGTAAACATATTGTCTAGATCACGCTTTAAAGGGATCCGGTAACTTTGTCTCAGATTCTGAAACAAAATTCTGGATTTAGCTCATGCTGCAATAATAATTGTAAACTGTTAGGTCAGTCAGGAATCCCATGACTTTTACAAGCCGATCGCCTGTCTGATTATCAAGATATTTATGATTGGAAATCGAAACCAAAGTTTGCGTTTGCCTAACGGTTTTCATAACACTACAGTCTATTGGGGAAAACGAGTATGGTAAAACCGGTCAATCAAAGATTTTTAAACTTTATTTAGGCACTTCTTGATCATTTTGAAGCGCAATTTTGTTAGGGCTTCAATATTACACCATATCACAGACACTGATAACACGTAGGGCCGTGCATCTCAGATTTAGCATTGTTAAACGATCCCTTTAAGTGGAAGAAAAAAAAACTTCCGTTTCAGTTATTCACTTTTAAAAGATGATTCATGTGCACTTCCTGAAAGGTTCTATTATTAATAATAGTAGTAATAATTTGGCGTCACCTTTGGCTGAGAGGCCGAAAAGCGAGCTGAATCATTGTAACCCTCGGGTCTCTCCTCCCGCTATAACTGATTGGGGGTTTGCAGGTGGAACACTACAACGGGGTTTCCCCCTACTTTTATAAGAATAGTGCAGTGGATTCTTGACGTGCAAAAGTGGTGACTCTCCTCTACACGGGGCCTCCATTTAACGTCCTATCCGAGGGACGGAGTGTTTTCCACTTAACATAGCCTGGGTCTATGAAATAACGGGAGGGGCACGTTAGCATTCAACGCAGGCTTCAGTTACCCACCTGGGTTGGATGCAAACCCGAGATCTTTGGTTCGACAGGCAGACGCTTTACCGACTGAGCCAACTCGCCTCCTCTATGTCCCATTTGCAGGCCAAAAAATGAAAAGGTTAATTCCAGCGGCATTTGAAAGATAATACTAATTTAGAACTTCCCTCAAAACGATAGGGCTTGAAAATTTCTTTTTGTGGGGGAATAACAACCATTAGTTGTCAAATCGCAAGTTTAGGGATTGCAATCATTTTAGTAAATTGTCCGATTTCAGACCCTTGTACCGAATGGTGTACGTTTTGTGCTGCGCAAAGATTAAATCACTTTAATTTTGGCCATTACAAGAAGTGGGTTATTGAAGTAGACAAATGCTCATGTACACTTTACAGCTCATTTTATGTATGTTATTACCAAGGAAAAAATAAAGTGAGTCAGTCACTCAATAGTGTCTGACAGTGGAGTCTAGAAATTAAACGGGTTTCCTTGCATAGTTTGAAAGCTAGCTAGGACACTGCTAACCTTTAAATTTCAAAGATAGGACATACGTGACATATTTATAATTCTTGCAAACTTCTACAGAATTCGATGTTGGCTGCAAATTGGACATAGCACCTTTACATATCATTTGATTTTGGAATGCCAGGTCCGTTGTTCTGTAGTGTATTCATACATTTCATGTTGTAAGTTGTTATATTGTCATTGCAGTTCTGAAGCGTACTTCCACAATCTTAAAGCTCTCGGTCAACAATGCAAGACTTCTCGATGCCTACGTGCATGCTTCATTCCGAGTCTCCTCTTTGATCAGTTGCACACAACACTGTTTTGCTGACGTCACTTGCTCTTGCGTCACCTACATTGCCCACGAGAGGGCATGCTTGCTTGGCGAGGAATGCCAGGGGGCATCTGGAGTCAGATATGATAAACGTCCTGGAGCTAAAACATATTTAAGGGCTTAAATTCATCAACTGACAATTCAGGATTGATTCGTCGACATGGTCAATAACAAAAATTATGAATAGCAAGCTGCAATTTACTGTAAAATTAACTGTAAAATACAGTCTTGACTAAGTCATTTTCCCCCAGAGATGGCGCTAGACCAGTTTTACATACAGATCCTATAGAGTTTTAATATAAACAATTACAAGGAGCTGTTTATACGAAAAGAGAGCTCTTTTAATTTGGTTTTGAGTCAGACCATTTTTGTTCCTTTTGTAGAAAAAAAGTAGAAACATATCAACATTTATTTTTAGATTGTCTTAAAGTTAAAAGATTATGGCAGGAGGTAATTCAAAAGTTACATTTAATCGAAACTGACATTGATTATTGGAAACCCTTTTTTATGGGAATATCCGGCAATACTGCTAGAATATTTGTAATAAATTGTATCATAATTTATTTCTAGTAAAGTATATCATTTTTATTTCTAGAAAAAAAGGAATTCTGACTCTGCCATCTGTACAAAAAGTAGTACATATGCTTAAAGATTACAGAGACGAGGAATACAAAGTAGCCTTCAAAAAGGGGAAACTGTAGATGCACTTACAGAAATGGGAACAAATCGATGCATTTTTACTTTAATGGATGTGGGTATTATTATTATTATTATTATTATTATTATCACTATTAATTCGCTCTCTTGTACAGGTGGACAAACCGGAACAGGTTGCATGCAGTGTGTGTGTCGGCGTGAAGGGGGTGTGAGGTGGTTGGGCTAGAGGGAGGGGGGGGGGGGTGAAGAGGTTTGTGTGGTGTGAGTTGAGGGTTTGTGAGTGTGTGATTGGGTTGGGCTAGGTAAAATTCATACCTTCCTCTATGGTTTTTTTGCTTATTAACTGTTACATGCAAGAACAGATGTACAAACATGTATGATCTGAGATTTTTCTATGTTCATTGTAATTCATTGTATCGTACGTAGATCTTGCTTTGTATTACATACTGTGATAATTCTTTGGTAATGTGAATTTTATGAGGAAGGAAATCTCCGGAACATGTTGAATGCAGTGTGTGTGTGTGTGTGTGTGTGCTGTATTTGTGTTTATGTGTGTGAAAGGGGGTGTGGTGTGGGTGGGCTAGAGGGGAGGGGGTGTCATGAGTTTGTTGGTGTGAGAATGTGTGACAGGATGGTACTATTAAACTTTAAACCTTCCTCTACTGTTATTTTGATTATACACTGTTACATGCAAGAAAAAATGTAGAATCATGTAGAATCTTAGATTTTGTCTATGTTCATTGATTGATGTTACTCATGAAGTGTCTAGCATCAAAGATCTTGTTTTATATTGATTATTTTGATAATTTCTTGTTATGTGAATTTCTTGTTATGTGAAATTATGAGGTAGGAAATAAAATATCATTTAAAAAAAATATATATATTAGTTTTCCAATATAGGATCTCTTTGCAGCTTTATGATGCTCAAGAGAACCGTAGAAACGTTCATAGAAATAATAATGGCTCGACAATCAATATCACCCCCCTCCCCAAAAAAAACAACAACAAACAAACAAAAACAAACATTATGAGCTGTATCGCTTAGCGCCATCTCTCGGGGAAACGACTTTGGGCAAGAAAGTATGTTTTGTATAAAATAGAATGGATATAAAGCATTATTTCTTTAGGCCATTTTAAGAATCAAATTGTAATATTTTCTCTCTGCTAAACGTTACACTGCTACAAATAATTTTGTGCAATAGAATACAAACAAAATTCTTTTAACACTTCACAATTCTAAATCTTTCGTAATTTATAAACTTGGAGTATAGTTCAAAATGCTGTATATAAAAACTGTGTCAGATTGTGCACTGAACTTAAGTTTAAGTTCAGTGAATGTGAGCTTTTGTTTTTAGTTTTTCACCGTACAAAACTAAATAATTCATGGATAATCTTGTTGAATACAACTTTACATAATATCTGTCAAGTCTATGTATTTAGTAAACAGTCATATTACCTAATGAAATTAAAAAAATATCTTTAAAATAGCATTTCTTTCTTGACGTAGATTGTAATCCTGATGCGGAATAAATCTTTACCGTTTGTCTTTAGAAAATCTCTTGTATTTATATGTACTCATTTCAAACATGATTATCACACAACTTTAAGAGGCTAAAATTTTGGATTGACGTAATCATTCAGTCGGCATTATTCTACACATCATTGAGAAAAGAAGGATTAGTGTTAAACATTGCACTTCCGTCGATTGTATCTAGAAAAGCCACTGTATTGTTAAATCTTTAGCCTTTGCACTGATTAAGGTGATGGGGAGAGAGAGAGAGAGAGAGAGAGAGAGAGAGAGAAATAGAGAGAGAGAGATAGAGAGAGAGTGAGAGAGAGAGAGTGTGTGTGTGAGAGAGAGAGAGATCCACGATATAAAACAAACAAACCCAAACGAGCTTATTAATTTCTAACTAATAGGCTATACTAAAATATTAAGCAACATTTATGTAAGTCCGTTTCGTCATGTTGACCACACTATAAGGCTCGCGCTCTGTAGGAATTTTGCCTCCTTCCTGCAGTGAAATTATATATTTCATAATAATAATTTTGTGTTTTTTGTATGAAATCAACGGATCGGGCGACAGAGCTTTATTACCATGTCACAATTTGGCATACGACATTCCTCTAATTCTTAGTTTGAGAAAGTCATTTTTTAAATGTAATTTTGTCTTTCCAACCCAGTGGCGGATCCAGGAATTTCTTACAAGGGGGGGGGGGGGGGGAGGGGCAGAAAATCGCATGGGGTGAAATATATGGAAAACGATGGAGCGAGGCGTCAGCGGCGAGCAAGCGTAGCGCCCAAGCGGGGGTGGGTCTTACAGGGGTCAGAACCCCTCCCATGCAAAGTAGGAAGCATTTGCAAGTTTAGAACCACATTCGGCGCATAAACGTCTACCGGCACTTTCTGGGAAAAAAACGAGGCCTTGTGATTGGTTGCTGCACAATGCACAAAAACGGTCGTCTGATTCTTCACCAGTAGTACAACAATTATCTCGAGTGTATAAACTGTGTTGTCATTCCATTATTCTTTTAAAAAAAAATGCAATTCCTTATGCTCTCGCACCTCTCTTCTATCGTTGTTTAAAGGTAAAGACCAGTTATGGTCATGCGATTGCATTGTGAAAGAAACGTTGTGGAATCGATCAGAAAAGGTTGATCATCTAGCATCTAGCATCTGCAAGGTTCTGGAATCATCAAAATGATAAGAAATTTGGCCCATTCTTCGTAAAGTTACAAGCACTATACACAGAAAGATGTATATGGGACTACCCTATATCTCTCAAAGACCATGAGAGAAACAAATCTACCAAATATGTGAATTAGTAGGCGGTTTCCCGGCAAATTTTTTATCATCATGTATTAGTCAAAACATATTCTTTCGCATGATTGGTAATGAGAGCTTCCATTTAATTTTTTGAAATTGGGGGTTTCCAATACTGGTCTTTACCTTTAATTGTCCTTCATTGTTTTCCTTTCTCCTTTACCTCACAAATATTCTCTCTTTCCCCTTTCCCCCTTGTTGATCTCTTTTTTGTTTGTTCTTCTTGTGCTTTTTTCGGGGGGGGGGGGGGGGGCGGGGGCTACACGCCTGGCAAGAGGGACCCCATATTATGTGTGTCGTAATTCTCAAATGAAAGTTAATTTTGAGTTTGCTTCTCGCTTAGTTTGATGGAAAATAAATAGGCCTCCTCTCAAATTGGCCCAAAACATCTTTATTTTCTTGTAAATAGCGATTAAAAAAAAAGACAACGGGTCCGGCTGGTTGTGCGTAATATAACCAGCATTTTTTGTGTGTGTGTCCCAAAATTTGAAAATTTGGCCGATCGATAATTTGTTTCGTGGGGGGGGGGGGGGGGGTCAGCTTTTTGGGGTTACCGATTACCACAATTTTTTAATTTTTTAATTGTTTTAATTATTTTTTTAATTTTAATTAAAACAAAAATTGAAGGGGGGGGGGGGGTTATCTCCAAAACACACACATACAAAAGTTTAAGAGGAATGGGGTTAACCCCCCTCCCTGCGTACGTGCCTGCGCCTAATAAATGTTGTGTATTATTATTATTTGATGTGTTTTGCTTTCCAATTTTCAAAAATGGCACCAGGGTGACCTACAACTTGTAATTTACCATACGTGGTATTTTTCCACTCCGCCAGTATGGCTTTGCAAACATGTTCAAACCGGTTTTGTCTTGTTTGTTAATATATTCAATTGTTACGTACATTGTCAATTAATGTGTACAGCGCGTATTAATTAATTATTGTTATTGATTTATTATGCGTAGTTCAACCAATCACGCTGATGTGGTGATTGGGCCATCAGGAACCAGGGAGATTGTGTTTGTATAGAGAGTTAACAACTAAATTATTCATACCCTTACCAAGTTTTGTAAATGTTAAAGCATTACACAAAATTGAATGTTCCGATGCATGTTTCTTGAGGATGTGACATATTAAAGGGATAGTTGAGTTCTTGATTAAGACCGCAAATGCCTTCAAAGTGCATGGTTATTGCTCTTATTCTTATATATGACATATCTAGTGCCCTTTTAGAACCTCAAATTGCTATAAAGGTAATTTTAGACCCCAAAATGTGTGATTCTTTAGTAAAAATACGATCATACCAATTCAGCTCCACTTTCAAAACAATACGGTGACCATTAGTTAATTAATTGTTATTAATTACAATACACGGACCGGCTAGTTCTGCGTATTATAACCAACACGAACAAGCCAACAGAAAGCCCATATTGGCATTGGCTGGAATAAACCGTATAAGGAGCTATCTCGTTTTTTCAACGGCTGGTTCAAAATTATCGAATTTGTTGTGGGGCCCCATAAATATTAGAAATGGTTATATATATGGATATTCAAGCCGCCTCTGAACCGATTTTGATCAAACAAAGATGATTTTGTCATCTTAATTGTATATTCTTTAAAATTTGACACTCAGCTTTTCATTATCTCACACAAAATATTTTGTGTAGCGCCTTCTGCAACAAAACTCAATTATCCCTTTAAAGCTTACACCTAAACGTATTCAGCAAAGTTCAGTTATTCAACGTACAGTCCACCTTTCATTCTTGACTTATGAAAACACAAGAAACTTCAAATTTATAAGGGTTATGAATATTTCAGTTGTTAATTGTAGGTACACAGAGACTGTTACTGCGCTATTGTATATTGTATGTGCCTGTTTAATATTTAATCTAAAGGTAACTCGATTGACTTTGCTTGCTGCTCGTCTTGCTATTCGCGAGTTTCATAATTTTACTCTTTTTATACCGTTATTTTGAGAGACTTGTTCATCGTCTTCATAGAAAACAGAGCAATATATTGATTTCTCATTGTGGATCATTGTTTTGACAACTTCAAGTTTCAACGGCAATTTTTATCAAAGGCCGTGGCAGTCGCAGATTTTCTGTCTCTTTTTATCATTATCATCAAGGATATCATCGCTGAGTGATCATCGCCTTCAACATCGTCTTTGTCATTCACATCACCGTCACCATCGTTGACAACATCCTTCCTTAAATACCTCGCCTTGGATGCTGATTTGGTTTGATATATTTATTTTGAACTCTTTCCTGATTATTGTTTGATGATCCTCGGTGAGCTCTTATTCGCTGGTTAATTATTATATTTTTGTGTATGATTGTATATGTATCTATTCACTTGATCGTGACAGTGATGACACTCTACATGTGAGTTTCGTACTCCCTTTTGTCGCGTTAACCTCGTTTATTAACGTATTATTTTTTGTAACACATGGGAGATTAATTGCTCCCGTTTTATCCAGTGAGCACTGTTATTTTTGTGTTGATTATTGACGCCTTGTCCTCTCCTTTTGGGGGACGGGGGGGGGGGGACACGTCCCCCCCCCCCTCAATTTTTTTAGGGGGGATAGTCCCCCCCTGGAAATTTGAAAAATTGCAAAACAAATTGTATAGCATATACTGAATAATGACTGCAACACACTTTTAGGCTCTGGAAGGCCCGAGAGTGCAGCGTTTAGACTAATAAAATTGCAAAAAAAATATCGCTCGGTCGCTACGCCCTCTCGCATAACATCCTCGTTTAAAAAAAAAAATCGCATTTCGTCCCCCCCGGTCATTAACAGAAATCGCCGCCCCTGATTGTGTGTATTTGTGTGTGCCTAAACCACTGAATTTAAAGAAATTGCCCGGCAGCCGGCCGTTGATCGGCAGAGCATCTGCGGGTGTCTCGTAGGCCGAAAATACGCTTGGTTCCCGGGCGGTCGCCGCCCGGGCACCGACCTAATCGAGCGACCAGTGACCAACTGATCTCCCAGCGGCGATGGGGCGGCGACTGATCGACAGCCTTTGACCTAAATCGCTCGACAGCGAACGCTCGGTTAGGTCGGTGCCCGGGCGGCGACATCCCGGGCACCGAACGTATTTTGGGCGGCGAGTGAAAAGTCATCGATGCCCTAAAATCAAGCCTTGCCCGGGCGCGTCTTATCTTTTCGTACCACGGCCGCCGAGCAGGTCACTTTCTGGGGGTTGTGACCATAGACGATCGCATTCATAGCTAGATAAATTTATTGGCACCCCAACCACCCAACTGGGGAGTTCCTACAACTCGTTTGAAAATTTGTTGCAAGGATAATGAATTCAAGCGGGTGACAATTATTTCGAAGGTTCACCGTTAAATTCGCTGTTCTTCATCTAAATTTAGGTGACTCATTTGAAGATTTTTTTTGCACGGATTACAAATTCGAACGAGAGGAAATAGAATTGAATGATTGATCATTAAAATGTTGTTTTACTTATTATTTAGAGCTTGTTGCATGAAAACCTAACTTGAACGAACGCAAATGAATTCGAATGGCATTTTGCCGTGGCGATCACAACTATCGTGAATTTGAATGCTCTTAACATTAAATTGAATAACCAAATTGCAAAACTGGGCGGGAAAACCTATATTGATCATTCAGGTACTAATGAACGTAGGCATACGTGTATCTCTGCAAGATAAAGCGTGCAAATAAAACCATTATTTTTTCGCCGCTTTGTCTCCTAGCTACAAGTTAGATAGTAGCTCCTACATTCTAACTTCAATCTCTTTGTCTAAACTTGTTCAAACTACAGATGGACATTCATCATTATTTGTTCGTTTTCTTCGTTGTAATCGGCCAATACTTCTCTTTCACTGAACAATGTCAGTACAAAATCCCACGTGTCCGTTAGTTATTCAAATATTATCCAGACGCCCCTTTTTTGTTCATGTCATATTCTTATATAATAATAGCAAATAATTCGTAGTTGACTTCCAATGCGAGGTAGCCGAAGTAGCACTGTTTCAATAGAAGAAGTGTTTATACACCCCAAAACCTTGGTGAAAGTTTTCAACACCATGGTATATAGTTAGGAATCCTACCGACTCCGGATAATTTTGTGCTCGATCTAGTAACGATTTGTCCACATATTTCTTTTCTTTTCATCAGCAGTGAACTAAGCAATTTATATCTAGGTTACAAAAGACCCAGTTCGGTAATGACTAATACATTTTTGATCATTTTTAACAACAATTATTCGTGCACCATCGGACACGATGGATACAAGCTTTCCCGACACATAGTTCAGGTAACCAGAGTATCTATTTTCCCTTCCTCCATTTCCACTTTGTGAAGATCATCACGTTACATATAATGGAAAGTATTAGAAGTAAGGTTCCGAATTATTATATTTTCGAGCTCTCTTTTATTTTTATTCGATCCCCCTCTACATGTCTCTATCCTTGTTTCACCACTCCGCACAAATCTCTCTCTCTCTCTCTGTCGGTCTGTCCCCCCTCCCCTCTTCCCTCTCCCCAATCCCTACATCTCTCCATTTTCTCTCTTTGTCACAGCTTGCAGTCCAAATCAAATCGAATATGGCGGGTCCTGCTACTATTTCTCCCTCGATTATTCTGACTTCGACACGTCAAGAGCATCATGTGCCAGTCATGGGATGCACCTGGTCTTCATCGGATCTGAGGACGAACAAGATTTTCTGGTCGTCACCGGCCCCGAAAACGAGTACTGGATAGGGTTATCCGAAGTGACTTCGCGTGACAATATACCCACTGCAACATGGTTGGACGGCTCAAGCTTGACCTATTTCAACTTCGCCGACTCACCATTGACTTTTAATCAAGGAGGAGAGTGTTTCCAAATATCGTGGACGGGGTCACAATACGAATGGAAGGACAAGCTTTGTTATATGCAGTTATATTATATCTGTGAAACAGAAAACGGTGAGTGCTGATAAGCTTATATTTTATGATTAGGTGTTTTACTTTGATTTAGCTACGTTTAAAAAGCTGATAGGCCTCTGCGAAAACCTTACTTTGAATATAAACAGTATAGAAACACACATAAGCTACCTAAACAAACACACAGCCATACATACACACACGCACACACACACACACACACACACACGCACAAACACATTATGTAAATGTCTAATCTTTCTGAACATTGCCCCTCTGAATATTCCATCAACTATTTGAATATGATTAGTCATTCTTGATGATCTTTACACAATTCATGAGCAAAACATACAACTTAAAAACTGGCTTGAAATTAAATTTTCGAGACCCTGCAACCAAGTTTGATTGAGAAGGAGAGATCTGAATGAACTTTTTGATGAGCACAGAGCTGGATCTCCGGCCTTTACAGAGCTCTCATATATTTTGAAAACAAAAATCATATATGTATCAGCCATAATACTCTACTCATACAGGAATATACAGTGACGCAACCGAAGAAGTCATGGTCACTGAAGCCATGGTTACGGAAGTTCCCCCAAGTGGTTCCTCCGGACCGTCGATGACAACAAACGATGAAAACGACGTGTCCACAAGCATCGCATCATCGTCATCAACAACACCAGCGCAAGAACCAGCAACATCTACCACTGCGACAGGGCAAACCTCAGGGACTTGTGAGGAGTCGACAGAATGCACTTCTGCAACACCCGACCCGTCACCTGTACCCACTACCCAGTCAGTACCTACGACTGCAACCTTGTCACCTAGAGATCAAGGTAAACATATCATCTAGATCACGCTTTAAGTGGATGTAAAAAATTCCGTTTCAGTTATTCACATTTAAAAGATGATTCATGCGCACTTCCTTAAAGGTGCTATTATTATTGTTAGTATTATGTATTTAGCGTCACCTGTGCCGATGGGAGGCGAAAAGCGAGCTGAATCACTGTAACCCTTGGGTCTCTCCTCCCGCTATAACTGATTGGGGTGTGTAGGTGGATCACTACAACGGGGTTTCCCCCTACTTCTATAAGAATAGTGCATTGGATTCTTGACGTGCAAAAGTGGTGACTCTCCTCTACACGGGGCCTCTATTAAACGTCCTATCCGAGGGACGGGGTGTTTTCCACTTAACATAGCCTGGGTCTATGAAATAACGGGAGGGGCACGTTAACACTCAACGCAGGCTTCAGTCACCCGCCTGGGTTGGATGCAAACCCGAGATCTTTGGTTCGACAGGCAGACGCTTTACCGACTGAGCCAACTCGCCTCCTCTATGTCCCATTTGCAGGCCAAAAAATGAAAAGGTTAATTCCAGCATTATCTTCCGGCATTTGGAAAATAATACTAATTCAGAACTTCCCTCAAAACGAAAGGGCTTGAAAATTCCTTTTTGTGGGAAAATAACAACCTTTAGTTGTCTAATCGAAAGTTTAGGGATTGCAATCGTTTTAGTAAATAGTTTGAATAGTACCCTTGTACAGAATGGTGTATGTTTTGTGCTGCGCAAAGATTCAATCAGTTTAATTTTGGCCATTACAAGAAGTGGGTTATTGATGTAGACAAAATGCATATGTAAATTTTACAGCTCATTTTACGTATGTTATTACCAACGAAAAAATGAAGTAAGTCAGTCACTCACTTAATAGTGTGTGACAGTGGAGTCTAGAAAGTAAACGGGTTTCCTTGCATAATTTTAATACTAGGACACTGCTTACGTTTGAATATCAAAGATAGGATTATGTGACATATTCATAATTCTGCAAAGTTCTACAGAATTTGATGTTGGCTGCAAATGGGACATAGCACCTTTAAATAATATTTGATTTTGGAATTCCAGGTCCGTTGTTCTGTAATGTATTCATATATTTCATATTGTTGTAAGTTGTTATGTTGTCATTGCAGTTCTGAAGCGTACTTCCACAATCTTAAAGCTCTCGGCCGACAATGCAAGACTCCTCGATGCTTACGTGCATGCATCATTCCGAGTCTCCTCTTTGATTGGATGCGCACAACACTGCTTTGCTGACGTCACTTGCTCTTGCGTCACCTACATTGCCCACGAGAGGGCATGCTTGCTTGGCGAGGAATGCCAGACGGCATCTGGAGTCAGATATGATAAACATTCTGGAGCTAAAACATATTCAAGGGCTTAACTTTATCAACTGACATTTCAGGATTGATTCGTCGACATGGTCAATAACAACAATTATGAATAGCAAGCTGTAATTTACTGTAAATTTAACTGTAAAATACTGTCTTGACTTTTAGTCATTTTCCCCGAGAGATGGCGCTAGACCAGCTTTACATACAGATCCTATTTTAGTTTTCCAATATAGGATCTCTTTGCAGCTTTATGATGCTCAAGAGAACCGTATAAACGTTCATAGACATAATAATGGCTCGACAATCAATATCACCCCTCCCCCCCCCCCAAAAAAAAAGGGGAAAAAAAAGAATGGTTGGACGATTCTGCGTAGCACATTATGAGATGTATCGTCTAGCGCCATCTCTGGGGGGAAACGACTTTGGGCAAGAAAGTATGTTTTGTATAAAGTAGTGTGGACATAAAGCATTATTTCTTGAGGTCATTTTAAGAATCGAATTATAATATTTTCTCTCTGCTAAACGTCACACTGCTACAAATAATTTTGTGCAATAGAAAACAAACAAAATTCTTTTAACACTTCACAATTCTAAATCTTTCGTAATTTATAGTTCAAAATGCTGTATAAAAAAACTGTGTCAGATTGTGTTCTGAACTTAAGTTTAAGTTCAGTGAATGTAAGCTTTTGTTCCTAGTTTTTCACCGTACAAAACTAAACAATTCATGGATAATCTTGTTGAGTACAACTTTACATAATATCTGTCAAGTCTCTGTATTTAGTAAACAGTCATATTACCTAATGAAATTAAAAAATATATCTTTAAAATAGCATTTCTTTCTTGACGTAGATTGTAATCCTGATGCGGAATAAATCTTTACCTTTTGTCTTTAGAAAATCTCTTGCATTTATATTTACTCATTTCAAACATGATTATCACACAACTTTAGGAGGCTAATATTTTGGATCGACGTCAAACATTCTGTCGGCATTATTCTACACATCATTGTGAAAAGAAGGATTAGTGTTTAACATTGCACTTCCGTCGATGGTATCTAGAAAAGCCACTGTTTTGTTAAATCTTTAGCCTTTGCACTGATTAAGGTGAGGGGAAAAATAGAGAGACACTGAGAGAAAGAGAAAGAGACGGGGAGAGGGAGAGAGAGGAAGAGAGGGAGAGAGAGAGAGAGAAGAGAGAGAGAGAGAGAGAGAGAGAGGAGAGAGGGAGGGAGAGAGAGAGAGGGGGAGGGGGAGGAGGGAGGGAGGGAGGGCGAAGGGGCGAGGGCGAAGGGGCGAGGGCGAAGGGGCGAGGGGATGCGGGAGATGCTCCATCGAAAGAAAAAAAATGAAATATTCACAATATAAAACATACAAGCCCAAACGAGCTTTTTAATTTCTAACTAGTAGGGAAAAGGGAACACTAACAACAAAAATTATAATTCAATTTTGATATATGTCTTTTTTTGTTACGGGGAGCCCATAATAAAAGGGTCGCACTTTGGAGGAATTTCGCCACCTTCCTACAGTGTAAATACATATTTCATAATACTGATTTTGATAATAAAAAAGGAAAAATGATTTTGATAATAAAAAAGGAAAAATGATTTTGATAATAAAAAAGGAAAAATAATGTTCATTAAATTATTGATTGGGGAAAATGTCCCATGTAGTGATCATAACTCTTCAAGCTATACACGTATAGGTGCTTCTAAAAAGAGTTGTATTTTTAGTTTGTTTATGCCGTCTTTATCTCCAACAACCGTTATCAGCTGCTAATGTTTATTACACCCTTTTAACTGACCGGATACCCACTTACTACACCTGGGTCGAGTGAGACAAATGTATTTACAGGAACGTCATTGCTATGCCAGGGCCTCGAACCCGTTACCTTCCCATCCACAGTCGGGCGTTTGAAACCCTCGACAACATGACAATGTCACCTCTTGATGGTTGAGAAAAAATAAGGGAAAAGATAATGTCTGTTTGTAGCTAGAACGGCGTTTAACAAAGAGTTAACATTCTGCTTGTTCTGAGTTGGTCTATTAACAGGATGTGCATGTGTGATGGCGGAGTGGTAAGGATATGCGATTTGTCACATCGCTGATTCCGTTCTAAATCAGGAAAACAAGTATCTGTTTCTCGAGAGGAGGGGGGGGGGGGTCTTGGACATGAGGAAGCGTGGAAGGAAGTGGGGTGGGCGAAGGGAGGGGCGGGGTGACAGAGGGAGAAAGAGTTTAGGAAAAGGTTGAGGGAGAGACGGAGAGAGAGTGAGAGAGAGAGGGAGAGAGATTGGTATAGGTTTTATACATTTTATTATATTTTCTATGAAGTAAAACAGAAAACATGTATTGCAAGTGTTAAAAGGGGGTAGAGGTTTGAACAAACTTAAACAAAACAATTTATACAGACTGATTTTAAAAAATGCTACATGTTTTTTCTAAGAAAATTACCAAATACGATTGTTTTCTGTCTTATACTTGGATACTGGTATGGTTTTATGTCGAGTAGCCATGATTTCATCGGTATGGAAGGAAATGGGTAAGCTTACGTCATTTAATAATCATGATGTCATTTTCTTGTAAAGGTGAACAGGTTACTGAGTGGTTAATTATCTCGAATAATAGTCATGTTGTAGTTGATAGTTTTCAATAAAAGTTGCTCGAATTTAATAATGCCACTAGGTTCTTTCATTGAAACAAAGTAAGCAAGCGACCAAAGCGAGATAAGAAAAAATTGTGGGGATAACAACATGGCGGTTTATTACTAAATCAATATTGAATGCCTACACCAATAATAGCATATCTTTCTATTGAAAAATCTCTTTTCTAGTGTATTGTCCTTTTTGTGAAAATGATGTTTTCATTTTTTAATCTTTGGACACTCGCGCATTCATTTTCAAACATGTTTTAGTTATGCTTTGTTAACTTTGTCACATTTGCTTTAATCTCTAATTGCTATCCTTTAGGTGTTTCACTGTTTGTTATAGACTAGAGAAGCACACAGAGAGAGGGATAGATCGAGAGAGAGAGAGAGAGAGATAGAGAGAGAGAGAGAGAGAGAGGGGAGAAAGGGAGAGAGAGAGAGAGAGAGAGAGAGAGAGATAGTCAAAGTCATTATGTAATTGACATTTGCACTACAGTTTTACCCCCCCCCCCCCCCAAAAAAAAAAAAAAAAAAAAAAAAAAAAACTGTTTTAGGTAAGCTTTAATCTCAAACTACTACCCTTTAAGGGTTCCCCTGTTTGCTATAGACCAGAGAGAGAGAGAGAGAGAGAGAGAGAGTGCATGACAGGAAACACCTTGTGAAATCACGCTATGAGTCAAGAGAGGGAAAGAGAGTCGTCCCCTTCTACATGTAAAATGTATCTAGCACTATACAGTATTAGTGCAGACGACAGAACGAAACCCGCCAAAACGCACGCACAAACTTCCACACTAGGGATTCTGTGCGTCAAAAAAAAAAATTGCGCTTCCTTTTTGGCTTCTTTGCAACTTACTGTATGATGTCTGACGTTCCCTCTATAAGATTTGAACTTGAATTTCAATCACATCGGGGATAATTGTTTATTTTGACTGGAATAATCTGACATCAGTCTAATTTGTGCGAAGGAATACGCGTCAACTTACTTGGGACGATTTGTGGTGGCAAACTCGAATTTCATGAAGTTTTGGACATTCCCTTTGATGTCCAAACTTAGTTTCACTTTGTTGATTTAGGAGGAGTTCTTTTCCTTGAGCGGAGCAGCAACATTGACAGTTCCTTTATAAGAAAGGAATGAAATACGTGCCTACAAATCTTCATTTATCTGGAATACTCAAAAAGGCCGAGGTGCTGCATGACAACAAGTTCCAAATGTTGCTGAAATACTGACTTTTGGAAGTTTTATGAAGGAATACTAATCTCAGATAGCAATTATGGATTGGGTTCATACGACGTTGTTCATACTTCTCGCGGTGTTAAGCTGTGAGGTATTGGCACAGCGATGGGGTAAGTCTGTTTTATAAATCACATTGACAGAGCAAGTAATTATCATAAAATATGAACAAATATCCTATGAATTGAGTACATATACAAGTACGTCACCAAAAACATATATATTATATATAATGAAGTTGTATTTTTTTCGATCAGCATGATTTTCTACGCATGCTCATGAAATTGCATTTGGCAACTGTTCCAATTCCTTTGTAAAAACAACTCTTCGAGCGATGTCATGGCCAAGCCTTAAAGTTTTTAAGGTTGTAAACAAATGTATTTATAAACGATGTGATATAGTTTTCTATGACTACATACTAAATGCTAATTGTCAATATCGTTCATTAGTATTATGTTGATTCGAATGAGTTCAGAATAAACAGCCATATATTTCAAGAATAGCACTTCCTAAAATGAATGAAGAACTAAAATGTTAATGGATTTGGCACTGAAAATAGATATGAAAATTGATATCAACAGAATGATTTAATCATTTTCAAATAGAGAGCAAAAACATACCCGGTCAAAGTAGAATCAAAATCAATAAAATATGATAGTTTAACTGGTGGTTTTCGCTGCTTATCTGCATATTAACCACAAGAACCCACGGATATGATAGGTTCTAGGGTGTCGCACATGTTTGCCTAACACCTTTCTAAAACATTTCTCCATAGGTTGTGTAATGATTGTCGACATACTGAAGGCGATAGGAAGGGCGCAGTTGACAGCAGAAGCGTTGGTTTACCCTCGGGGTTGTGGGGGGGGGGGGGGGTGACAGAAGGGGAGTAAAACATTGCTCATCATAAACATGATAGTTAAAGATACACACGAAATCGTATGGTAGGGACACGTTTTGTATTAATATTGATATCATAAACTTGTTCATGTTTGTCATACTTGACACTCCTGGCGCTCCACCGTTGTGTTACTACATTGAATGAAATCATATTTATTTCCCTCTGACAAAATACGTTACAATGTGTTTGACCTTTAAAGTTCAATGCAGTAAGCATATTGCAAAGAACGAGGCTAATAGCCAAAAAGCGAATCCTGAGCAAATGAAAACAAGTTTTGCGTTTGTTTGTTTTGTTTATTGTATGTATGTATATGTATGCACGCTTTCTCTCTCTCTCTCTCTCTCCCTCTAGAAAAATGGGGGGGGGGGGGGGATCTGCCCATAATGCATAACAGTTTCCACGTCCGCTGTTAACATGTGAGTTGTTTTGTGGTCTATGAATATAGGACATGTATTATGCAACATGACTGCTCTCGAGTATCGATGTGCAATCGACATCGGGGGGGGGGGGGGGGGGCGGGAAGTTCTTTACGCAATTTTGAATAATAACAGGTAGGACTAAACATACATTTCTTTAAATGTGAAGTATTCATATTCTGACCTACAATAAATGTTTATATCTCTTTAAAGGGGTTGCTTAATAATGTTTAAAACAACCTAAAGATACATTTTTTCAGCATTTATTAAAACCTTTTTAGCTTCTTATCTGTTCGAGCGTGAACCGTCGAGATGCACTAGATGTTTTACTCGTTCTCCTGTTCTTCGACATCGATTGTCATGTGCTTTACTTTATAAAATATAGGCCGGTTATAGGAACGTAGGTCTAGTGTTACAATAGGGTGTTAGGTTAGGTTATGTTTAGGAATAATATTAGGTATATGGTCCGAGGTTGAAGTTAGAAATTCGGTTAATAGTCTAGGATATTTGCCATACAACATGTTGTAACTTTTCCAAACCCCACTTCTGCTTTAAATGTCAATTGGGTGTGGTCAGAATACACATCAAGGTCATTCGGCTAAACTCGGTATGAGAGGGATGGGTAAGAGTCGGGTCTTTTAAAGGAAGCTGTCACGTGATCTAATGATTCATATTTGTAGCCCTATGAATGATATATAGGATCTCTGCAAGTTAAAAACTGTCTGTTTTTCCCTGTATCTTTTTGGTCCCCTCTGCTTCTCCCTTTATTCATACATGTTTCATCCCCTTCTCTCCGACCCCTCTCATCTGTTTCTTTCTTTGTCTTCAAGTTAAACAACTGCTGCTTAAGTACTGCATGTGTAGGTACTTGAAGGTACTAAGTCATCTCTGTACTTTGGTGTTGTCATCAACTCAATACAGTGTTATAAGTAGCAGCAATCTTGAATTATCATATATGAATCGTATTTTTCTAAACTTGTTTCAAGAAAAAATGAATAACTATTGTTTAATCAACAATTATATATTTTACTACATATACACTGGCTATCACAGCGGTAAATAGTACCTACATCTATATTACGTAGATTAAAACAAATAGTAGGCCTTCAAAATGTAGGAGTCGGTGTAATATGAGGTCGAATCAGCGTTACAAAATACCCGAGGCTCGTAATATTATATATTTCTCAACAAAGGTATTCTTTATATTCATTATACTAGTATACACACTACAAATGTTTATCTAATTAAAAACTATCCCTTCTGGATCGGAATAGACCATTCAACGCGTTATCTGTATAGTGTCTTTGATCAGTTAGCGATTTCCTTACACGATTTCCTGTACAGTGGGACTGTTATCTATGGTCACTGTATACAATGTCATGGTCAGTAATGCGAGAAGACATCACAGGACTGAGAAGGAAATCCAATATATCTCAAACACATGATGACGTCTTGTGTTCCTGCATAGTTTTCCTTACTTTACGAATACATTGTCATAATATTCATGGAGACTAATAATAAAGTATATTTTATGGCTATATTGGGAAGGGGTGGTTATTATCAGCAAAAGATAGGATCATATTTTTGTAACTAGACCACTGTAGTTTGTCTTAGTATAAATATACACAACAGTTTAACCAGTTTCTTTATGTAGGATTGATTTTTTTTTTAAATCGCGATGTCCAAGGTATACACCTTTTATTTAGATTTTCTATTAATGTTTTCATATATTTAGACGGAATAAAACAAAGACTTATACGCTAACGTTTTGTTTCGATATCTTTAAATGGGAAAAATAATCATAAGATTTGTATACAATCGAGATATCTATTAATATTTCATTATGCAGTAGAGAAACCCCGTCGTTTTAAATCAAATGCAATGACAATTAATGCACAAGAGTAGTACAGTCAAACCTGGTTCAGTGACCCCCTGTCTACAAAGACCACATTTTGTGTTTCCCTTAGATGGTCTTTATAGACAGGTTACACTGTATATGCTCTCAAGTATATACGTACATGGTAATGTAACGCACAAACGTAATGCACATATTTTATTTCCGTTGTAGTTGAATACCTGAAAACGTATTATGGTACGAGGATGATAATAGCACGTTGTTCAAACAGATAGCACAATAATCCTATATATATATGAAGATAAACAACATAAAAACATTGATAACTATAAATCACCCAAAACATATCCCAGAGTAATGGTAATTTGTATGGGTTGTTTTGTTTTGTAGTATTCTTTATTGTATTTATTCAATACATGTACATCATTCAACTTATTTCAAATTGCAATACATAACATATAGAGTACACAATATACACAACTCAATTACTTTGAATGAATAAATATTATCGTAATACCCCCCCCCCCCAAGTACAACACAAAACAAAGACGAAGCCTAAAATATATTTCAAAAAATATAAAAAAAAGCCTCTAAGGTCAACCTAATGTTAAAACAAGAATATAGGCCGAAACCACCTGTATCTTGACCTATCACCTTACTACTATCTGTTAATCGTAATAGAGGAGATCATAATTGTCATTATTATCGAAACGATACTGCTCTAGACAAGACCGAGGTCCCTATAGTAGTCTAGTCGGATACCATCATGGTCAAATGATGACGTCATCGTGACGTATTTTATGTCGTATCCTGTATAGACACTCTTAGTAGTAAGTTTGATAACATGTGATCTACATTAATTCTGGATCCACCATTAAATGTATAGCATTATTTTGGTCTATTACCTGGGATGAAATCCTCAGTGTAAAAATGTTCACTGATGATATCCAATTCTTGTGAAACATGGTCGTGGATCAGTTAAGTTTGATGTCGAAATTTTGAAAGGAAAAACAAAATGGTTGCCCACTGTCCTACTGTTTTTTTTTCAAGTGCTAGGAATGAGAGGAAAACGAATCTGTTCACACAACGAAATAATATATGATTACATCACCTTTCTTTCTTTCCTTCTTTCTGTCTTTTCTCTTTCTTGCAATTTCTTTCTTCTTTCTTTCTTTCTTTCTTTCTTTCTTTCTTTCCTTCTTTCTTTCTTTCTTCCTGTCTTTCTTTTGAGAAGAAACAACTAATATAAAACGGTAAAATTGTCAAGAAGCTACCTGCATACAAATTTGAAAGGATCTGATGAAAAATATCAGATAAAAGTTTCAAAGTATAAAATCTGTATTGACCTTGAACAGGTGTTATCCTAGACGAAGTCTGTATGGGTCTTAGGGAGGATGATAATGCCGTTGTATAGGGGAAATAGTTGCCTATCCTGTTACCATGGTTACCATCCTGAACAACATGTCTGATACGAGAGTACACGATGATGGATACAGACTGTTCAAGAATGATGACGTCATCATGTGGCAGACTCGGGGAAAAAGTGTTGTTAACAAAATCACGTACAGCAACTCGACTGTTTAGGCCTACGTACACTTGTGCTTAATGGCGGAGCTTCTGGGAAGGTGTGTGACGGAGGGGGGGGGGGGGGGGGAGGAGGGAAACGTGCCCCTATCGAATGGCGATGCAAAATAAAGGAGACTGAAGGGGAAGGGAAGGCGAGGTGAAACTAGGCCGATACGTTCCACTCCATTCTCTACTCTCACACCAACAGGTCTAAGCTTGATGCCCCTCCCTTGACACAGTGCCCCATCGATGGCTGGACCCTACTACGCCACTGATTGTCTATAGCTCTTGAAAGAAGGGAACTTTGGTAAAAATGTCGAGTCTTTGATTTGAAGTCTGTATTTGAATGCCCTGTGATATTAGAAAGAATAAGATTCGTCAACAGTGAGAACGTTTTGTGTTTGTGTTTGGTTATCTTTCAAATGAGGTATCATCGCCCCCATCTTTAGCCAAAAATACGGACAATGACATCTAGGTTTGTGTGGTAACATAACAAGATGGCTGACTCAACAAGTCAATGGCCATGAAGGCATTTGTCATCTGTGGTAAAGAGGTGGTTGCTTTAAAGTAAATTCACGCCCCTTACTTCGAAAGGCGCTAGATGACAAATCTAGCAGAAATACACTGCAAATGCGAGTTTTTAGAAGATGGGATGGTTAGTCGAAAAACGAAAACTGATAGAATTTAAACGCTTTCCGACGCACCATGTTTGTCCTTCTTTTGCCTTGGTTTTAATCAAACACAGTATATCATCCCTCATGAATGTACATCCGGGTAAGTCCTGACAGGTATGACATGGACGTCACAATTTGTACAAAAACCTTACAACAAATAAAAAAAAACAACAACATACAACAAATACATTGCCCAATCCTCTTCCTCTACAGTCCTTCGCTTTGTACATCCCGCATATATGGAGATGTTTAGAGAGTTGCATTGGACTTTATTTTAATGTGATTCTCCTGTAGTTGTCACATTTGGTAAAGCAGAACGTCGAGAAACATATGTTTGAAGTTGACCCATTTCCAGATTGCTCTGAGTCACTGAGACGGAAGTTGACGAACGCTGAAGGTTTCCTACCCTCAACCACGGTGAAACATCCAAAGCCAAAAACTTTCCTCACATAAACTTGTTATTATCTTCCGAAATTAAAAACAAATGTAAAACGTTCATCATTCTAGAATGTAAAATGTTTACAAAGATGGTAGATACAGAATACTTTGTCCCGTATGTTACCGAAATCAATGCTAGCCTTTTAGTAGAACTCGATGATTCTATAAAGTTGATCTGAAAGGAAGAAAAGATACAGAAGGTGAAGGTTCTTCACGGTAAACAAGTGTGCATTGGAATCGTTAAATCCCTGATTAAAGCTTTGATACACGTGTGTCAACTGGATCAGGTAAAACCTTTCCGCTTTATGAATAAGAGCATTTAATCAAGACTTATCTATATTTTTATAACATTTTCTTTATTCTCCCATAGCTACTACTACGTATAGTAAGTTCATGTTGACGTTTATAGCAAACTCATAAAATTGATTTAAATAAAATGTTATCAAATTATGATGCGGATCTATATGTTTATACTTCTCACAATTAGCTATGCTACTTGTATTTCTGGCCTTATGCATAACCATTGCAAGGACAATATTAAGGTGTATTATTTTATGACGTTGTCTAGGGGCAAGTGCTAAGTATATGCCTAAAAACTGTCATACATTAAGATAACAGCTACATGTAAATAGCACCATTGATGAAAATTAAGTTCAATACAAATTGATAGTCATCACAGATTTACATGTCCCCAAATTTCGACCTCTGTTATCATGATTTTCGTGTCCTACAAGGTAATGTTATCCAAAAAAGAAATCTTCTTTGTCGATAGGCCTCTATCATGACAGTTATTTGTCAACCTTCCAGAACATGGCCATCATGGCCTAACATTATCAACGGTACAAACATTATCATGACGATAATCTCCCTTTACCTTAACCTTATACTGACACTATTGATATACACCAACACTAGAAACTATTACTGCTTATGTCAGTTCTCCTCCCAAAACGTATGGTGATATCCCTACAGCTGTTATTAATGTTTTGTGATTACATTCCTACATTGATATCAACTGATGCTAAAGATATATCTATGTTTTTGATTGGCGGATTACAAACTTGTCTACAATTGTTCATTTGTGAATTATTAGTTTAAGCATGATATCAATTCACCCCAAACAAGTGTTGATTTTCATTGACTAAATGGAAGCAGTGGTAAATTCAATTAAGTAAGCAATCGACTATCGGTTGTGAGATACATGTCAACAAATCGACATAACGTCAGGACGTTAAGTATATTGATTTAATGAATGAGATGACTAGAATTATGCAAGGGCTACCTACGCCAATTTTTTTTCTTTCTCATTTGGGGTGGGGCTCAAACAAAACGTGAGAAATGGAACATGATATAGCTTTCGTTTAACGAGAATAGAAATACGAAGTTAGATATGCACATATACAAATACAAATATCAGTTGTTGAGGTGGGAATACAGTGGACAGTTACCTCTGCCCTTCTTTGGCTATGCTAATGATTAATTACTTGTGAAATTAAGTGTTAGTCATTCTTACACACCGATCATAACGGTCAAGTCAAACACCCTATTAACAGCCTCAAACTTCGATTTAGCAAGTGACAAACAGTGTCCAATTCGATTGGTCAAACATTTTTTGGAAACTGTTCTATGGAGTGACTCGATGCTACGCAAATCCCTCATTTCCCGAGGAGGAATTTACCTCATAGGTGAAAGTTTGTTCTCTAGATCGGTGCGTCATCGTCACGGGCTCATCCCCCAAAATCCTCATCACGTGACCAAGAATTATACGATCTAGCTCCGTTAGAGTACAAAACGGTAATTGTAAAACCACATCGGAAATTCATGAATATCATCCACTGCTGCTGTGGACGTGTCAGTTGCCCCTCACAAAATTATCAATTGTTCACACTCTTTTAAAGGGATAGTTGAGTTCAGTTGCATACAATTTAAATGACAAAATCATCTTTGTTTGATCAAAATCGGTTCAGAGACGGCTGCAATCATAGCAATTTCAGGTTCTAAAAGGGCACTAGAAATGTCATAGATCAGAATAAGAGCAATAACCATGCACTTTGAAGGCATTTGCAGTCTGAAAACAGAACTCAACTATCCCTTTAAGGGTTCATTAGCTCGAAAGTATTTTCGAAAGTCATAGTTAAGGTTTTGTAGGGTATGTGTCAGAAAGAGAAAGAGAGAGAGAGAGAGAGAGAGAGAGGGGGGGGGGGGGGAGATTGTGGACGGGAGGGGGTATATTTTTGATGATATTTATTGAAATAGATGAACTAAAGGTTCTTTCAAAGCTATACATTTAAGAGATCAAGAAATCCACTATTTAAACCATATCTCTTCATAAATATTAAACTTTCAACACGCTTTAAAACATCAATTTCCTACTGCTTTCTACAGCCCGAATTGGAGACCTTCAAAGTAAAACACGTACACAATATTCATAAAAGTAAAACTTTGTCGAGTCACATCGCCTCGCAGACATTAAAGCGAGTTGTTGATGGATCTGATCTCTAGCCATGTAGATAGCCAAATTACCTTCCTAGTCATCCATTTCCTATTAGATGACGACACACCGAGCTCATGATATCAGAGGCATCCATGGATCCCTAATCCACAATCCCATGTCTTTTGAAGAAAATTATTCAATTAAAATACTAGCGATGGACTACAAGTTAAGGAGAGCGAGCATGAGTGAAATCCTCCCCTCATGGTTGTATATGCCGATGTATAATTAGCTTGCTATTATTCGGATGATAAACTTATCGAAACAAATAGTTAGAGGTTCTTCAATTGACATAATGGTAGAGCAATTGGAATTTCCATTATAAAACGTTCTGCGATGTTAATTGTTGTAACGTCATCTACATCATCATCATATAAATAAGTTCGAAAGACTGAGGCACGTATTCCATCTAATATTGAAACCCGAGTTTTAGCTCGGTATAGTTTAGTTAACAAAGAAAATTAGACCAAGCACAATTTTCTTTTCTTTGTATGCCATACACTATAGTCAAAGCGTTGAGCGAATTAGTGGAATAAATAACGGACCTCAATAAACTACAATGTTTACACTACTATCTTCAAAGTAGGCCTACACCAACATCTTTGACCATTATGAGAAAGCATATAGAAAGCAAATCTCAACTTTTGCAAAATATATTCGATTATCGACTTGATCTAAAAAAAAAAAAAGGAACAAGCGATGAAATTTTCCCTCGAAATTGACCGATCTTGGGTATGGATAACCCGATTAGAGTCTCCTACATCAGGAAGGATGCCGTGATTGGAGCCATACTGCGCATCGGGGAGGCGAGGTGCGCGTTTTGCATCTATGTAAAAAAAATCCCTTCGCGCCAAACCCTCGCATCTCTCAGTAGCTATGGATTACGTGTGTTAGAATTTTCAGGACGCATGGGGTTAAGAAGACTACGTGGAATATCGTCTGGATCTGATAGGATGTTTGGATTGTAATGGCATGGCGCAGATTAAGGAAGTGTATTTCTATGACTTAGATCCTTTGATTTGTACCCGGCTACTTTTTCCCCTTCAAATACTGTTTTGACTTTTTTGTTACTTTTCATACAGCGAGGTTTAGCTTTCAGTAAAGATACAATCAACTGAAAATCAATTCTTCTTTCGAGAAGTAGTTGCCTTTATCCTGAAATTTTGATAAACAGTATGACACGTATAAAGTGTTTGATAGATATTTTCTTTGTATGTTTAACCAGCTTACTGGTCTTCAACAGTTTCTCTTTCAATTTCGGTCTTCATAATTGCAGTGCTTAGTACAGATTCTACTCCTTTTGGTGATCGAAAATCCTCAACCACAAAAACAAGCGCGTTCACATTTGTTTATATTTCGTCTTACCCCTGTAAATCTCGATGATTATCATGATTTGGTAGGGCAAAGGCTTAGATACATATTGTCCACAGGTATAGGCCTACTCCCTGTTAATCATGTTAATATCTCTCTGATTCGACATGATTCGAGCTTAAACCTGCCAAGCTACCCTTACGACTAGCCTGCTACTGATAAGGATGAGGCATCAAAGAACGATTAATGTTTGGGTGTGTATCATAGACACGAAGCTTATGACAAGCCCGTAAAGGATCAAGGGTCGTGAGGGTTTTCACGTAATGCTGGACTCCTAATCTCACAAGGAAGTTAGAATTGTGCGATTATACTTCGTCTGCTAACAAAACTATATTTTTGTTAATGTCATTCTGTTTCTAACCATATAATCAATATGTTCGTGCATCATTCAAGACCCTAAACTGAAAAAAAATATGTGATTCTATTCGTCAGACACAAGCTGGAAAGGCATTATTTCTATATAAAAAAAACTATTATACTATTATACTATTATACTATTATACTATTATACTATTATACTATTATACTATTATACTATTATACGCCCTTCTGGTTCTTAAACCAGATGTTAATGTGTTGGTGCGCAAATAAGGACACGCTCACGTACAACTGCGATTATACTTTATATGCTGAGTGCAAGAGCGGTGTTAACTCTATTTTGATGTATCTGATCTTATGCCCTTCTGCCTCAAATGAGATGAAACATTCATGCGCCATTCAGGACCCACACGTAGTCCTCTGTTATGCTCAGTGCAAGAAGGGCGTTAAATAAATACGTTCTACTTGAATGAAGAATCAAGTCTGAATATAGGCAAAGTAAAATAAGTCAGAGTAAACAAAACAAACAAAATAATGACCCTCCAAAAACAACCAAACAGTTGAAAATAAATTGAAAGTAAAAAAAAGAACAGACAAAAATGGGCAAAAAAAATCAAAGATCTACAAAATAATACGCACACAAAGATATCAAACAGCCACGCAACTGCATTAATCATTGAATTAGTTATGCGGTGAACTAACATGCAGTTTTGTATGCCTGTCCAAGTCTTTGGTCAAACATGTTCATTATACAAACATAAAATACATGTATAAATCTTACAAGTTGTATACGTGTGCAAAGTGTTATACAATCACCTGTTAACCTTGTTATACTAATTTACGTGTTGAAGGTAATTAGGATCAAACATGACGTCCTTTATGTTCGGAACATGGAATAAAACGGTTCGAGGTGAACACGGTGAAAGACTTTCTCAACAATGACGTCATAGGGTAATTTAGCCCCCCCCCCCCCCCCCTACGGTATATTCCGGCTATTTTGAGAGAGTGCATAGAAACTCATAGACCACATTCAAGGGCGGAACCTTTTTAATCTGGCCAACTTCCTCAAGGAACCTCAAGATTTCTAAAACAACCTCATCGTGTTGCCATGGCTGCGCCTCAAGAATACATCGTTTCTCCAGTAGCCATAAACTAGTGCGGCCGTAACCTCCTTTTGATGAAGGGGTGAACATTATTGCTGAGAATAACTCCCATATGCAACAATATTTATACACACTTAAAGAGAAGGTTGAGTTCTGGGAAAAGGTGAAAAATAATTTGTGAGCGTTATCATTCTTATTATGCAAGTGTGGAAGAACATCAGATAAGACATGTTCCCTGAAAAGCATGGCTCTTCAAATGCCTTCATATTCTAAATATGTCATGTACATCGTAAAACTCGGGGGGGGGGGGGGGTAGGTTTTTACGCCACGTGTTCGTGTAGTCCCATATACATCTTTCTGTGTACAGTGTTTGTAACTTTACCAAGACTTGGCCAATTTCTTATCATTTTGATGATTCCAGAACTTTGCAAGACACACAAATTCTTATATGCTAGATGATCAACCTTTTCTGGTCGATTCCACACCGTTTCTTTCACAATGCAATCGCATGACCAGAACTCAACTTCATCTTTACTAGTGCATGCGCATTATGCTCGGAATTAAAAAGACGCAGGGTTAAAGACGAAAATTATTTCTTCTGTCAAATATTTTTACTGGACGACAACATCTTCCAAAAATAATATTAAACAAAATGCGAGAGACGGATTAAATTACATGTATGGTTACAATAAAAATTAGGAAAATCCCAGTGTTTCACTCCAGTATGGCCAAGTTTTTTTAGTAATAACATACAAATATGTAGCTATAGGAAAGATGAATATGTTTGATATCTAGAAAGTGTACTTTCTAAGTTTTGTAAACACGACTCATCGTTTGTTCGACATGTTCGAGTCTAAATTAGCTCAGACATTCATTCAATCTTTCAGGCACCCACACCGAACTGTTTGAGCCTTATTTCCTTATCTTAATCGAAGATACAATCATCGTTAGAATGTCAGTTAGAATGTCAAGGTCACAATATGGTGAAATATATAAGGACGTGGGTAAAATAAGAATTTGTAATCACCATGTCATGATCTGCTGACAGACTGTCTCTCGATGAAAGACAGCATCTGGTTGAAGAAATTGTCCCACAGGTACTGGATGGTTTTTGTTTTACTGGTAGGGTGTATATTTAAGGTTGTACGACATTCAATCCTGGATCCAACATTATACCTAACCTAAAACCCAATAGAATTCCTAACCCCATTCCTACATCTTTGACGAAGTAAAGTCCAGAACAAAATATGTCAGATCAACGCATAATAACGGTAGCTGCCGTTCAGATGTTCTATACTTTCACAAAACTGTTATCTTCTGTAGGTAATTGGACAATTAAGCGACTGGTAGTAGCAACTATTATGTTCTAATATATTTCTTTCTTCAAATTAAACATATTTATGATTTTCCTGGGGGATGTTTCACAAGGACTAAGATCGACTTTAATTTAGACTTAACTATGGCATGCCGTCCATGCCACTGTTTGCTCTCACCTTTAACTGGCATTGGTCTCTCAAAGGGTGTACAAATCATGGTCACAAATCTACAGAATTTACATTTTTGATATTTCATTATTGAAGGAAAATATGATATCTAGACATCATAATGGCGAGACCTGCCTTAGGTACATGTAAGTCTCACTTAAAGTCAAACTTAGTCTTTGTGAAACAACCCCTGGTCATCTTTAATATTGAAGAGAGAGAGAGAGAAGGCAAGCCTTGAAACCCTTTGGAATGTAGTTATGAAAATAATCAAGCTCCTGCTCTTAAAACTAATGTTATTTAACAAAGGTACTATCATAAAGCACAAGAACAGTTATCTAGCCCGTATTATAAAAAAGCAAAAGCCATATTTGTATCAACATTTGTTCACTTCCATTGCCAAACTCCTGCCTGTCAAAACGCAGCACTCGCTATCACAGTCTCGCGTTTTAATGAGGCAAGAAAGTGCTTCTGACATTACAGTACTACATGACGCAAATCTAATTTCGTTCTTCCTGTTTTCACGATGTTTCATGAAATCTGGGTGATAAAGGCCCCCTTTCTACTGTTTATCACTATTTTATTCCTAATCACACGAGGCATATACCCTTTTACGGTTGATTTATTTTAATATAATTTTAGCAAAATCAGTCTCGTTAGTAGGACAGGTGTCCTGATGAGCGTGTAAGTGGCGGGGTCGGGCTATAGCTCGGTATGGAACCATTGGTTAGGGGGTACCCCCGGGGTCGATTGTATTTTGTTTTTGTATGTAATAGTTAAAGCGGGTGAGATGTAGGGTTTGCTTCACAGGCAGTCAGCTCTCCCCCCTCCTCATCTACACATTCTCTCTCGATTTCGGTGGACTATTTTGCTTTGTCCTGAACAGTAGAATGAAAACCATAGTTCGAAATTTTCCACAGGAAATGATCTGGATTACGATTCTGAACGAGTTTATCTTGATTATATCCAAATTACCATTTCTCCAATGATGTGTCTGTAAGGGACTCTGGATTAGATGGGGGGGGGGGGGGGGGGCTGCAATCAATGAAACTATTCATATTGTATGTTCATTTTCTCGTCAATTCATGAGTGCCCATTATGAGTGCGTGTGTGCGTGTGGGGGGTGGGGGGGGGGCATCCCCACGACCTTTTTACCGTACCCTTCTTCACAGAATCAGCTGTCATTGCTTTCCTGACATTGAATTTAACCAAATAACTTATAAAAACATCATAGTCCCAGCCATTCCAAATGGTGTGATGATGTACACATCCCATGCTCCGGAAGTAATTTAAGACGTTATTTGCCCATTTAAGGATTCACACTTCCGTTTGTCTGTGAGTGCGGATGTATTCTATTTTACTCAAATCCCTTTGGTGTTTTACCGGCGCTATGGAGACAATTTAGGATGTACGGGGCATTCATTATCTTGCCTTGACAAAGGTCCAGATTTCCTTCTGTATTGAATTCTCTGAGTTGATAGAGACATTAATTTTCCTGTCCTGTTGTTTAGTGTTTAAGCGGGATGTCATCTCTTCCTCAAAATAATGGTGAAATTTGCCCTGAGGGCATGCACTATCTTACTTGCCACGTCTGTGGTTTACAATTCCACTGTTGTTTGCATGACATCATGATAAAATGGTAGAATAGTAGGCTTACAATAAAAACCAAAACAAACTACTAAAATTACGTTTGCCAATACTTGCAAAATTCAAATGTCATTCCTAAGTCATTTGGAAGTAGATGATAGTCGTGAAAGTTTTTGATTCAAAATTTGAGTTGAAACATTAACAAAATCAACATAATTATCTCTACTATAGTACTATATGAATTTTCTTTTAAATTAAAAGTATATTTTTCCTTAAAATCACTTTGCTTTCTTAAGGGCAAACGGAAGTCCCGTAGCCCCTTAGGATAAGTCACGGCTCAAAATAGTATTTCCGGCGGAGGCATTTGTTGTTTGGAATCTCCGCTTGGTCGAAAAATTTGTTTTGACACGTGACTGGAAATGAACATTTTGAGTCACAGAAATAATTATAATCAATTGATGTCGTTTTTTTTTTTTTTATAGTGACAAGTGTTTTTGTTAATGTATATGATTATTCATTTAATATATTCGCCTTACCTTAATTGTGCCGTCTCTTAAAATGTACCTTATGTTATAAAAGAACAAACTGGAATTTGGCTCGTTGAGCTGTTTTAGTTTTTAGACTCCCTAAAACTGGCCTAATTGTACTTATTCATACTTGTATAATATTTATTAATATATACTTTTTTAGTTTGTTGCTAAGAGGGTAAACCTATACAAACTTAGGGTGTATTGAATAAGTTCATGCATATAATTATTAAAGAATATCTAGATTAATCTATAACCTAATAGATTAATACATAAAACCATCACATTGTTTTCTGTCTTCTAACGATTGAATATCATATAAAACTGAACATCCCCAATTATACAGAACTTATTCCAAATTTAAGCGCACAGCAAAGATACTATGCCAAAATATATGAGAGACTGCTTTTACGAAAATGAAATTATAAAATAAATTGTAAAGAAATTATAAACGAATAAGATACAGTCTAACTACTTAACAACGACTTTCACGCTATGATACTGGCTTGGAGGGTGCTCTGGAAATCAGGATCACTCTTCAGGAGTCTCAAGTTCGAACAGGAAGTTACTTGACATCTGTGCGGAAGAGAAAGAGACCCTCGCCCCATGCCAAACCATTCTCTCTTCTCCTGCACCCCATGTACATTATATGGAGTTTGTGTGTTCTCTATAAGAAGTCCGTGTGAGTCAATGTCATGTTGTTTCCTTCTGGTATTATGTAAAACTTCCATTAAAGAACTTGATAATTTTGATGTTGTTAATCCCATAATAAATAGGGCAGGCACTGTTTAACATAATACTTTTGATCCCCAATCTTTCCCAATCTTGAGAAGCAGGAACATCAGAATAATGTGGAAGCGTGCAAGCAAGGGATAAAACAAAATGATGAGGGAAGTCAATGTCGAGGATGAAAAATGAAGAGGAGGAATAAGAAGGAGGAGAAGGAGGAGGTGGAGGAGGCGGAGAAGAAGAAAAAGGAGGAGGAGGAGGAGATGAAGAAGAAGAAGAAGAAGAAGGAGGAGGAGGAGATGAAGAAGAAGAAGTAAAAGGATGCGACAAAAAAAAAGAGAGATTATAGAATTGGGAAGAATGACAAAATATACAACCAAACAAATGACATCTAATATTTTGTATCAAACTTATAAACATGATTATCATATTATATAAAGCAGCATACGAGTACTTTTATTGCTGTTAACACCACAATGCTTCTTCAGTCAACCTTCCTATAAGCCATTACAGGATGGTGACTAAATCTTAATGCTTATTACGCATTCCTTAGGTGTTAAATTTAGATAAATGGGGGAAATTTCTTGTCCCTTCTCCTGACCTGACATGACACCTCATGGCTTCCAACAGGCAGGACATCCGTCGAGTCTGTTATCAATCTACATTGACTTTACCCTATTACTGTCACACTCCTGGACCATCCTCTGTGACGAGACTGTCGCTGTACAATTATTGCGGAAGTGGCATTCCTGGTCGATTTCAGGGGCGTCGGGGGGGGGGGGGGGGGGAATGACCCCTCCATTATCACATATTGATAATTTTCTTTAAAACAATTAGTTGAAAGATTCATCTAAAAATACTTTACAAATCAACGTTTTAACATGTATCATCAAAGCTTAATTTTAAACATTTTTATTTTGTTTTACATTCAGTTAATAATTCAGTTACAGCATTTACAGGCCTAATGTGTTTGCACTGCAAAATCTGACCAAAACTAAAATTTTCTATAGTGATTAAATGTTGATGAAAGATCTATTATTTGATAAACTATAGATTTTACGAAACCGAAACAACCTGCTTCCTGAAGTCCGCGTCAGCATGAATTTTCAATGAGTTTCAGATTTAGGGGGTAATCCTTCAGAACAATGACCAAATGTGCTTTGTAATCGTCAATCTCTCCTAGACGAAAAATGTTCAGCATTGTGAAGGTCATAGAAAGTGTTATTAGAGATGTAAGCGTGGGTTGCGGGGGTGTGTATGTGTGTTATTTCATATGTAAAACGGTGATTAATGTCATCTCTAAGGAACGTGCTTATATTTCACCACGGCCCTTCATACAGTAAACAATAAAGGTATATTTCTCTTCCTTACACACGTGTAACAGGCGGATCAAAGAGGTAATTGATCCTAATACATTCTAGTTATGCGTAGACAACAGAAAAAAGGTGAATAAGAATGTGGCATACAAGGATTAGCTACAAAAGAAAACAATAAATCATAACGGGTCTCTTTGCGCCACCACTTTCTATAAAAATGTAATCCACTGAACTAGGTCAAGATATCTTATAATTAGGGACTCCTAAAACAATACCTATTTCGTTTGATCATATCAATCAGGTAACAGACCAATAAAACCTTAAATATGTCAAACGACTTTAATTCGAAGGGTGGCCGAATTACGGTGATTAAGGGCTGACCTGGTTGATATCCAATATGGCGGCTTTGTAGTCATCGTTCAATGGAATATCAAATATCGGAAAGAGCCGAACGGATTGAATTCCTTGAAGTTAGTTTGGAAGCGACCAATTAGAGCTCATCTAAGGTCACTCGCGACCGGATTAAAGGATTCCTTATTCTGTTATGACACAACCTGTTGGAGATTATTCCATTCATGGTTTAATTTGTGGACTTGAATTTCACTTAGCAAAATACAGACGCTATCATAGCCTTTTATTAAAAATGTCCGCGTCATATACCTTTTAAGGCGCGTTTCTCCTTGTACATGCAGGAAGGAATTGTCACAGCTTGAATTCCTATATAGTTCTAATTAAAACGTTAACAAGTTATCTTTCGTCATATTGGACTTAGATTCCATGCAATTATTTGTTTTAAACATTTAATACCTGATGACGACTTTAAAGGTAATTATCAGTTTAAAGGGGAAGTCCACTCGAATAATTAGCTTGTATTAATACCAAAAAAAAATCAGAGCCACAAATTAGTGAAAGGTTGAGCAATATCCGATTAAAATAGGAAAGTTATGAATTTTTAAAGTTTTTATCAGTGATACACAAATTGGCAACATTGTGACGCATCTTGCGAGATGCCAGTTTGTGTTTTTAACTGGATTTTCCTCAAACTTTCAGTGACCCGTTCCTCAAATTGTTCTGCTTCTTCTAAAAACCAACTCGATATCAGGGTGGACTTCCCCTTCAATAATGGTTTAAACTGTAGTAGTATTAAATAGCTTGCTCAGGAAATAAAATTGTGTACTCTTTCGTTTTGAAACGACCTTTTGTCTGTCAAATCCTTTCCAACGTTAGCGTCGAAATATCTTCATGTGGTCTCGAGATTTATGAAGTTACATTATTATCGGAAAATAGCAATGCCCTGTAATTTACAAATCCGTGCCACACATGTAATCATTTCATTTCAAACACCAATACCAATAATCAAGTATCAATTCTTTAAACCACCTGTCTTCAAATGGTTCAAAAACATACCTCGAGCCAACTCTAATGTCATATCAACCGCTATCTATAAGGCCTGTCCTCATCAGCTCGAGATTGCCAAATAGCTAGCTATTTCTGATTTGGGAAATAATCCCGAAGTTACAAAACGCGTCCTCGAGACTTGGGCTCGAAACTTGAAACTCGAGCTCGAGAAATTAGTTCGAGATATTTTACTCAGCTTTCGCGCATAGTGCGAGTCTTCGGGCTGGTGAGATCACACCGGGCAAATAGCGGGGTATTTTGCCAAATAGCAAGACATTTTGCAAACTGGCCCAAGATATCTTGGGATGATTATCTCGACCAAATATCCCGGTAATTGCAACTTCGGTCTGATGGAGACGCAAACTAACTGGATAATTTGCGAACGGGATAGTTCAAATAGCGGTATATTGGGCAATCTAAAGCTGATGAAAACAGAGACGTGGATACTCTGCTCTCCTCTAGACTCGGAGTCTCTCCGATCTTCCTGAAGCTCTGTCATTTCATCCCGAGCAAGCAGCCAATAGGCAGACGACTAGGTTGTGGTAAAAAGGGTTCTTTTGCCCGCCAAGAGTTGTTGAGGAGTTGAGTGTCCAGACCGGCTGTTATTGATGCGAAATACTTTTTATGCTCATCGATTTTAATTTGATTAAAAGAAACGACATGAATTTAAAATGCACTAAATTGTCAGAATTTGAATTATCATCTAGAAGATTTGATTAAGGAAGAAAAACACTATATTGGCAATTATCTGAAAGTATAAATATGAACAAAAACAAAGAAAGATGGAATACATAAGTACAAACTATACAACACAGAAAGTATTTCCGATATTTACAAAGAGATATAGAAAAATTCCTGTACAACTACAAAACCCTTTGTTTATTCGAAGACGTAGCCTACTGAATATTCTTGTATTTTAACTGTTAACCGTTACGATCAACGAATACTACGTCATCATTTGACCTGCTTTAGAAATGAGAACACCTTTCAGGTGTATTACCCTAGTGTATTCCTAGTCCTAAGCTCCTCCGTTTAGGAATGCGATTTAATCATTACCGAGATGGAGAGAGATCTCCAGTATTATTCATGATTATCTATTCTTAAACTTGACACTATTCTTATAAAAAAAAGGGGGGGGGGCATCGAAAGTAAACCACAATTGCACGAGGCGCGATGCAACACGTCTTAAAAATCATGGATATACAGAGTGATAGGAAAGAAATGACAGAAATACCCCTCCCTCCTTCTTCATGGGAACGAAGCAAATCCATTTTATGATACACTATTCATGCAGATATTGTGGATATTCGCGGATTTCACAAATTCAGCCCCCTCCTTCAAATAATGATGGATCCGCCATTAATAGGCAATCGATATCTACACCAGATAGTCATTAATTGCAGTTATGGCTTTAACGTGGGCCTAGAAAAACGGCACTCTCTGCTTTGAAATTGTTTATCTATCGAGGTATCTTCTCCCAGCTCCGAAATTGATTGCAACACTTTTCCACACAGTCATCTCTGTTTTCTGCCACCCTAGACTTTCACTCTTGCAGAATGATTCCACTCCGTGTTCCCATCCCTCTGAGTTATTGGTTTCCCTCTTGGTCTCACACCTTCTATCTTTCTTTTCAATGAATTTTTCAAGAGACTTTGATGTCTTTTAATGTGTGGCCGAAGTAGTTTGAATTTCTATGACGTCAACACTGACTTGTAATACATATCTAAGAAAACCAGTAACCATGATCTTGGATTTTGTGTAACCACTAAACTAAAAACTCCGTGTTCTGACAACATGTTTCTTCTTGGTTCAGACCAGATTGCCATTAATCGTGTTTCTGAATATAACTCGGACCAGAGTTTGACATTAACGACTTTAATAACAACATTCTGCTTTAAATGTGGGTGACGTCACAACTGACTTAATTATAGACATCAGAAAAAAAATCTGTTCCCAGTTCTTGGTTTTGGGTATAACCACAGATACTCAATGCCCAAACTCTGACACGGTTGGCCTTCTATATCAACACCAGATTGCCATTACATGCATTTCTATTTTATAGGCATACATTAGAACTTTAATGAGTTAATCGACTCTCTGCTTTAAATTTGTATGGCGTCACAACTGACTTGATTATAGACATCAGAGAAGATCTGCACCCAGATTTTAATCGCGTGCATAGTTCTTGCCAAGAAAGAAGAGGCCTAGATGGGTCAGTGACCCAGTGAAAGCAGGATAAGTATACACACTGCAACTGTTATTGTAAAATAAGGAACCACACTTACAATACATGTTAGGGTAAAGATGTGTACTGGTTATATTGATTCAAGTACTTATGCGTGATTTAAGACTGTCAATGATGTTTAGATAGGCATAATGATCCTCGTGGTATTTAATCTATGATATAAACGAAAGATACACACCACTGGTAATGACTATATACAAAAGGTTAATATTATGTATACGATTCATGCAACCAATATCAAACACACATTTTCCATTTATCTATAAAACAAATGCTCAAAGTAATTATGATGAGGCCCTAACCTGAAAGATGAAGAGAATGGTGGAGAACAGGAAAAGAGATAAAGAGAGATGGGAGAGGAGAAGGGAAAAGATTAGAGAAGAGAAGACAAAGAGAGAGAGAGAGAGAGAGAGAGAGATAAAGAGCTAAAAAGATGGGAGAGGGAAGGATATAGATAGGGGTGGGGGAGAGGGGGGTAGCTAGGATGGATAAAGGGAGAGGGGAAGCATGAAGAGATCTTCAACGGATATCTTAAAGCATATCAAGAATCGTCATACTGCCATTTGATCACAAACAAGCCGTTATCAGTAATAAACCTCTGTCCATAATTAACTTCGAGACCGTCACGTATCAGGAGACAGGAAACCTCGTAAAAACGACGGACAACTCGGAAATAAATCCCCTCTCTCTGAGATCATTCAATCCAGTCCTAGCTAGGTCCCGCGGCTAAAAATGCAAAACAACTTATTTATGCTGCCCTACTTTTCACAAAATAGGAAACAAGTGACAATTCCCAAATTTGTCATATTTTTAGGGAAGAGACTTTGAGTATTCAAGCCGTTGATAATCCCCCCTAAGGAAAGCCGTATTTTCCAGAACACGTTTAAATTAAAGTCAACGTCACATCTCTAACAAAGAAGATAATATATTTTTACATCGATCTAAATGCAAACAAAATCAATGAATAATACGCAGATAAAAGCGTGGTTTTTAAAGACGAATGCGACATGACAAATGACGGTAATTCTCAAACCAATGGATTTCAGGAATTAAAAAATGGCAATACCATGTCTAAGGATGTTTACCTTCGATACAATAGACCTATACAAATTTTGTGCATGAAGCCCCTCACATCTCTCCGATGTAAAAAACTGTACAACTACAAAATTAGAATCTCAATGATTCGTAGGATACAAACTATTAGAGCTGGAATAAAACTAGAGACCTCCACTTCATCGATTGAAGTCACATTTCCCCCTCAGAACTGAGAGCTTGTGTTCTAAGAAACAGTCGTTACATATCACTTTGAATTTTCTGTAACAGAAGGGTATTTAAAAGAGATTTAGATGTAGGTCGGTGGCCTCATTCTCAAAAACAAATTGACAGCGGAAAATCAGGACATTTGTCACATGACCTAGGAAGATGCGGCAGGTGGCCGTGGATGAGCAATGCAGGGGTCCTTAGTGAGATGACGTCATCACTCCAAATGATGTATGAAATACCCTTAGCTCCGACACCTCATTATAAGGTCGATTATTATCAAGTAGAATAATATCAGTCAATAAAAATGGTTTTAGAATAGTTCCCCAAGTTAGTTCGAACAGACCTACGTTATTCCAGGTTTTGGATATAGGTTCCCCAAACATGTAAGAGTTTCATACAAAGATAAGGTTCTTATTAAGAAAGTTGTACTCGATAAAAGGTTCTCTATTAATACATTTCGTAGACAAAACAGATTTTTATGTTCGTCACTAAAACCATGCGTTGTCAGTTGAAGTTGTTGCGGTTGAGTATATCAGTATTTAAAGCTTACTGGGGGAGGGGTCGATCATAGGAGGCACAGGGGGCAGTCCCAGCCCTCTGATATGGGTTGCTATGGAGCCTACCATTGTCGTGTATGCTTCCCCGTCTGATGTAATTTCCATCCCAATCATTGACTGTCGCCTATGATGTACACAAAAAAGATTACATACTATATGCAGCTCATGAAAGATATTGACCTGTCATACATAATCTGCATTGTTAATTATTATCTTTGCTTCTTTTTAATTAAAAGACTTGGCCTTTAATAATAATCTTTTAACAGCAGTAACATGACATCATGAGTACCCCACTCACTAAGAGATCCAGTGACAACGTTTAGACAACCATGTATAGAAGAACTGACCCTATTGACACTTTCCTTTGAGGGTGAAAAAATTTAACCCTATATTAGCCAGCGAAAAGGCTCTGCAAAGATGGTTTACTGGAGATAGAATGATCTTCATGTAAATTGATATTCTTCTTGTAAATATAGAATACCCCCTCCCCCTTTCCTGACGAAATTACCATTTAGTTCATGTATGACACTCAGGGGTCTTAAACCTGTCATATTTTGTAAATGTAAATACTTATATCATCAGCTCTACGCAAACACTTCGAATTAGGACGATGGACGACGTTTCAGGGTTGACCAAACTTCTTGAAATGTCCGAAAAGTCATCTGAAGATTGAGACGAAAATTATCTTGAAGGATATTCATTTTATCCTAGGGCTAATTTGGCCGTGGTCGATCTAGAACGGATGGATGTTGCTAAATGGGATAATTGATTTTTGAGATGGAATTGGGCAATTATGGAATGGTAAGTGAAGGACAAGATAATGAACGATTTGTCGGATTTGAAGCGTGAAGTCATAATTTATTCCATGCTAGTCTATCTAGCATTGATTTGACATAATATTATATATAAATAAAAAAGAATGACAATGAGAGGGAGTAGATTATATGCATAGATATAAAGATAAATAGATAAACAGACAGACATATATATATTTAGATAGATAGATAGATAGATAGAAAAAGAGAAGGAGGCAGACTAATGGAAACGGGGGAAACAGGAGGGGAAAGAGATAGATAGACAGACAGAGAGAGAGAGAGAGAGAGAGTTAGAGAGAGAGAGAGAGAGATAGAGAGAGAGAATGAGAGAGATAGGGAGTGTTTGTGTGTGTGTTCACAAATGAAGACAGTTTAAAATGAAAATACATATTGAACCTGTTTTGATGTCTAACGCTAGATGCGGGTTTTTCTCGTCTAAGGGGAAGTATGAATCGCTGCACACACATGCTATAATAGCTTTACGTAAATTTGAGGGTGTTTATGGGTGTCAAGCGCGACGTGAGATCCTATTGGCTGTTTTTTCTTCATCACGTGATATTGAGGCGCCAGTTAAGAAACAGACACACACACATACAAAGAGGCCCGGTGTGACACAATACCCCCAAACTACCGGTATTGATAGTAGCACTATGATTTCCAAATGATCTTTGATGAGAATTTTATGATGGAAATAATTATCTGAATCGTGTCAATAGGATATTTTTATAAAATTATTTAGAAGATAAAGATTAAGTTCGAACGCACACATCTAGAATGGTAATATATGATAATTACGAAAAATAAATGTATTTCTTGTTCTGTATGTTTATCAAATGGAATGAGCAACACCAATTAAAAAGCTCAGAAATGCTATATTAAATATGCTTGAAATAAAAAAGGAGAAGGCAAACAAGACCTTCTTCCTTTAAACTTTAATATTTTTATATTGCTTAATCATCTTTAAGAAAATCGCTCTTTTTAGCTCAGAATCGTAGGATGTTTAGAATTTCCTTCGTGGAGGCGGGGAATAGCTGGAAGTGGACTGGCAAGAGAAAGTTGCCATGGAAACGCGTAACTAGAGACACTTGTTATTATATTCCTGTTTCTGCCTGGGTGAAAGTGACGTAATACAGAGGATGCAGACAAAATGATTTAAAGCGGGATGTTTCACAACCACGGGAATAGCTATCACTTGTCACGATTAATGATGTGTCAAGGTTATAACAGGCTTTTGAGACAATGTTTTTTTATTCTTTTATTAAGAAGACTTAGATTATGCTTTGAATACTCTTTCATGGAAATATATTAGGCTCAATTTAAAAATAATATTAAGTTCACACTTAAAGAGGTGGTTGAGTTCTGGGAAGAGGTGAAAATAATTTACGAGGGTTATCATTGTTATTATGCAAGTGTGGAAAAACATCAGATAAAAAAAATCCCTGAAAAGCATGGCTCTTCAAATGCCTTAATATTCTAAATATGGCATGTAACATCATAAATATCAGGGCGGATTTTAATGCCACATGTTCGTATAGTCCCATATACATCTTTCAATGTACAGTACCTGTTACTTTACCGAGACTGGGCCAAATTTCTTATCATTTCGATGATTCTAGAACCTTGCAGTACACACCAATACTTATATGCTAGATGATCAACCTTTTCTGATCGATTCCACAAGGTTTCTTTCACAATGCAATCGCATGACCAGAACTCAACTTTATCTTTAAATAGTCATATTTGACAAGTCATGACCGCCAGATACTTTTACGGTAATTGTTAACCTCAATACTCTTTCAATACAGCATTTAAAACAATTAAGATGGCAATGAGAACAGTTGTTCATCTTTGAAGGCTTTAGGCAATGTTTGTGAAAAACTACACTAAGTTTTTATACACATTTTCATGGTAATATTTTATGCTCAAATGAAAGATAACATAAATTTGGGATAAATACAGATTTTTCATCAGTAATAACTGCTAGTAATCCATTTTCAACAATCGTCACACTCAATCCGCATATGCCTTTTTGATAAATACTTGACACATACTTAAGATATGCGACAGAGAGGGAAATTCATTTAAAGCTACTAAGTGGTGTAGTTTTTGTTAAAGTGTTGGTGATGACATTCATGTAAAGTCAGTGAGCCAGAAGAAAATTAGTCAGCTTTCAAAACACTATATTGTAACGGTAAGCTGCAATAGGTCCTTTGTTTTAGAATCTGATTCACGGCAAGTTATAAATATTTATGTTTTGTGTATGTGTAATTGGGGTTGTGTAATCGAACGCTTAACAAAAACCAAAGCCGTCATTCTTGCCTTTGGATTTTTACAAAAGGTATGCATCACAAAGTACTTACACTCATAAATATTCGTCCTTTGTAATAATGTTTAACGCAATTTACAAAAAACTCACGAAATATTACAAGTAATTTTGTATATATTGTTGGTTTAAATCAACTGTCCGGATACACAACGTCATGTTGTTATACTTTATGTTAAGTCTATAAGTCCATAGGCCCTATGCAAACTAATTATTTAAAATGGACAATCTTTCTATTCATCCCATTGTTTCGTTATAGCATTCATGATAACTGTTAATCAAAATTAATAATTCCACTGATTGTATAATTTTATTTTCCAGATAACTTGTCACCGCTTGCTAACTTCGCCTGCATCGTTATACCAGCACTCGACAATCAACAAATAGATCCAGCAAATACGCATTCAGCAAGAGAACTAATAGCTCTACGAAGTGGGGGATTTATCAATTCAAATGTCACATTCGAAAGTTTATTCTCGTCGGGAGAAAGAAGTTTCGTAAGGGACGAGATTACAGGAGAAGTCACGGGTGTGAGATTACGCGGGAATGTGACGTCAGGAGAGGCATATTCGTGCGTGTTACAAAATGGAGATGTAACAACGAGAATTACAGCCTTCGTACAACCTTCAAAATGTGAGTAAACCTCATCTGTGGTAGTTCAGAAGTTTACACTGATTCTATTTTTATTGTGGTCAGTGATAAAAAGATACGTTTGCCATATTCACACCTAAAGTAAATTTTATATTTCTTTTAACTCGTATAAAGTGTAACGATTTGTTCTAAATTGAATTTAGATATGACCATGTGACACTTCACATACATACAAGAACGACATGAAAAGAGAAAGCAACATAATCAACAAAAGACTTAGAAAATGGTGGGGTTATGGTAAAAAAACCAACACTTTTGTATATTATTTACACGCATGCTCTTGGTCTATAAAATGAAAATATTTTGACGTAATTCTATCAAAACATTTATTTATATCATTTGTTTAAATCAACAGTACGCGTTACACCATTCAAAAGGACGTTAAGAGTAGGTTTGGGAGAACCGATCAGGCTTTGGGCAGATACGGGCATGAACAATGTGAAGTGGAGAAGACTTGGTGATTCAGAAAACGACTGGAAAAGGCAGACTACTACCGTAGATATCGAACGAGCGCAAGCGGTCGATTCGGGATTCTACGAGATTGTGTTTGATGAGCAAACCCGGGAAATACACGGTTTGGTTGAAGTTATTGTTAGAGGTAAGTTATGGACATCTGAATGTAGCAGATATAATGCTTACATTAAAGACAAGGTCTGGAATATGTAAGTGGATGAATGAGAAAGAGTAGATAGGTTACAGATAGAGAGAGAGAGAGAGAGAGAGAGAGAGAGAGGAGCAGATATTTGACCATGCCCATTGGACAGGAGTATATGTTTTTTTTAAAATGTTTTGCCTTCGATTTTGTGTACAAGAAATAAATTTTGGTTCTCTCTTTCATTCCACGATTACTACACTCTGCTATGTACTGTATAAAATCATTCAAAAAGTCAACATTTCCCTCATGTGATAAAGAAGTATCATTTTGAAAAGGCTATTCACATCATGTACATGTACACTCATTAGTTCACAAATTCAATGCGCACTTCAATCTGCGCAGTAACATTCGGAGCGGGTAGAACTGTATGAACCACTCCACGCACCCTTCGGTTTGATGTAAAGCAGATATTGAACGAGTCCAGGTGGTCATATAAAAGACGTTTAGAGTGAGAGTCTGGGAACGAGTTTCGCCCGGAGTTCGGACAGGTCGAAATAGTGAAAATTGTCATTTTAGGACACATGGGTCTCTTTCGTCATGTTATACATACTATTTAAAAGGGTATTGATTTTACCAGGTGATAGTTAAAAATGACTGAACCGCTGAATGATGCAATTTCCATCCTTTTATGGGGTATTCTAGGGAATATAAACAGAAATGTGAAGGGCGAGGCGAAGCTAGCAGCTTTCTTATCATACCAGAAGATCGGTAATGATGTATTTGCGTGATGTTGATGATCCCAATAAAGATATCTAAATCGTAATTTATGAGAATCGTCATTATCGTTATAAAGTAAACTTTCATTCTTTAATTGATGTTATTTATCTGTGAATACATTTGTAACCGTGCTTACTCAAAATGAATAAATATTGCATGGCTACACAATAATGTGGCGTATTAACCTGTAGATGATTCTTCCCCTTAAACTGAAAGAAAGTAATGAGTCAATGATAACATCAGAATCACACTTCTACAGTTGACTCACAAGGGTCCTTTGATTTGCCTGTGCACAATGAAATCTAGGAAACGAAGTTCGAACGGATGTGATCCGTTGTCTGCAGAAACAGGTTGTAAATCCATATTTCCGAAGTTGGAGAGAAAGTTATATTGATATAGATATATAAAGAAAGGGGGAAAGAGAAAGAGAAAGAGAGAGAGAGCGAGAGAGAGAGAGAAAGAGAGAGAGAGGGGAGAGAGGAAGAGAGAGAGAGAGAGAGAGAGAGAGACGGGAAAGAGAGAGAGAGTGAAGAGGATGGATAGAACGAGAGAGAGCCAGACAGAGAGAGAGAGAGAGAGAGAGCGAGCGAGAGAGAAGAGAGAGAGAGAGAGAGAGAGAAAGTGAAGATGATAGAGAGAACGAGAGAAAGAGAAGAAGGCAAAGAGAAATAGAGAATTAGAATTAGGTCTTGGAATCGAGAACGGGACCGATACGTCAAAACCCCTCGACGGAGAACAGTGAAATAGCTTCCATCCCATGATCATGTAACTGTTCAAATCATTATTCTGTGTGAGATTGCAAAAGTATACACTTTGTTTCCTGTATTATGTGATATCAATACTTTGATTAAAGAATTGCATTTTCTTTTCATATTAAATACTAAATATATAGGACGAGTTTACAGTGACATCGGAAATCTCACAGAAAAGTATTTCCACTTATAAAATTGATTAGAATTTGACTTGGAAAGCCTAATAAAATTCTGCTTGGGATGGATTTTTTTATCCTACTTCATTTTAATCTTAAACATGACTATTGCCATGACTGTGGTTTGATGATGTGAGTTTGAAATTTCAAGTTGCATGACAGATTGAACCACCGTGTTTCCTCTCTTGTATCAGGGTGCCCAGCTGGTTTCTGGGGACGAGGTTGTGATCAGGATTGTCCCAACTGTTTAAATGGCGGTATCTGTGATGACGTCACTGGGGAATGTGTCTGCCCTCCCGGTTTCACAGGACAGCTCTGTACAAATGGTAGGATAAGCATTTTATTTGCAAGTATATTACGCTTTTCTTACCCTTTAAAAGAATCATTGGCTGAAAATTGTCTTACAGAAGGGTTATTATATGTGTCGGACAAACTTTTGACAATTATTATATGCCAAAATGTATCGCCTACTCTTGATCATCTGTTACTAAAAAAAAAGGGGGGGGGGGATAAGAGCCACAATTTAGGCCTAAATTTGCTTTAAACTGATTACTCTCATGTTAGACAATATTTTAAAACACATTCTTAAAGTGTTTTTGCCTTCTAATATATGTCTTATGCAGTCCAAAAATTATTCGTACTTTATTTATAAATGTTTTCTTCATTGAAACTCTGCGATGCATAATAAACTTGATATTATGTAATTCTTCAAAATGCATGCATTAATTAGGGGCGTCATACTCTATCATAATGTAGGCTATCCAACAGTACGAAGTTACGTAGACTCTTAATGAAAAACAACTGTCGTTTATCATTGGAAGATATACGCATACATTTGTCAGAATCCCCTTAACAGAAAATTACAGAATTAAAATGATGGTAATCTTTAATTTCCGACTGTTCCGGAACTCTCGCTATTAATGAAATAGCGTTTGTTTCTTCTACCATGTCTACTAATATGATATAATATAACTATAAAACAATTATAATGTATTTTTACTGTTGCACCCCTAAAATGTGTCGCTGTCCAAGTAATGCCTGTTTTGAATATCCCACCATTTGAATCAATCTAATTCATGCTCTCATTTTCAATAAAAATCCTCAACGGGCAAAAAGCCAGAAGAATTAGGTTAATAATTCTTTCATCAGTTGCTATAGTAACTCAGCTAGGTCATAAAAATCGAACACATTAAAACAGTGTGATTATAAGGAGGCTCATTTATTACACGCGCGTGATACTTAAATGATTTCCTTAATCCTTTAAAATGAATGATATAAATCGTAGTAAATTAATCCTTTTAAATCTAACATGCATAAAAAGACCCTCCGATGGCGGTCATAAAAGGAAATCATTGCTCCCTATTTTCCCTTCATTTTGGAAAAGTGCCATGGTTTTAATTATGGAGAACATTAGTAATTACGATCTTGGCGCAGAGTCCCGTGGCTTTTTCAAAACATGTCACATTGCACATAAGACCCCTCGCCGTTAGAAGTGTCTCGATGTTGCGCAACGGTGCATAATTATGGCATGTATATTTTCAAGCCCAACTCCAAAGTGACCAATTTTTTTTCATTGATAATATTATTTTTTATTCGGTCTGTTTTCGGTCTAATGTCGGTGTCTTTTCAGACATGTTAGGGCGGCTAAGGTATAACTAACATATCGAGTGTAACATGTACCCTACTCTACCCCTCCAAAATATAAAACACATACATTGAGAAAAATACCATAATCAGGGTCTTTTTGTTCACTGTATTAGAAAATATGAAAACATATATTATGCCTGTCTTGTGTATATACATTTTCTATATTTTCTTTAAAAATCTAACCCAAACTGGCCTCCGAAAATGATGCTCAATTTGATCGGAAATACGCGTCTGGGGTCTGATCAACCAATATTATCCACGGCCCATTTGAGTCACGACTCTTATCTCTTCATAACTTCTCGCACATCAACTTCCAATACCATGGAGTAATCGTCCCCGTTCATTAACAAAATGGATTAGGTTATAAATAGAGAATTAGGAGGGAAATTCGTGAGTGGACTTCTAAAGAAAATGAATTATTCTAGATTCTAACTGTCTCAATTCTGAATAAATGACGAGCTCAAATCATGGATTAAACGGATTTGAATCTACGAGTGCCAGACGATGCCTTCCATTTTCTCACGGATTTGCCAAAAATATGACAAAATTATTTGATCATGCAAAACATTCGTTCATTCAAGTTTATAAATAACTGTTCAGTTGTATCGGATAGGGTACACGATGGATGAAGGGACATAACCAGTCCGAAGAACATTCAACGAAATATAGAAAGCCTAGCCCTAGTTTTATTACACGTAAAATTACGAAACTATTTACCAAATAGATCAGACCTCAATACTTTGGGGCTGTAGCTTTTAAAGACTTTTTCCTACGTCTTGTAAATTATGTGGATAAAAAAGTGAAAGCTTGTCATAAACGTTATCCAATTGTTATTCCTGTTGCACAGGGAACCATCTCATCTGTATCGGTTTACATAGTGATATCAACAACTTATTTCAAAAGTATAGTTTCTTTTAATGAAAGGCTGCTTGTCGTCATTTACAGTTAAAACATATACATAATTGACAGGAATAGAAATTTTACGGTAGAAAAGAGAGAGGAGAGACGGGGGGGGGGGGGTGCATTATGAATAGGCAGGTTTTGGAAGGGGAGGGGGTACATGCCCAAGAGCCCCTGGATCTGCCACTTGTAGATTATTTGATGCAATTAAACAAATATTTTCAGCATCAGAGATGAAAGAAGATCTTCATCAATATTTCCCTTTTTGTCTTCGTCATTATTTACAGCACTAGGAAAAGATATCTTTGGTCAACAAGGCCAATTTCGATGCAGTGAAGACATTGGTAACATCACGGATTGCAGAGGTATGCTGGTATGTACAGGAACCCCCTATGGTTGCTCATGTGCAGCTGGTTATACCGGCGTGGACTGTATGCAAGGTGAGTACACCACATAAGCTTAAAATCTTGATTTTGCTTCTTCTTTTTTTTATAAATCTTTAAGAAACCTAACATACAAAGTATGAACATGTTTAACATGTAGAGCAGAATTCCAAATTTTAAAATTTCACATCTTTGTTGGTAATTATCTCAAATGTTCGTACAAAGCTTGTGAAGCTCTCCGTTCCTTCCAGACGAAGTCAGACTATAGCATGACTGTCATGATAGTCCTGCTCCCCTGTTGCTGTGACGTCATGAACTGACCGTGACTTTGACCAAGGTGAAAGTCAGCGGGATACTGATGCTAAAGTTGTCCTTATCTCTTATTTCGGTTATCTTTGGGAAATGTTGAATTGAAGCAGAAAATTAAAAGCATCCTCTTCGTCTAGGAATGATTCTTAAATAAACTAAGTCGCAAATATTATCGAGGCTATCTAGAAATGAATTTTTGAACAAAAAGATAACAACTAAAGGGGTCAAATAAAAATAGTAATAATTTGTAAGTTGAGGATCTTGGATCTCAGAATATTGATGTATAGGAATGTGATGGTGGTGACGGAGGAGTGATGTTGATTTTGATGGTGATGGTAAAATGTAGGCCCTTAAGAAAATGAACACGCATGTGCCTTTAGTAATGTTAACAAACTGTGATTCTATCATTTTCCTTTTCCTTTTTTTGCTGAGGAGGAGGAGGGGGGGGGGTAGGTCTTTATGTAAGCACGGTATTTAATTGTATTGTTAATACACTACAACTCATGAATTATCCTTAGTTAAATCTGCAATTTAACGATTTCCATAATTTTTCGGTATCCGTATTATTCATCAGAATGTGATAATGGAGCTTTCGGAGCCGATTGTGACCAGACCTGTCACTGTCGAAACAACGCCCTCTGTAGCGGAGATACGGGAAGCTGTGACCCCGCAGGTGGATGTGAAGATGGTTGGACTGGGGTCAACTGTCAAGGTTTGTAACTATCTTCAAGTGATATTTGGTGAAATACTGGCAGTTGTGAATTGAAAGAATTTATTTAAATATTGTTTTAATGCAATCGTGACTAATTTCTATGCGTTGCATAGATTAAAATAAAAATCGCGATCTGTAGTCTCTTTTGGGAACAGTAGGAATAGACCTGTTTACTAATTTATTCCATTTATGCATGTTTCTCTCTGGGACCTCTAGTTACTAACTAACTAATTCAGCTGCAAAAAGTAATGGTATACTTAAGAATGGAATACACTTCGGATTTAGTGGCTGTTGTTATGTCTGGCAAGCCTCTGGTAACCTTTGAGTTGTCAAGAGAAACTTTTGTTCAAGAAGTAGGCGTACAATTAAACGGGGTCTATTATTACATTCGTGTACCAAAATGAAGCATCTTAAGTCTCAAACTCAATGACAACTACATAATGAGGCCATTTATGAAGATCTGCGGCTGCAAGTTTCTTCCCCAAAATACAATAGCGACAAACAATGCAACACACCTGTTATGTAAAATATAATATATGTGGTTGTAATCTCCCTGCCAACAATATGCTTTGATTATATCGGTCGATTTCAGGGTACGTTTACACACGTTTAGACACAGTGATATGTGTATGCTTATACATGCACTAGTCATAACGTTTATTGATATTTATATTCATGATGTATTAGACTTCATAGTAAACGGCTATAGTAACTCTAATACGCTGTTCACACCATCGAAACACCAGACCGACACCAGACCTAACTTTAAACATGGCAAAGAATTGGTCAGTTTAGAGTCTGTCTTGTGGTGTGACTGAGATCTAAACGAATTCTTCCTCGCTTCGCTCTTTCCATACAGTACCCACGCCAAGAATAACGTCCTTCACCGCATCACCATCCAACGGTTCCAACTTCGGCACCACCATATCCCTCACCTGTACCGCCACCTTCAACTTCACCGACACCTCGCTAACCCTACAGGTGTATACGGGTACCCCCGGGGGAAAACAGATACCTTCAGGAGTTACCCTACGTGACGTCAAGCACCAGACACAGACGACAATGGTGGAGACGGAGATTACGCGCGCCGCGCAGGATTTTGAATGTCGTCTGTCAGCAAGCGACAATTTGAAAGATCATGCCATCGTCAATGTCAAAGGTCATGGTTAGTATGTTTTGTAGTTGGTTAGGTATCACACTGTTTTCTATTTTTTATGTTTCGGAAATGTATATCCTAACTTGGATTTTTTTTTCAACAAAATAAAATATCCTGTCAACATCTTGAATTTTCACCGTACAACAACACGAGAAGTAAAAAAAAACAACGGTCAGACATTCAACAAAGAGTCTCAAGTGAAGACCAGTTTAATCATGACTCAAATTTATGGATCTTCCTTCCTCAATCCCCCTGGTGACGAGATACAGTAATGGATGACAGACATTTTAGTATTTTCCTTTATGTACGGAACCTGCAATGAATACAGTAGTTATTGCTGTGTCAAATAAAACCTGGTTCATATTATAGCCGTCAAGAGCAATCTGTAAGCATAACATTTTAAATCATTTATTTGATAATTTGTCTCACCATATATCTCTAAAGCAAGTAGACTTTTGATCACCCCATACATGCTGACTACATACATTTATCCCTCACAGTACTCCATGCAGTCCCCTGTTATCATGACAATGGTGCATGGACCATTCTGTCCCACGACCTGTAAGAATAGGAAAGCTCCTATCCTTGATGCTTTCCGTTAAAGCCAAAGGCATTGAGTTAAGAAATGTCAGTCTAAACCTCAAAGGACAAGTTCACGGTGGACCAGACGAAATCCTGTCCTATTTTTAACTCGATTGTTGATACGTTGTCTGGCCCATGCAACCGTGGATATTGCTAGGGGAATAATATATACACAACAATTAGAAACGCAACGGAATTTAGGTGATATCAAATTATTGAGAGAGGTGTTTTTCCCGACTAAAAATAATAGTTGTCATAACAAAATGTTCAGTTGAAAGTAAACCTACGTTTCAGATTACCCATCGTTCAGTGGTGGTCAACTAAAATGAAAATACAAAATATGATAATTTCAATACCTTGAATGGTCGTCTCATTAATATGTAAATGGGAAATTGTTATATACAGGAGGGGGGGGGGGGAGGAAATTGAGGGAGGACCCATATTTCTTTCATTATGAAATCCAGCCAAAGTAAAATCAACTGAACGAATACAGACAATATTAGTTTTATGGACGAGATGGCGATGGCGCATGGCGCATAATACTCCTAAGTCCTTTTACTTATTTTCAATCTTCAAATAATGGAGAAAAAAATAATGAGGAGAGATGAAAAGAAGTCTATTTTGTTGTACCGTTTTCTCTCATCTTCAGAGCAACCGTCTTTGACTCGACCGCCTACAATAGTGACTGTCAACAGCGATGCGGTAGAACTTGCGTGGAACGCATGGAACGCTGCGGTTGATACCGGTAGCGGTCCGGTCACCGCGTATATTGTACAGTCCAGAGAACACGGCGTTGCCGCATGGGAGACGGCTGGAAACGTCACAGAAGGACCGTTCACATTTACAGTGATGTCACTTGGCAGTCGGATAACCTATGACTTTCAGGTGGTTGCGGTCCGACCCGGATTGAATGGAGAAGGTGAACCGAGTCCTTTGATAACGGCAACCACCACCTGTGCATGTAAGTATTCAACCCAATGAGAACAGGCTCTAATGGGGGAAAGCGTAAACGTAACCACAGTAATTTAAAAGGAAATTACACAGAAAGAAAATGTTATTCAAAATTTAGATACAATTTAAAGAAATGACAGGAAATGGAGTTCGTTTGAAATCTTTTGGGATCACAATTTTAGCCATGAGTGAGCTAGTCATCGATTCAGCATTGTTTTGTGTAACACTAACAGAGAGAACAAGATAAGAATATGAATTGACAGTTTCAGCATTGTTATGATATAGAGTAGGCATTTCATTTTTATCAATGTGCATCATAATTATTGTAAAATATCCATCAATCAGTCTGAAATTTTTACATTTTCCATACTTTGATGGACACAGTCTCTACCTGATGTTATCTACGATATCTCATGAAAGCACAATCTTCTCTGGTCAGGGTGCTTGAATATTGCCGAATATATCACATGACGACGGTTCGTTCTCACAGCTTTCATTATTTCTCTGTGTTTATCATGTTTATCATTTGTTTTATGAACCACCCAGCTCCAGATCCAATTCCATCACTGTCGGTCTCATCAATACCAAACAAATCGACATCACTTCTCGTTACGTGGGAACCAACCCTGGAAAGACGCTGCGATGTCGCCTACTACATTATTCATTATGACATCACACGTTTCGACCAATGCGCTGACAGGAAGGCAACTTCGGGAAGTGACGTCAGCCAATCAGGCACCTTCAATACGACAGAAACGAGCTGGACAATCAACGGGCTCAATGAATATTCATCATACGTGGTATTCGTTGCTCCAGGATTTGAAGACAACGTTGGGGCGAATATTACAGAAGTTGGAACAACCCTCGGAGATCGTAAGAGACAACACACACTTGTTATACGAAAATGGGCTAAAAATATACAATGCTTTATGATTTTTATTCATTTTAGCACTAATCATTGCAATATACAAGTTAATCTGCAAGGTGTATACAGTTTAATAAGAGGAATAGTTTGCAACCGTTCAACTGTAAAAATACTGTTATTATTCAGAGGAATAAGCCTATGACTATGACTATTTATTTAAGGTAGGAAAGGGATACAAAACTCTAGGCTATCATAGATTAAGAAATGCAATTATTTCTGTATAATATTTCAATAAATATAATCTGCAGCTAGTTTTAGATCATGAATAGTGAAAACAAGTTTATTTTCCTCTCTAGGACCCACATCAGCCCCTGCTGCAGTAGAGGTCATTGACCTTTCAACCGACAGTGTGACCTTGAGCTGGGGCGAGGTCCCGTGCGGTCATCGTAAGGGGTTGATCAGTAACTATCTACTGATGCTAAGAGGAGCTCAACAGGGAACACAAATCGTCTCTGCTTCTCAACATTCATACACGTAAGTCTTTGGCTGATAAACTCTAAAATATAGAGGGCAATTATGAATATGATGTACCTTAGTGATGGTCAGATATGAACTGGGCAATTTCATGTTTAATATATATTTCAGGTACACTTAGGTCACGAATACTAATTGGACGTGGAACTGTCAGAAGTATACGAAGGAGTATTTAATATTATTGGCGTAGTTGTGCATAAACTTTCATCCGAGAAGGACTTGAACGGTGATAATATTGATTTGAAGAATGAAAGAAGGAACTGATGAGACAAGGTGTAGCTCTATCGACCGGGTGCCTCTTGGAAGACCCGTAGAGTACACAGCACACCGGACATGCCATTAGATTTACTGCCCCCCTTAACCTCTGTCCTATTCACAATGAACATCTCCTGTATGAATCACAATTAAATTCTTCTAATTCAAGCAATAGTGGACTAATGCAGAATCTTTTGTTTTCGGGAAAACCCTTTATTTTTATTCAAAAAAATATGTTTCCTTTTCCACCATCAGGTTTCCCGATCTAGCAGAGTGTTTCATGTACAACTTTACAGTAGCAGCTCATAACATGGCGGGCGTTGGTCCTACTAGTGCACCAATACCCATCGTCATACCGGCTACAGTTGGTAAGATGGGGCGACATTTCAAGAGTCCGTTGTCAGTGAATATTTAAGTTGAAATTAAATCTGAAATCAATTAATGTCTATTCAATTATGTTAAGTGTGACGTCTCCAAATCGCACGTAGGTTCACTTTTTAATACTGAAAAAGCAAATTTACGAACATCACATTTTGCAGACGCTAGTCGAGATCATTTACGGGGTTCCTGAAGATATGGACATGATTTGCGTATATGTTTGGGGAGATGATATAAATTCATCAAAATTTTAGAGATTTTGAATTACCATATTGGACTTGACTTAAATCCATGTTTGATGAACATCGAACCCCTTTCTTGTGATTCTTCTACACAATAATTTACTTCAAGTGATTGTCATAGTGTCTTATTACAATTAACATCCTTATAATATATCTATCCACCTTCACTCTAACATAATCAGGGTCTATGTAACAACAACAAATTGATTTGTATCAACCGCCATATGAAAAGATATCCCAAATTAATTTATATTCATATTGCTACCACTAACTTCAATCATCCCACCTTTCTTTGACAGTCCCTGGCCCAGTTCCGAACCTTCGCGTCACCTCGACCCCTACCGAGATCCACCTTTCCTGGGACCCTCCCGTACAGTCTGCCTGTCAGATGGAATACATCGTTCGTTATACGCCGCAGGTCCTGGACCAATGCATAGCCCAACTGACGGAGGGGCCTATTGTAGCAGGGAACACCAACTTGACGACTGACTTCACAATCGCAGGACTGGTGCCGTATTCGACGTACAGTGTCGAGGTTCTGGCGCGGAATAGCATTGGGTTCGGAGTACCGCAAAACAGGACTATACGCACTGCAGAATCAGGTGAAACTTCATTTATCTTATTCTTGAAAATAATAGGTTTCAAGTAATTAATCAAAAGATACTGAGATAAAAGTTACCTTCCGATGATGAAAAGAAAAATATTTATGCCGAAGCTTCTTTTTAAGATGAACCCGAAAAAAATGGGCAGACGATTATCATAATCGCATACAGCCGAATTTAATTCTTTTGTAACAACCTGAAGAATGTAAGTGGATTTTAGTGATCAGTAAGCGAACCATTTTCACTTCTTATCTATGTGCCTCGTACATACGACAGATACGATATGTGTCCATTTTATGGTAAATTCATGTAAATAGTACCTGGCGATATTGTTCACTTCCGTTCTTAAATCCAGTTCCTGAGAACGTGACCCAACTTACTTTAGTGGAAACTACTGAGGACAGCATCTCATTGACGTGGGACCTACCGTGTGGACAGACCCATGGTGGTATACTGCTCTTCCATTACGAACTTTCCAATGAGAACGTGCCCATTGCTGCTCTTACCGAGGGGGATTCCCCCAGAAACGCGACGTCATTGACTATCAACAATCTGGCTTCATGTACGCCATATGAGTTCAGGATCAAGGCAAAGACATCGGCAGGGTATGGTCGGTACGCCAAACTGTTCCACGTGCGAACACAAGGAGGAGGTATGCATTCTATATTCTCTGGTACATTTACACAAAATAAAGAATACAAATGCGGTAATATCTGTGACGCCATATTATCCATATAATGTTGTCCAAGATTAAGCTCATAAATGAAAATAACGCAAAAAGGGTCTAATCTTGCAAGTACAGCTTTCTTAGTTTAAAAAAAACATCTTTAGGGTCCAATGACAAGTAGATATGTTTCGAAGGTCGGTTTTCGTAACCAATAACAGTATTGCTGTTTTTGCGTTCCATCTGGTTGGCCCAGTTTTTTTAGTCTTGAGACTTGTTAGGCCTCTACTTAGCATGTTTAAGCAAAGAACAATATTAAAATAGAGATTAAAAGGAATACTGGTACAGTAAAATCTGTCTATGTGGCCACCTCTCTACACAGGCCACTTGCGTATAGTGGCCATGTATTTATTTGCCATTGAGTGACCTTGATAAAGAGCTTTAACTATGTTTTCATTCAACTGACATGGTGGCAGCGGTGGGATACAAGGTCACACCATCGAAACGACGGGCGAGTCTGTACGGCCTAGAAAACTTAAAGTTATGGCAACCTCAACAACCGCGTTTATTTTGTCTATACATTCTTACCCAGAACCCGGTGTGATAGAGACCATGCTCGTGCATACCTACGACACACGTCCATTCGAAGCTGACGTCACGTGGTCTCCACCAGAGGTCAACGGGTGTCCCATACTCTACTACCGGGTCACCTATGTTCTTACAAACCTTGGTATGTGTGGGCCGATCAGCAGCAGCCTTCGGATGTTTCGGTTTGCTGGGAACACTTCGCATTGGTTCATACGATTGTCGAATCTGGAGCCTTACTCGACGTACGATGTCTATGTTCAAGCCGTGAGCGATGCCGGTATGGCTCCGGTTGCGACAAGAAGCTTCCAAACACGAGCTGCAGGTATCGTTGTTTATCTAATTCTACGAAAATTGATATATCTTGTTTTGAGAGCCAGAAAGGAACTCATATCACTACAACACAGACACTCTCTGGCTGTCAACAAACGACATCCTCTATGGCTTGACGTATTGCCTCTTTAACGAAAACGAATTGCTATCGATCGCCTTGGGGATTAAACCCTTTACTCGTAGATATGTTTACTAATTGTTACTTTTTTCAACTTGCAGTGACAATGAAAAGTAAACACATTGACCTAAGTAAGTGCGAGCAATGCCATAAAAGACAAGTGTTGTTGGCTATCGTGTAGTATCACTGTCACAAGCAACCGTTTGTAAATCGGATCTTATAAGCTAAGTTTGAAAATATAATTATTGGATCTTGTTATACTACTCAGCTCCAGGACAAGTGATGGTAGTCGATGTCATGGAACGAACCCAGAGCAGCCTCAAGTTTCGCTGGAACACACTGGAATGTGGCGACCGTCACGGACCGGAAGTCATATACCACTATCGACTGGAGTCACCTTCCGGGTTATACTGGAACGGTCAGGTACATGATCCCGAATCCCTAGCTGCGGTGTACGGGCTCTTGCCTTGTTTGATGTATTCTTTCAAGGTCCAAGCCGAGACGTCTGCAGGATTCGGTGAACCAAGTAACCTGCTTTTTGCTGGCACGACTGCCTCCCGTAAGTATAGCAGTAGAGACTAACCTTGGTATGATGAGAGAATTTGACTTTTGAAGCCATTGGAAGTAAATGATAAGACAATAGAGCTGACGGTTTCCATCGACTACCATTGGATGTCTTACATTCACTGTAAGACAAATAAGTTACATTATTTTAAACAGGTGAGAAATTGAGGAGAAAATATGTCTATAACAATGACGCATAAAGATTTACTAGAATTATGATCATGATTACCGTTATAATAACGTTCTTAAAAACAAAAACGTTTTATTGTCTTAGAGGATCATTTCCCACGCAAGATCACTAATCTTTGTCAAGTAATCTCCTAACATTAGGAAGCCTACTCGGTTGATATTTAACCAATAATACCACAGGTTTGAGTTTTCAGGGCTCTTCACAGATTCCCAGATAAATAAAGTGCTCTGTTTTCACATCCACCCCTGATCACAGCTCCTGGTCCCGTTACGTCACTCAACCTCCAGACCCTAAGTTCTGCGGAGATGAACATCACCTGGAGCCCTCCTGCAGCACAGCCTTGCCCGATAGTCAGCTACGGCCTCCGCTACCTTCCAACAAACACCGACCAGTGTGATGCGACCATAAGGCGACTGACCGCTACGAGGACGTCGGACGTCGAGACCCAGAACACGTCGGCCGTAGTATCAGGGTTGCTGCCCTTCACCACGTACAGGGTAATGGTATGGGCCAGGACGGATGCACCAACGGCCGGACAAGAGGTCACATCGACCATAGTTACTGCACAAGCTCGTAAGCATCACAAAACATGATGAACACAAATTATTGTTCGATGACATATGCAAAAGATTTCCTACTATCTTCCTCAAAACTGTCTTATTATTTCATCTTTTTTTAGTGTATATTTTTTATCATGTCGTTTTTTCACCCCACTCCAATCTCAATACACCTCATTCACTGACACAAAATATATCGCGATATGGGATTTCTTTTTATGATTTGCAATAATGAGACGCGGAACGGCACTTAAGAATATTTTAGCACACATAAACCATATTTACTCGTGATGTATTTCACTTTTAAAACGCATAAAGGTTTATTTATTATTGAATGACCATGTTTGATAAATATATTGAATCACTAAATTATAAAAACATACAGAGTGTTCTGTAAAGCGTTTGGTAATAATTGACTGAATTGTTCACCTGTACACGTTCGTAACCGTACCTTTATCTTTCGCTTCCAGCACCGACTGCCTCACCCACGCTCAACGAACCATCGACATTCCCAAACAAACCGACCAAACTCAACGTGTCATGGGAAGAAGTGCCTTGCGGACATCGTTGTGGAGACATCACCTTCTACGCCTATGAGCTGGAAGCTCTTGAGGACTCTGCCCTAAATTCAAAGACAAGCAAGATTCCCGCGTCACATCGTTACGTCACATTGGATGATCTCGAGCCTTGTGAGGTGTATCAGTTCCGGGTCAGAGCTCGTACCCGGAAAGGATGGGGACCATTCAGCAGTTGGAAGAAACTCATCACGAACGCAGTTGGTATGTTTCGTCGATCTGTGTCCCCCCAAAATAAAACACATTCATGTTCATTCATGATTTATTGGATTTTATTTCATTCTAATCATTATTATTAGTCATAGCTACTATTAAAACTAAAATGTATTTCCTATACAAAAATAATCAAACTTAGTAGAGCTGCTAATGAGAGCCGGTAATTTTGTTTCAAAAGTTTATGATGCTCCAAAAGTTTAGGATGATAATCCTGTGTCGAATGGCGTTAAAGTCATGCATATTTTTAATATTATTCTCGTCTCGCATGATCCTTTGATTATTGAATTAATCCAATAGAATCAATGTCACAATGACCATTACTTTCCTGCCTCTACCGTAGCAATCCGTAACGTTTATAACGTAACTTAATGTTACGGTAAATGCTTATTAACTCATAGAGACTTGTTTCTATTCTACCAAATATTTCAGTGTCGGCTGAAGTCAGCATAGTCCTTGCCGAAACAACCAGTGACAACCCCACATCCATTCGTCTAAATTGGAACGCCCCGCCAAACCAAAAATGTCCAATCAACAGCTACGTTGTATCGTACCGTCTGGTTCGTCAAGACAGATGTCTCCTCGACGATGATTGGCCAACTCATGAGTTAGCCGTAGTGGCTAACCATGGAGATGTTGAGATCGATTCGCTGATACCCTTCTCGACCTATGAGTTGAAAGTGTTTGCGGTCACTGAAGCCGGCAATGGATCTATGTCGGTGGTTGTCGTACAGACAGGAGAAACAAGTAAGAATCGAATCATTTTCGTCACGACACAATTGAGACAAAAATATACACAATTATCCCATTGTGCTGATGTCTGAAATGACCTATATCTTAATAAGATATAAATATCATCAAATAACACTATTTCAATATCCTACTGTCTGGCTCTGTCTGGCTGGTCGTGGCTGAGGTGCAGTACTCTTCGTCTCGTTGTACTTCCGCAGAAATCGGGTGATGTCTAATAGAAATGGCCAGTTTTAAATACAGATCGTAGGCCTTTGTAACGTTCACACGTTTTTAATAGGGATAAACGAGGCTATTGAAGATGATTTTTCTCTCGAAATTAAGAGTTAAATGTAATCTCGTTAAATGAAATAGTACCAGAGAAAATTTTCAAGTAAATACCAAAAAATGAAAAATAGTAGTTCTATAATCAATTTATTGCGATTAAAAAGTCATCACTTTTTCTGGCTCTCAGCAAAATACGTTTTTATAAGCATCAAAATTGACAGGGCCTTTTCCTCTTTATAATGATTCCCTGGTACTGGTCAGTATGAATTCTTAGCCAATGCTGATTCCACCAATCTTTTTTATTTAAATAATCACACTACTATTTTGTAAAGAATTATTTAAGGAACAAGAATGCCGAACCTTTTCTTTTACCTTGCAGTTCCGACCGAGGCACCAGACGCGATCACCGTCGACCTTGTGACGTCACGGGAAATCGAATTCTCATGGAGGGAGCCCCCATGCGGTACACGACACGGAGACATCGTTCACTACGAGTATCAGCTCCTCGATGCTAAGAACGATCGTACGTTGACGGCTACGACGACAGAGACCGTGGTACAGATAGGATTCCTGACACCGTACACGGAGTATCGGTTCTCTGTTAGAGCTGCCTCGTTGAAAGGCTATGGGCCGTTTTCACAAGAAATTTCGAGGACAACTCTTGTCGCACGTAGGTATTCGTAGGAAAACTGAGGAATCATAATGAATTGATAAAGAAAATGTGAAAAGATTGATGGAAGGATTGTGGTGATAATCAGAATGATAGTAATTAATTATTGGAGATAACAAATATCTCATGCCAGCAAAATTCAACGTTGGGTTGTGAATAAGAGGATGAGCATACATATCCACCAATAAATGCACTTACTTCGTAGCGATAAAAGCAGCAGAGTGTTCAAATTCAGACACTTGTACCAGTACATGCTGCCTTTTAAGTTAGGCTCCTGCCAATACAAGAAACGGCAGAGTTCAAATATGACGCGGCAAACCACCAAAACAAATGTGATATGACGCGTATTACACTAACGTCGTCATTAACAAAAAACAAAACAAAAACGCTGTGGTTTTGCCCCGTCATGTATTTACAGGAGGCCTTAGAATATTTTAATTCGAATCCGTGTCGTATGAAAAACATAGTATTTTCCTCACCCGTTACCTCCCTTTTTGATGGAAGTTAATAATTGTGCCGAAAGTCATGACATTCTTTTCTGAATGCAGCACCACCCAAGCCGACTGGTTTGGAAGTCCTTGAGATTGGAGAGACTAATGTCACACTTCAGTGGGTTAGGCCCAATCCTCCACACGGCATCATTCACGAATATAAGGTAAGACATCTTCACGAATAAATACAGTATCCGTATTTTGGTAGTATCATCACTATATTTCTTTAAGCATCAACAATATTACTAAACTTCTTGTATACCCTGTCATTAAAAAAGAATCTCTTCCACTTTCATCATTGTTATCATCAACATCATCATCATCATCATCATCATCATCATCATCAGAATCATCAACTTCAACATCATCATCGCTGTTATCATCAGCATCATCATGATCAATATCAGTATCATCATCATCATCATCAGCATCATCATCACAGTTATCCCATCATCAGAATCAGACAAAGCATAATCATTTCAATAATACAGCTATCATCAGTTTCTTTCTTGTCGTCGTCATCACCAACGCATCATCGTCTTCAATTTGTCATCTCCTCAATCACAATTGCTAATGTTAGCACTTCACCATCATCCGCATTATTTTAATAATTCCCAACTCGAACACTACCGTCACCACCATTGCAGTTATACAGTATTCTTTACAAATAATATTTGATTTCCAGGGTGGGGGGGGGGGGGGTAACTTAATTAATTAAGAAAATGGGGCACCAAAAATAATAAAGAAGAAAAATGTTGAATCAATCTTTTATTTTTGTAATCCTTACAGCTTCAATTCTGGCGACAGAGCGAGATGAGATCAAATCAGAGCATAGAGATCACGATCAGATCAGAGGATGAGAAAGTAAATGGCACCCTCATCGGTCTTAATCCGTTTACTGCTTACGTCATCAAGGTAGGAATGACTTCATGAATATCCAAACAAAAAATGACTAGTACTTCATAGTTATGTTGCTTCTTGCTATATGGGATCATATCACGCATTATACTTGGTAGAAACACAGCTGGCCTACCACAGTGACGTAGACTGAGGTTAAGTTGTCGTCGTAGGAGCTTAAAGGCATCGTTTAACAATGTTAAATCTGAGATACATGGCCCTACATGTAATAAGTGTCTGTGATATGGTGTAATATTGAAGCCCTAAAAAAAATCGCGCTTCAAAATCATCAAGAAGTGCCTCAAAAAAGTAAAAAATCTTTGAGTGATCGATTTTACCATACTCGTTTTCCCATTAGACTGTATGAGTGTTATGAAAACCGTTAGGCAAACGCAAAATTTGGTTTCTATTTTCTATCATAAATATCTTGATAATCAGACAGGCGATCGGCTTGTAAAAGTCATGGGGTTTCTGACTGACCTAAAGGTTTATAATTATCATTGCAGCATGAGCTAAATCCAGGATTTTGTTTCAGAATCTGAGACAATGTTACCGGATCAATTTAAACACAGAGTTTGGTATTACATATTAGGAAAATCCCGAAACATGTGTCCCCATCCTTGCTATTCTTGAACCAAGTTTACATTTTATTTATTGAAAGTCATTGTCTTAACGAACAGAGATATTCGTATTCGTCAAATAATTTCCTAAAAATCACGAAACAGTGGACAATGCAATGTGAACACTTCCCTTCATGTTACGTATTTTTTGTTTTCTTTTAGCTATTGAATTTTGATTATCTCGACTGCTTACTGTATCGTAAGTCATGCATTGCTTTTAAAACCATTGATACTACCTTGAGTAAACATCAATATATTATGCACTTGTTTAAAGGTGCTATGTCCCTTTTGCAACCAACCTCAAATGCTGTAGAACTTAGTATTATCTTTCAAATGCAGTTGGAATTTAACTTTTTCATATTTTTGGCCTGCAAATGGGACATAGTACCTTTAAAGGATCCGTTTAAAGTTAATATTCTACAAATCAACATTTATGTAAAATGTGATAAGAAAGACTCTACCAGTAAAAAAATGTATATAATCAATTTTTGTGATTAGAATGAAAACGTATAGTATGATCTTATTGAGGAAGGGTAAAACAAAATCATTGTTTATATCTAAAATTTTAGGCGACAACCAAACTGTAAAAAAAAGAGGAAAGTCCACCCTGATATTGATAAATTAAACACAAATAAGCAATTCTTTGACGCTTTTTGCAAGGTCCCTCCCATTTGCCTGTATTAAAAAAAAATCTTCAAAAAATTACATAATTTCCCTTAGGAAATTTTTCAATCATACGTTCAAATTTTCACTAATTTGTTTCTCGTATGTTTCTACTTTTATTAAACACAACTTGATTATTTATTTATTTATTTATTTATTCGGTTTAAAAACATCAACACGTAAAGTTCAGGAACTCATAATGGTTGATTTACAATGAAATTGAATAGTATAAACAAAATTGAACCAACAAATATACACTTAAGAAGAACATATTATTTCACACACATAAAAATGTGATTGCAATACAATATACAACGGCTGGCTAGATGTGGCTAGACCAAGGCGAGATATGACAAGGAAATCGAAAAGAAGATAAATGACAAAAGAGAGAAAGAGAGAGAGAGAGAGAGAGAGAGAAAGAGAGAAGAAGAAGTGGTGAGAGAGAAAGAGAGAGTGACAAGAAAGGGAAGGGTAGAAAGAAAAAGAAAGAAGGTAGGGGGAAACCCTATTAATGTGGACTGCCCATTTAATGATTATAGTGTTGGCACAATTACCGCTCTAATGCACTTGCTCAGACAATTTTTCTTTTCTTTTCTCCTCTTTTATCACCACTTTTTGAATGACTTGACATTTTATTGTCAACATACCGACTGTTTGGTGACTAGTTGATTCAATGACCGATATCACATTGTGAAAAATTGGGTCACAGGAAAGCAGATTGTTGATGTTCATCATTATAAAGGTTGATTTTCACCATTATAAAGATGATTGAACGGATAAAAGAGCTGACAGGTTGGTCCTGTTTCGTGACACATTTTGATGTTAACAGGACCGATAAGAAAACCGTTTCAAATATAATTTGAGAGCAGAACATGGATGAGTCAGTATGAATGATTGTACAATATACCAAACACGTGCTTCGGTGACAATTGCTTTGGGGTCAATTTCTAACGCTAACCAAATAACCAAATTTTCAAAATTAGATGTAAACATTAAACATAGCCGTAACCCCAAACCCAATTCCAACACAGCTTTGAATTTGTTTTACTAGATAAAGCTAGATTAAGGATCAAATATACAAATTGTCGAAATCTCGATGGTTTATAAAGTATGTTTGGAATCATGGGATTGGCCAAGCAAAAAAACCCTGATGCAATGGTTTGATTTAGGTAAAAGTTATATCGCGCTGTCTGATCACAGAAAATCAGATTTTCAATGTTGGCGGTCTTTGCCTTTTCTCTGCTATCGTATGCACCCAACTCATACCTTAATAAATCGATTGTTCCACATCATGTAGGCCTACTTTATTTCTCGACAGAGAGCATTATTTGAAAACAAGAAAAGATTTAAAGCCTTCTTCTTGAAATCGTAATTTATTTGTTATGAGAATCACGAATGTTCTGTACTGAAATATTATGACGTATCAAATTGGGATCCTAAAAGACAGATGTGAAGAGACAGAGAGAAAGAGAGAGAAAGCGAAAGAGACGAGAAAGAGAGAGAGAGAGAGAGAGAGAGAGAAAGGGGGGGGGGAGGAAGGGAGGGAGGGAGAACGGGGAAAACGTAAAGAAATATGATGTTATGATAAACAATATGAAGAAATTAAAAATGAATATTTGTATTCAAACATTTTAAATAATCATGACACAATTTTCCAAGAATCGAGATATCCCCCGACATAACTTATCAGTTATTGCGGTTTCTATAAATAGGGCTTCACATAGCTAAAGTTTTTAATATAATAGAAACCTCGGACATTGATTCGGAAACCCACCGTCCTACGTGATACGATGGTTTGATATCTGAACAGATTTCGTCTGCCAATGTCTATACGAGTTTTCAAATAAAGCGTGTGTTTCAGGGGTGACATTTTATATGTCAAACTTTTCTCCAACATTAAAACAAGGAATTGTGGAGAGAAAAAAAATGATGGGAGGAGGGTCCCACAAATCAAAATTTCCCGTGGAAATGTCACGGAGCCAACAACTCCTCCTTATCTCCGAGCTCTATCGACAGGATCAGGCAATACAGGTGCCTTGATGACGTGTTATTTTTTGTCCGCATCGAGAAAACGATAACGCGCCAAAAGTGACTGGTTCCAAGTGATCGAATATGGAAGGGTATTACCAGACGACAATCCTGTAATTATAGAAACATGTTCCGTACTATCGATTGCACCCTGTAAGATCACAATCACCTTGGCATTTCGTCAAAATTTATTGGTGAATAAACTTCTAGTAGCAGATTTAATTAGCATACCTGACATGTAAGAACACAAACTTGGCTTAAGGTTGACAAATGTTTGACATTATAACATCCGCTAATGTACTTGATTTTAGAAATAGGTCACCTATCCCTAACCTAGATTGTATATCTGGATCAAGCCTATGTTTCATTCTTTTTATGTTTGTAAATAGAGTAAATATAGATTAGAGCTGTTCCATGCTCTGATGGGAAGTATTTGACATTTGTTAACTAGAAATCAAGCGTCTAAGCATCTAAAACTGTTTGACTAAAACGCATGGTCATTATCGAATACTGTGTCTCGTATAGGCGTGCCAATAGTTTAAATGTGTCGAGTGTTAGAATGCCAAGATAAATAGTTTTGTGTGAAACTTAGAGAGATATAGATCTACTTTGAAACATGTTATGCACTGTTCGCTCAACATGGATTCTTTATCATAGCCATGAAGAATAGAGCATCCCAGAAATGTATTAAAAAAAAGAGTTTATACTCTTGTCTTTCCTGAACTATCATGTAGGACATGATTGTAGAGATTACTGCTGAGAATATCAGAATGTATCATCTTGACTGAAATGTGATTTCATCGACCATGTCATGTAGTTTGCTTGCCGGGAATTAGATGGACTACCAAGAATATTCTAAAAATATTACACGACTACTCTGTTACCAAAAACAAACTTCCCATGTTTGGAGTTACCTATTCTTTTAATATGTTTAAAGAGATTAACTACCTTTATTTCATTTCGCAATATGTCTAGTTCTGCAATATAATGTCATGCTTCAAGCATAAATATCTTAGTTTCCAAGTTAACTTTATTTTAAATAAACAAACCTTTATAATACATAACCATACTATGCCTAGTGTCATGTCTTGTACGTCCTGTGGTGAACACTGAAAATAGGAATTGATATTGGAAGTAATATTGTTCATATCATTTCTTTAATTTCGCTAGATCCGTGGAGTGACCAGTGCAGGACCGGGAGATTGGAGTGATGAGATCAACGTTGGGACCAGCGAAGGACGTGAGTAATATTTGCATTCTTTAAATGACCGAATGGTTAATTGGTAGATTGCTTAACTAAACAAATTGATTTTTTCCGAGAAAGAAGTTGAGTGATTTATAATGCCTGTGCAAAGAAATGTTTATTCGCCATTGTGGTACATACAAAAGTCAGGTACTGAACACGAAGAAACCATCGCTCCAGCACCGCAAATAATAGCTGGCAATAACGCAGTGCTTTTTGCATCGAATTGATGTATGATTTGACATTATGGAAGATATATAGATAATAGCAGTCACTAATTTCTCCCTCCATCAAGCGAGCCATGTCACAGTGTCATCCTATCTCATTATTTCCATTTCAGACCGAGCGTGACTCATGAATGGACATAGATCCATCTTTCAATCCGAACTTTGTCTCGACACCACAAATTAATGACAATAGTTGAGTCACGGGCTCCCCCAATATTCACCAAATAACGGTTTGAAAGTAAAAGAGCTTTAAATTACTGAATCTCACGCTTGAGTAATATTGATCTCAAACACCACGGAAAAACAAATAAACGCACATACAGCGCGCTCTTCGCGATCGCCCGCCCGTATCATATGGCGCCTTCGTATTTTCGGTCAGCGGACGCCACGCGCTGCTTAGTTGTCACGTGATCGATTGATCGCGGATTGTGATTGGTTACTTGCTGAATAGAAGAATGATGGGCGCCAATCAGTGAAGTACAAAGGCGCCAATTCTCTTATGGTCTAATATGTTATTAAAAGAAATGATAGAGGATTGCATGAGTGACTTTATGAAATGGATTTGAGAGTAAATGCCCGGATTCAGCAATTTATTTAACTTAATCCATGTAATTCACAAACTCATCGTGCTTTGAATTGTACAGTAATAAGCAGTCTAATTTTGTGTACAGATCGGGTAAAATGAATAGGCCCAACTGTAAAAAAAAAAATGAACAATAACCGTCGTAAGAGTAAAAGTATATGGATGGGCTTAATTTTTAACGAGAGTGTGAGGAAAAGCAGAAAAATAAGAAGGAGGGAAAGAAAGAGACTAGATTAGAAGAGAGAGAGAGAGAGAGAGAGACAGAGAGACAGAGAGAGGGGTCATACAAAGGCGAAAAGCAAAAACGATAAAAATGACCTAGGATATTGTTTATTTCCCATTATTGGACAGAGTGGTTTACCAGACCAGAAATAGCTTATTGGGGGCATTTGACCCCTATTAATAAGAAATTAATTTGTTTGTTCCACAGACTGTCTGTCCAGATCATTTCGATTAAAATCAAAACAGACTTTATATCTGAGTGTTTGTCCTCTTAATTATCTTTGAATAGAGATGGGAGATAGAGAGAAAGAGTGAGAGAGAGAGAAAGAGAGAGAGAGAGAGAGAAAAAAAAATAGAGAGAGAGGGAGAGAGAGAGAGAGAGAGAGTCTGCTCCATAGAATCATAATGGATGTCCATTGATATACGTTATACCTTTTTTGACAGTTTCTTCATGATTACAATACTTGCTGATGATGTCATAAACGACATTATATGCAATTTGTATTTATTGTCATTATCATGATTATTATCACCCATATAAGTCCAGTGGGTTTTACCGAGTTATCTGTTATTGGTAAAACATTTTTGTCTTTTCCGAACTGACTGATTGAAATTGTAACGGTTCCAATCACGAACGTTAACGGTTTATTAGATACTGTATCTTGCGTTTGGCGAAATCATCCAACGATGATGGAAAACGCCATAAAATCCAACATCAACACGTATAGAAAAATGGCAACTATGCATCACGTGTTCCGATAAAGACCTTGTCATTGCAAAGTTTTACTTTTAAATCTCCCAATAAAATCCTCGAAAGCTGTATCGTCGCAAACATTGAGGCTGAAACTAACGATCAACATATTCAATACTATTTTTTATCCTCGTGATTTGGTGAAAATTTGTGGTCACTCAGCCTCTCAGAATTTTGTTTTGAAGGATGAGATTGCGTAATACTCGTCTAGAGCGTGGTTGCCCTTGTTTCCTGAATTATATTATGACGTGATACTGCACAAACGTGCAAAGTAAGGACATGAATGAACAAAAACCAGAGGTATTTACCAAATAATCTAAAAAGGAATTCTGGGAAGTATTTACCTTCATATAATTCTAACAAACGAAAGAGCACTTACATTCGCATATGTGTCACGATACTTTTTTATTTAGTCAGACTATGGTGCGCTTAGAGATACCAGTATTAAGCGCCTAATAAATATTGGGTATTATTATTATTATTTTTATTATTATATTATTATACTTCAACACAATTCGTTAAGTTACGCATAAAACCAATAAGTTTAACATTTTGATTATCACTGTTAAAGCAGTTAGTTGTTATTATTATGCGATTTGAGTTTTTATATTTCCTTTTGCATAGTTTAAAGTTATTGACATGATTCAGTTGGAAACCTTTTGGTGACCGATGTACAATATTATAAATGTGTTATTTTTTTTGATAAAGTAGGACCTGGCATGTTTACTGTCGAAAGTGACTGTTTTAGAGTTCAGGCTATAGAATATATTTCCAAGAACTGTGGATTCGTTGACTTTTGCTTAATATTTAGGTTCATTCTAAATTTTCTTAATATTGAGTGGTATAATCTGTGAAGGTGTATTTCTTCAAAACAATATAAGGTAGTAACTTTTCATCAAATCTATGTTCATTGTACTTGGGATTTTATTTGTTTAATTTCTTTCATGAAATACGACATTCCATCCTCACAGTAGCACGGTTAGCGTGGAAAACACAGTTTAACATCTCTGAACAGATGTAATAGTGTCATGATTAAAGATTTTTTAAACGTAAAACCATGTTAAATCATTGAGATGTTCCGGTGTTTAAGGATTTCATGAGGGATAACAAAGAGATCTAACTTTTCACCAAGGTCTAACTTCCGATTTAAAGGAGTATCAGGGTTAGAAGGGGTACCGAGCATCTCATCAAAGACTTTATCATCACCCCCACTGAACGGCGGCGCCTCCCGGGGCAAACTTAACCCCCTTTAAGTCGATTTCCGTACCCCTTGGATAATCCTAAGTCAACCATGCAAGCCTGGTAATACCTCAACTCCGAATAACTCGGCTGTAGGAATGGCAAATTAAAGAGCTCGGTATGTTTCCTCCCTCGTAATTCGTAGCTTTAAGAGCGACTTTCCAATAGCAACAAAAGTGATCCGTGGTGAAACTGGGTTATCTCGGCAAAAAGTCAACTCTAATATATATATTAAAGACCCTCGTAAACACATTCATAAGTCATACATGCATGTTATAGGCTGATGTTGCAACATAAGTTTGAAGGCCTATTTCTCTTATTCCAGTCTCAATAAAGTGAGAACTTGAGTTGAAGGAGAGGTATTAATTATGCAAACATTTCAGAATGTGTAGTTGTTGTGATGGTGACCCGTTTAGATGACTGAAGTCTTGAATAAGGAAATTTCGAATCCTCCTTTAAAATTAGTTTCATATATTAGTGATTACGTTTGTTTTTTTTATACACAGACGAGTAAGCTATCCCTTTAACGGTATACATTTGATTTTATTAAGACACCTTAGACGCCCGAAACATGAAACCCCGCCCTATTAACGTACCGGAAGCTCTTATTCATGTCACGACCTTCCGTTAACCTACCTCCACTTCCGGTTGTCATGAGTGACATACCTGTGCTTGGTGCCCCTATTCCTCCAACTACTGCTGGGTAGGCGGGAAGGGGTCGCTAAAATTTCACTTCGATTTCACTTCATGATACAACTTAAACTCCCCTTTCTTCTGCCGCAGTACAAAACCAGCATGAAAATCTGATCAATTCCCAACACGCACACCTTCTCAGGCTACGCTTTGCATTCAGCAGTGGTCTAGCCAGGAAGAGGTGGTCGGGGAGGGTAGGGGTGGGGGCACGTAGGCCTATCCAAGATACTCCCATCCAGGAATATATATATATATATATATATATATATATATATATATATATATATAGGCGTGAAGAAAATGGTCTAGGAACGTGAGACGTAGCTGTACTTTACAAGTTTATTATATTCATAAAGTGCAAAAAATGAAATGGAAATACCTTAATGACACTTTAGTAGAAACTAAATGTATTATAATTTAGTCCGTTAATATTTTTTGCTTCCTTACATAATATTATATAGGCCTTATTGTATATATTATTACAAAAAACTCAATTCAGACACAAATCTTCCTTCTTCAATGACCCCAGGCTGTATGTGTCCACCATTGAAAGATTCCGGCCACGCCGCTGTCAGCCATTATATTCGAGGCTCTTTTTAGGCTGGTAAAGCCATGTGTGATGATAACATTAATATCATGCTTTCCGTCATTATGTCTGCTTTATAAAGGTTTTTCGATAAAAGTATTTTAGGTGTGTAAAACATAATAACCTTATAAGAAAAAATGAGTGGTGAGTATGTTGTACACACGAAGCCAGACAATCTTTTATCATAGAGCTGTTATAGCTCCATGCTTTCACCTTGCTGACCGCCAGGCTTTTTGTTTAAAAAGAGGTTTTTGCCCATTGCCAATATCCGATGACGTATAGCGAGTATTGGTGTCTGGTTTCTACAAGGATCATGTCCATATATGGTATGATGGTCACTTTTGTCTTATTTGACGGTTCTCAAAGTGACCTGCTTTTGAACAAACATGTACTGTAAAAAAATGTTCAGTAAAAACAATTTTAAAGGTTGTACCTTATTTCATTGTCAATTCTGTAATAAAGAACTGAGAAAATCACTTTTTGACAAATTGAAAAACAATAGAGATTTATGCAAAATGAATAAGTGAAAATAATATAAGAATGTGCCTGTTTAGTTTTTCTTTGCAAGAAACCCTGCTGAAACAAAATAGTCGTAACTTTTTCACTACCAATTTTTATTTTGGCAGTCATTTCGCTATAGGCGATTTGTATTTTGTCTTCCTTTTATTTCATTTTCTTCTTCTTCTTCTTTTTGGAATGACGAATATCGTCATTGTCTTTCTTCTTCCTCTTCTTCTCCTTTTTTATGTAAGACTTTTTTTATGTTGATTAAATTTTCGTCATAATTCCAAATTGTTAAATAATTACGATTAAGAACATCTACCAAATGTTTCTGTTCAATGTTAGTAGCCGGTATCAATGAGATTTTAAACTTGATTGCTATTATACCTTATCTCTCATGAATATCATGCTATAGAGCTCCATGTAAGAGCATAGGCGAACGAAATGATGATATAAGTATTCAAAATAACATTGAATGTAAGCTTAAAAGGGTGATCTACCATACTTTTTAAATGTGAAAGTGCTGACGCCCGAATACATATCATGTGAATCGTATTCCCTGAAATGAAACGAAACTAAAATACGTTTATCTATTTTCTTTCGTCTGTGTTTGATTTCTTATCAGTTGAACGTCATAGCATCTTATCATTAACAATTGTCTGTTTCCAGATGGAATTGTTCAACTTTATAGGTGCCTGGAAAGGCTGTCGTGTCGGGTGTACTATATTTCGTACGCCATAGCCAGGCACAGCTGAAGTCAAGTAACACGAAGATGATCACTGAACAGGATACTAAATGATTATGAGTCTCGGAAGACAAAGTGCATCGGATGTGCGACCTAATACTGAAAATATAGGATAAGAATTTATTTTTTAATTTTTTAAATCTCCCCCTTTTTCAATTTTCACCTGATATTACCAATTTCTATTTTATATTTGCGTTTTGTTCTTCCCAGCGCTTTCTCTCTTTCCCTCTTTCACTTATCTACCCCTTTTCTCTCTCTCTCTCTCTCTCTCTCTCTCTCTCTCTCTCTTCCGGCCCCTACGTTAGATGTATCATATAATAAATATAATAAACAATACATTAAAGATGGAAAGATGCAAGTCCAATCTATGTGGATTGTTGCTTTCTTTTGAACAAGAGCAATAGGCACACGGGTTGAACTAAATATAGGTTCACATTACTTGATATTAACTATCTGTTAATTTTCCTTTGATTATGCATTGCGGAGAATGAGATCTTAATTAGTTATCATTATGAATCCGGTCTTTGATGAGCGTGGTCTTTGGTGTGCGTGGCGTTTAAGATAAGAATGCCTCAAGAAAAGAAGTGCTTATCTCATTGATAATGCGAGCACAACTGTCACAAATTATTTGACATGGCTCCCGTACTCTTGGGCAGTGAAAGTAAAAGTCTTTCTCCAATTACAGTAAGACAATGCCTCCGATCAGTTATGGCACGAATTATGACGTTTGTTCTAACACAAAAAAGAAAGAAAGCTATTGGAAGAAAGGAGACGATTGGAAATGATAAGGATTCCAACAATGTCAGGAAATGGTGAACTGCTACCCAAGTTGAAAGTTGATTTGGGTTCTGTTTCGCATATGGGAATCATCATATACGTAATTTGCCCGAATCTGGAGAGAAAACCTGACCAAATTGGACGCAAAGTTTAATGTCCTCGATTGAAAACACCAGTGGGAAAGCCAAGTTTCATTACGTACTTCGTGTCTCTGCTCTGACATCGAGACCATGGAGACGTGTGCTGAAAGTTTGCAGCGTCTTGCCAAATGTTCTCAGATTCGTTTACAAATCAAGAGCCAAGCCAGCATAGCTTCCGTGTGCTTGTTCTTACGTCGTCGCTCAATAGACGAACGTCCAGGATTTCAAGGGAAGTTCATGCGAAACTGGACCACGTATGAACGAAAGATATGAACAGATGAACGAGATGTGTGAAATAGATTACAAAGAAATCACTCGTAGTCCTTTTAAAAGAAAACAACATTGATTGGCGAAGGACTGAGTGTGCGTTCTTTCTCTTATAGTTTTTTCCCCTCTAGTACTAAAAACAATTTTTCCATTATTTTGTGGGAATATCTTCTAGAAAGTTTCTGAATAGGAGGAATGAAAATAATGGGGAGAGAAAGACAGAGCAAGACAGAGCTGGAGTGACAAAAACAGTGTGTGTGTGTGTGTGTGTGTGCGTGTGTGCGTGTGTGTGTGTGTGTGTGTGTGTGTGTGAGAGAGATAGAGAGAGAGAGAGAGAAAGGGAGAGGGAGAAAGAGATAGAAGCGATTGAAAAAGAGATAAATAGATTGGGTAAAAATACGCAGAGATTCATTTAATTTATTTTGGGGAGGGGGATCGAGGTTAGTCGATTCGAAAAAGGAAAATATAGAGACAGTGTGATTTGGAACTATGCAGGTGCTATGTGATCATATAACCTCAGGAGGCATAGTAGGGCAATGTTACGTAATAGTCTCCTACCTTCCACAGGAAAAATATGTCTACTTAACTTCCTTTTTATTCCAAATTAATTTGCACATGTCGACTTTTCATCTTCTGGTTGTCTGTCGAGGAGACATTCGGATGAAAATTAATTGGATACAATTAATTTGACGTCGTTGAAGAAAATGTCCGCGGGGAGAAAATCTGGAAGTGAGAATTTACAACAACTTGCTCATTTTTGAAGAACTTCTTCGAAAGCTAAATGAATTATGAGGTTAAATAACGCACGAGACGTTGTAGAAATATTGGTTCACCGATATCAGCGAAGACTGTACATCGTATCTGTCATGCTAATCTGATCTTAGCAATATTATTTTGCTCGGTCCGTGTTAATGTCAACCTTTTTTTATTTATCTAGATTACTGCATATTGCATTCACATTATAGTAGGTTAAACTCATTAAAAAACTTAATACATTTACATTCGAGGTACATACGCAGAATGTTCCCGATATAAAATGGACTCAAACCGGAAATATGCCGACGGTAATTGTCTAGTAGTGCATAAGCAGTGTAAGACATTTTTGGTAAATAAAGATGGGGCCCAGTAAGCATTGTTTCGAGCAACCATTGTTGAATGTTGTGCATCAGGTCTAAGTTCGTTGTTAATTATGTTTGTTGGCTTCTGTCATGTTGAAAACTGTTCATACTGCACCTTTTGTTTGTCTACCTTTCAACCAAAACAACACCGATGTCATTGATTTGAAGCCTATTAAAAGAATCGCACTTTTGCCTTGAACTATGATGAAAATAAGTAAAACAATGACTCATTTTTATGCTAACACTTCCAGCGCCTTTTCGATACTTTCTTTTAGAAATTTACAATACACAGATCTATACAAAATCGTCAATTCAAATCTAGTTAAAGACAAGAAATTCCATTCTTTTAATATGGGTTTCCTTCATCAATATAGAGATCTCCACGATTATTGTCTATCAGCTAACTTCGAGCAAATCTACATACTTAATATATTATGTAACCCATTTGGGTTTTGGTTTTTGCAAATTTTTACTCTTCCAATTTATATTAACATGTATCATATTTCATTTCATTTTATCTATTCATTTCTAAAGGGCTATTTGCTTTAATTTTGTCATTGTTAATTTATTAATGCATTTAAGTTATTCATTTCATTTTTATCTTATTTGTATGAGGGAGGGGTATAATATCTGGCGACTCGGAGAGAGCCCACGATTCCTCGGCCATTGTCCATGCTCTGAGTCACACCTACATGTATATCCGATGGGGTTTAATTAAAACTGATCACCGCTCAGTAGACGTGCATTCATCACCGGATCGGCCGTTCCTCCGCCTTCCTTCCTACATGTACTGGTAGTGGGCGCGAGGTAGTCGTCCGCCGAACTCGTGAATAATGAAAATTTATCGCTTTACCAATTTCATCGGGCAAGGTTATGGGATGAGCGAATATAGATGGTGACATCATCTTTGTTTGGACGACGGCGGTGATGGTAGAGGCCAATTCATCGTCATGATGGGATAAACCAACAAACTGTTGCTTTTGCTTAATCATGATTAAGATTATTGTCAGGTGAAGTCGTATCATGTCTGGAAAGTTTTATGTTCTATTTGTTAAGCTAGCTATCATTCTCAGTTAATGGTAGTTTTTTGTTTTTCTTAGTAATGTACCGTTTAAACTCTCAACATGGCCCTCTTATGTACTCTTTGAGTAGAGTACATTGATCAATGTTTCTGCTGAGCACTATAAAGGTCTGTCACCCCTCACATCCTGCCTGTCTCGCACTCGTTTCTCCCCCTCTATCTCTCATCTCCACCTTCATACACGCTTTCCTTTTTCAAAATGATTTCGTTTCTTTTCCTGTTTCCCCTCTCTTACTCCACAATACTATCTCTCCCTCCTCTTTTTAGATACACTTTTTGCCCCTCCCCACTCTCCCTCTCGCATCCCTTTCTCTTCCTTCCTCTCTTTGTTTGCCTCTCTCTAGCTCTTTTCTCTTCCCTCTCCCTCCATTTGCCTTTTCTCCTTCGACCCCTCCCTCTCTATGTCTCTCTCATTCTCGGCTCCAATTCTTCTCGATCCTTTCTTCTCCTATTTTGAATCTGTTCCTCTTCTTCCTCTCTATCTCTCAATATCCCCTCTCTCTCTCTCTCTCTCTCTCTCTCTCTCCCTCTCTCTCCAGCCAACTCTTACTCCCTGTTTACCCGTGCTCTCTCTGCACCCAGTCTGATTCATGTCAATAATTCATATTGATCTGTGATTTGTCATCGCTTATCTCAGAAATGACACCAGTCCACATAGGTTGCATGACCACCCTACTATGGATAGATCATATTAGATCAGTGAGATATTCGTATATCCATGGATAGATTAATATCAAACCTATGGTATAAACTGTGGAATCCGCTGTATGATGGGGGAGAGAGAGGGAGAGAGAGAGGGAGAGAGAGAGAGAGAGAGAGATATATAAAGACAGAGAAATTATGCAGATAGACATATGGAGATAGAGAAAGGGAGAAGGAGAGAAAGAAAGAAAGAGACAGAGGGAGAAAGACAGACAGATAGATAAAGAGATAAACCAAAAATATAGGGAGAGATACAGACATAGACAAAATAGAAAGGTGGCGAAAACATAGAGACAGGTAAGAGATGAAGAGACAAAGGGGCAGATTGACTCAGAAAAATAATTGCGAGAGAGAAAGAGAGAGAGAGAGAGAGAGGGAGAAACAGATATAATAGAGGGATAGACATATAGCCACGAAGAGACAGCAAAAGAAAGATATATCTGAGGTAGATAGATAAATAAGGAGGGGGATAGAGGGAAAGGGAGAGAGAGAGAACGAAAGAGCAAGAGATAAAGAAAGAGAAAGAGAAAGAGAGAGAGAGAGAGAGAGAGATGGCAGATGACATACAGATGGAGTTTATATACAACGCAAACGCATTATATAAATATTAAAGTACAACTGAAAAATACTGAATCATGCTCCATATTCCCTCTATAACATTGCCTAGTCATCAGGGTTTATATTCTTGAAATGTTACCATGATTACCGGAATATGAATATCCGAAGTTAAAAAACAATTAGTATGTGCGATAAATCAGGTATTTCCGAAAGGAAATGAACAAACCAATTTTTCTGTTGTTGATTTATCTAATGTCTGTAGAATATCATGTGAAAACAATAAAGCAAAATTGTATTTTAATGCGAATATCATCAGATCGAAACAGTTTGACATTGTAGAAGCGTCTACCGCACTAGTATTACCCGTGACGTATTCGCACTTTTATACAAATTCCAAGGAAAACATAAAAATCAAGAGAATAACAGGTAAAAGTTTGCTCTGTTGTTGATTTATCTAATGTCTGTAAACTTTCATGTGAAAACAATAAAGCAAAATTGTTACATGAAGTATATTTCAATGCGAATATTCAGATCGAAACAGATTGACCGCACTATTGTATGTGTTGTACTCGCACTTTTATTCAAATTTCAAGGAAAACGTAAAAGTCAAGAGAATAACAGGTAAACGTTTGCCTTATTGTTGACTCATCTGATGTGTGTAGAGTATCATGTAAAAACAATAAAACAAAATTGTTACTTGAAATGTATTTTAATGCGAATATTCAGACCGAAACAGATTGACATTGTAGAAATGTTGACCGCACTACTATACGTGTTGTACTCGCACTTTTATTCAAAGGTTATATCGTCAACAGTATCTGCACATTAATTAATGAACAATCTATTTTCTGTCTGTGCAAACTTGTCAATATCTACATTTCTTTCATTTCGTATGTAAATAAACCCAGTAAATACAATGTAATTAACAAAAAGAGATGTTTTCAACAAACAGGTGTTCAGAAAAAAACTCTCAATTTAGATTTTCATAAACCGATGAATTTGAGTTTAAATCACATCACACATACTTTTACTTGCTGATCGTGGTATCAAAGTGCTATTCATGTCTAAAAATAAAAACATGCAGTGAAATCGATAAGGGAGACTCAATTGAAGTCAAATTCAATCCGTATTTTTAGAAACAAGTATATCACTTTCCCCTTCTTTACTGCACTTTTTTTGAAATATTAGATAATGTTATTGCATGCGGTTTTGTTTGCAGCATCACATGGTCCTTATTTCTCATTTAAAGGTACTATATCCCTATTGCAGCCAACCTCAAATTCTGTAGAACTTTGCAGGAATTATGAACATGTCATGTTTGTCCTATCTGTGAGATTTAAATGTTAGCAGTGTCTTAATATTCAAATTGTGCAAGGAAACCCGTTTACTTGCTAGACTTTACTGTCAGACACTGTTGAGTGACTGACTGGCTTTTTTTCTTCTTTGGTAATAACATACATAAATTGAGCTGTAAAGGGTACATGACAGTTTGTCTACATCAATAACCCACCTCTTGTGATTGCCAAAATGAAACTGATTGAATCTTTGCGCAGCATAAAACGTACGACCATTCGGTACAATGGTCTGAAAATCAAGACTATTACTTATTAGCTCTATAGCTCCTAAGTCGATTTGACAACTAATAGTCGTTACTTTCCCACTTGAAGACATTTTCAAGCCCCACCTTTTTTAGGGAAGTTCTAAATTAGTATTATCTTTCAAATGCCGTTGGAATTTAACCTTTTAATTTTTTTGGCCTGCAAATGGGACATAGTACCTTTAACATAGCCTATTTGACATGTTAATCTAACATGTTTGGCAGGATATAAGTTACAATTTACTATAGTTAATGTTAAGTGATGGTATTTGTTTTGTTTTTTTCTGTTTCATATCCCCTTTGTTACCATTTCTTTAAATACTCACTGACATTGATAAATTTGAATGAAAAAAAAAAGAAACAATCATAACAGTAGAAACAATCTATATGGGTTAAGTTGAAAACAAAGCTGTACCAATGAGGTTTTATAAGAACGAATGCATATACAAGTAAAGACCCCATTGTCTTTACACTGTAAAAGACAATTGAGTAATAGTTCTTGGGTAATGTAACAGTTTTTATATGTAACATTTTGCAAGTTTGTCGTTTTCTATATGAGCTTTAGTATGAAATATTTCAAACTCACCAGTTTTAAATTTGAGAAAATTAGTTTCTGCTTCGTTATTTCAGTTGAATGTTTTGTTGTTTCAGTTGTTTATAATGCTGTGATAATAATTTTCACTTACTTTATGAAACTCTAAAGAGCACTACATAATCTTATCATTGTAATGACCTCACTTTCAAACACTAACCTCGCCCCTGGTATACATGTACAATCAGCAACACACTGTGCTCCTTCTCCCCTACCCGTGTACCGCTGCTATAAACAGTCCCGGATATTGAATAAGTCAAACTATAATTGTGTTAGTGCGCCGCAACTGCGCACATCTGCGTGTGCTCCTACTCTCTCTTGATACGTGGTATAAAAATATCTGCCGCCTACAACATGCAACATACATCGCAAAATAACGATCAGATACAGACGCTCATATAGAGTTTAATTGACGCACACCTTTTACCGCGAAAGTAACATTTGTTTACCTTACTCGCTCATGGTGGCTTTGGAATTTTATATAATCGGAGTTTCACCGTCACCGTCGTTTGAGATTGTGCTCTATTGACATTGAATTTATTTCGGAGATTTATATTGTTAAGGTTAAGGGAATAACGAAAGGTAAGTCGTATATTGTGATCATACAAGCCTGAAAATGTATTATTTTAAGCAACATTGTGGCTCTTGTAAAAGTAAAGGGTGCCTCTTCATTGCATTGTTGATGTCTTTCCGTTGATTGATATATTTGAATTGATTAATATACATGGTGCTATCATTTCAGTGTGGATTTCAATAGAATATCTGGAATATTATGATATCATAATGATAATACTACTACACTTAAAATATTTGTATATATTTTATTGCATTTGTCTGTGCATTTTTATTTTGAATTTAATATCTGAAAAACAAAAATGAAATCGGTCATGGTACATTTTATTTCAATTGTTTTAATGACTATTGATATATATATATATATATATATATATATATATATATATATATATATATAACTTATACAAATTGTGTAGAAGAGAAGTTCAAACAGATGATATTTGATCACAAATTTTCGATTTTCCTTACGTCAAGCATGAACTTATCTTCTTCATCATCTTTTGCGTCATGTTAATTAATATTATGCCCAACACGTGGACCTAATATCGAATACATATACGTATGTTTTGTTTATATACATTTATATGTATCATATATGTTACAGAGGTGCCTTAAGAGGAATCATTACATTTTTTCTCCCAATATCACATGTCTGTACCTGTACGTAAATCGTACGATATATAATATGGTATCATGTGGTTGATATATCATATTACTTCTGTGTAATCAATACGTACCATTTGTACTTTCTCATCAATAAAATAATTTGTGTGACTTCTTGATTGCGGACCGAGCCAGACAGCTTCCCGTGAGCCATTAACCACTCTAATTAGCACCTTTGATACCTAACAACAACAGACCACTCTCCGTCTGTCAATGAAATTGATTTTACTCTCGAGAGTCCTTCAATCGAATCGCTTTGCTAAATGTCTCTTGATTAGTCACGTTAATGGCACACGTAACACCTTAATTTTATCACTAGTCTTGTTCTAATGTTCTAATGGATAGAGTGTGTTCTGTGCTGTTGACGAGGCATAGGATGTTTATGCGTTGATTGCAAACGTGTTAATTAAAGAGATAAGTGCGGCGCCTTGGGAATTGCCGATGTTTTTTTTTAATATCATTTGAAATATTGCTGTAATACGATGTAAATTCAAAAGATCACTGTTCAGAAAAAAAGAAGATTAAAGATATTCCAAGGATACCAAGGTGCAGGAATTCCAAATCGCCGTGGGGTTATTGTTCGCCTGTTTATGAATATTGGTAATAATCCAATTGTTATACAAATTAATTACAGGCTGAAAATACAATGGCATCTACACAATAATAGCCATTGCAGATAAAAAGAGGTTTATGACATAGTAGAGATAATGTAGTTAATACAAGTCTAAGAAACGAGAAACATATTTTCCACTCTAAAGTGAAGAAAAAACGATGGTTCGGCTAGTTATGACGTTTGAAATAAAATATTTGTATCATCATTCTGTTTCGTTTTCAGTTCCTGGTCCTGTTACGGAGCTCCAGGTCTTAAACCGTACATTGGATTCTATTGAGTTACGGTGGGAGGCCCCAAAGAGTCTCAACGGTGAATTACTCGGCTATACGGTAAGTTCAATATTGTTCGTCTACCTTCAGCAAAGAAGCTTTTGATCGCTGATAATTAGATAAGTAGTAAACAAACCTGATGGAAATGACTATATCAATCAACATAATGCCGTTTCAATAGTCTTATGCATCACTCTTTGAAATGTGCAAGCATCACCATGACATATGATATAATCCGATCATGATGTCGTCACGTGATATAATAATTACACGATTGAGTCCTTTCATCAGCAAATAATAAACAAAGTTAGAAGGAAATCGTATTATTATAGGAGAAATTTTACTTGTTGTTTGTGAAAGTATTGTGGTTACTATGTTCTCATGGATAATGTTCCAAATTTAGACAACATGGGGAGGACGGCAACAGGATCTCCCCTGAACATGACGTGCATGACGTCAGAAAAGTGGAAAGCAATTACACTTGGTATCCTGTTTCTCTTGAAAACCCTGAAGGGGAATACACATCCAACAATAAAAGAAGGGAAACAGCAAAACGTTCCCCCCAGCCGTAATCTTTAAATCGTGTTAAAATCTTAATATAATATACTGGCCTTAACAAAATTGGCACGATTGCAGAAACACCGCTTCTTTACAAACACGCACCGAAAACAACCAATTAGGTTTCATTCTACTTTTATCTCTTTACCCTTGATTGGTCACAACCACTGTTCTTGGTTTCATTTAAATATGATCCTCCCTCCACAACCTGTTTGGGATCAAGGGTCTCTTTATTTAGAAGGAGCCCAAGCTAGGGGTACACTCATGCCTCCTATCAGAGAAGATCCTAGCCCATCGATTCTGACAATGGATGGTTTGGTGCGTGATGGAGATTGCCTTAAGCACATGACACGCTGGGTTAATACCCTCCTTGATGATTCACTGTTTGCATAGAAGGGGGTATCATCATTGATCATAGACCCTATCTGTGTCACCAACCTGGTGGAGGGGTGTCATACAGGGGTAAGAGATAGGGGCAGGGGTATGTTACCTTATATCACTTATCACGATTATACCACTTATCCAGAACACGATTATTTCACATAGCGGTTCAACTTGCTCAGATGGGTATTCGAGAGATACACGAGTTTGAATAAAAGTTTCAATAGATAAGATAAGATCAGATAAGATGAGATAGAATGCATTTGTTGGTCTCTTTCAGACATTAAAAGAAATTTGTACAGACAATTTGTTGCAGTGGAAATTTTGATTTCTCCAAATAATCATGCACATTTAGACCGAATGTTTCACTTATTTAAAATAGAATAATTCATTTAAAGACCATCTTCCTTTGCTCTTCGTTGAGATTCCTTGTACACTGTATTGTAATCTCTTGCTATTTGTTTCTTCAATCCACCATAGCTTCCTTTCGTGCATCTGATTGAATTCCAAGATTGTCAGTTTGAGGAAGTTTGGTGCTAATAATGGATTAAGGGTTAGCTAATGGGATGGTTTAGCTCGGGAAAGGATAGACCCCCCAAAAGCAGCTGTCCAGAGTTCCACAGGCCACATTTTATATGAATCACTGCATTAAACCTTTATATTTGACGTCACTGATTTCCATTGTTCGTCATTGTTCGAATATTTAGAGTACGCCATTATCTACCACTATCCTCTGGCCATGTGTATTAAGACTATCCACTTTACCCCTGCTGTGGAAAATAGTGGTCTCATGTTCTCCACCTTTTAACCCATCACGTAGGCTCTAGAAAATCCTCACATCCCCCTGTGAGCAAGGATCATATTACGCCTCTTACTCCGGGCCGTATCACTTTCACCAGTCGCATGAATCGCAAACCATGGGGCTCGATAAAGGGGTATTAACCCCATTTTTCATAATGGCGTCGCACCCTGTTCCCCGGTCCCATTGTTCTTGTGACCCAGTCTTTCTCGCTTCGTCACATCTAATAGCCCCCCTCGGGGTAAATGGTGGAAAATGTGCCATTTTCTTTTGTTTGGCTGTCATTAAGGTGCGAATTCAATCTGTTATGGAATCTATGCCCTAGGTGTTACTCTACCCGTCATCATGATCATAATCGTTTAATTTTTTGTCATGATTCGTTCCCGTGAACTAGTTTTTTTTATGTTAAAGCACCATATAATCATGAGCGCACATTCATACATTGATGTAATGCATGTACCAATAAACTGAATTAGTCATAATACAAGATGTCAATCAATCAAGCAATCAATCAATCAATCAGTCAGTGCTTGCTATAGATCTCACCATTGTGTAACCATACAAAGATTTACATTAACAATTCTTTTAGTTACTAACGTATATCTATAGTCAATATTTCTGCTCTATCAGGCTCGCAAAAGTCAGTTTGAAGTGATATGTAATATTTCCTTACTATTGTAAGAGTTGGTCCTAAAATAAATTGATCTATATAATTATATCTCTGCTATTAGAATGGAATTATTAAAACAAGCATATCATTATAATTCAAATTCAGGGAATAGAGGGTGAAACAAAGGGTTTTTTTTTCAAATAAGAAAACGGCTCTTATTTGTTAATGAAATAAAATATTATGTGGGCCCATTAAAAGTTTCAAAATAATCAGGATTACCGGACTATGATAATCGAACTGTTATGGAAAAATATTATAAATAGATTTCTGAATTAATATTTGCCTTATGGTCATCAATTATTTGGCCCCAAAGTCTGTAAACATGAAACATTATGTTTTTCGCTCTTTCTTGTATTTCTTTTATTTCTAAATCGGGAATTCTATCACCGATTAATATTAGCAGGAGATAAGCGGTTTTACCTTAAATGTCAATGACTATGTATGATTCATTCGATACTGCACGAAATTATCATCATATATCATGTTTCCATCGTTAATACTGATCAGATGAGATGAAATATTCATATCGGTAACACATGATTAACATCTAAAGAGTCTGTGAGAGAGGGGGAGGAGGCGAGAGAGAGAGAGAGAGAGAGAGATAGGGAGAGAAAGAGAGAGAGAGAAAGAGAGAGAGAGAGAGAGAGAGAGAGAGAGAGAAAGAGGGCAGAGAGCGAGAGGGAGAGAGATAATAAGATCGCGTACACCAAAAAGTCACTAATCTCATAAAAAACATTTATACACACAAACACACGCACCAGCAGGCACAAAAGCACCAGCACGCACACACGCACCATCACACACACCCACTATACACACACGTACACACACATAGAGAGAGAGAGAAAGAGAGAGAGAGGGAAAAAAGAGGTCGCTAACACTAAAAAGAGGCTCATTGGTACGTCATCTCCCTTACAGCGACACCATGTTCATATCGCTCCTATAATCCACTGGGGTACCTAATAAAATGTGATACCATGCATTCAAGTATATACAGATAAAGTGTTCTTGTTGAAATTTCAGAATCCAATGAACAATGCTAACAGCAGCGCATAGTTATCTCTAATTAAGGCCAAATTAAGCCACGCCTTAAACTAAATTAGACTAGATTAAGGTCAAACGATTAAACGATTTCATTATTTGAAACATATTCAGGTTTCAGGATCCAAATTCGGCATACAGTTTTATAATAATCATAGCCTAAGGTTAAATGAAATGATAATCACTATAGATTGAATAGGATAATATAACAGTTTAATAATGTGTACCGTTGTTCTCTTGTTTCGATCGATAATTATAGTTCATTAAGGCAAGCAAATCATGATCACTAGATAATGAAAAAAATTATATCTTTAAATAAATGTGTATTCTTGACTGAGATCCAAATTATTTCGAATCAAATTTTCAAGTTTCGACCAATATCGAATGCACAACTTTAGAGATGATGTTGATAATCAATTAATATAATCCCATTATCCTGAAGGTTTATGCATCATGCAGTCTTCCAGCACTCACTAAAATAGTTGGCTATGTTCCATTAAATGAGCCAAACATTGATGCCATGTTAGATAACAATATCTTAACTTCGCTACTACACCTCGAAACGACAATCGAGGCATGGCTTTATCGGCTAAGACATGTGCTTTCAGTTCTGTTCACGGGATTTCTGCGAAAAGTTGGACGGTATCCATGACAACGAAGGAAAAGGGCGCATTTTTGTGTGGCATGGAGAAAAGTCGCAAAACTTTGAAATCGAGGGCATTACCGGACGGCAGTGTAGACCATTTCGGTTGTGATACCTCATATGTAGTATGTATAGCTCAGTCACGTGCTTCAGCGTTGGATCAAGGCCGCCCAAATATGACGATTTATGATCGCAGATGATCCCAATCTTGCGATCACATCCTCCGATAGCCTTATACCTTGGCTCCATCCTTCGTTATTTAAAGAAAAATGAAAAATGGGTTCTCTGCTTGGTCTAAACTTAGATTCTGTGGAAAAACAAGCGACATGAGATCCGGGTATGGGGAAAGCATGTGAAGAAGATACACCAACTACAGCTTGAGGACGTCACGGCGAGCGGAGATTGGCACAGTGTGCTCAGATCTTCTGAAGATTACCAAACCAAAACAAAACTCAAGGTTCCTTAGTCGAGCGATCATGGACCTATAACATATAGGAACCATAAAACAAACCACCGATACACTTCATTACATTGAATTTCCTCAGCTTTCTTGTGGCTTTAAGTTTATAGGGTATTGCTATAAATAGCTCGGATGTATAAAACAGGTGGGTGTACTCCCAAAACATCGATGTAAAACTAGCAACCTACCCTATCCTGGCAAATTTGCTGAGATCTTATCGGAACAGCAATATTCACCTAGAATTAGTTGTAAACATGTTGTGCACATATTGGCCTGGCATCCGACTTTGGCGTCATATAAAAATGTCAAGGAATTATTTGAAAATTGAACTTCCAACTCCCAGATGGTCATGGCTATGATGTCATACGGAATGTGCACACTCATACAAATCGAGATTTTGTTACACAATCCAAGAATTTTTCTTGCTATTGTGTACACAGCCTGTAGTATTTGCGAAGTTAATGCCCTCTGTACAGCTTATACAGCTGAATTGCTTCATAAATTGATCTGCAGAGCTTCTCTCTTTCCCTTTTTTTAAAAACGGCACAAACACCTGTAGTTTTGTGCATCTTTTAAATACATTTATCAAAACAACAAGACAGAAAAACGTTACAAACACAGTGCACCTTTCATGCTTCAGATAGAGTGGGGAAAGAAGAAGCAAGAGGGATATAAAACAGAATTAAAGGTAGACAACATAGAACTATGAGGTAAAAAGTGAAAATCACTAACAAGTTGATTAGGGTTGGCTTTGGTCACCGGTGTGACAGATTAAAAACAGACAACCTGCTGTAGACTGTACTGTGTCTTTCAAAGGTCGACGAAACCTATGAACACAGTCTATTTCTCGTACATAATATATACGATCATACCCTCTACACAAATGCTCCTAGAAAAGACCGAATGTTGACAATAACATTCAACATAGTCAGACCAGAGGACATGAGACGTCTAGGAAATTGTGTTTGCCGACGAGTTCCTTTGATCTAATTAGGCGCCAACAACACATTCATCTGGTCATGCGGGCTACCGCATTGACCAAATGTGTGCAACATTCTGCAGAACTCAAAGGCTACAGTATTGTACTAACATGTGTTAGTTCCAACTGTTTTGTTTACTGTGCCAGTACGAATATCTCTCCGTTGGATAGATAGATAGATTCTCCTTCAATTTTAAATTCTACATATAGGCCCTAATTTATCAATACATTTTTTCTCGAAAATCTCAGAAAAGCAAGTTTGATGTTTATCAGACAGAAGAATCAACAAGCACTCTGGACATTGGGATACGATAACGCGTAGAAGGTGAAGAAGATGAATGCAATGCAGCAATAGTTTACCACGAGGTATTCATCATGTCCATACCGAATAAGGATTCGTTAACATTACCTGAAGGCATAACGAAACCGTCCGAAACCTGTGGTTTTGTGGGTGACATGCTTACGCCATTGGGTTTTGTTTTAGTGTGACGTATTGAGATATCTTAAAGCGGGACTGCACTGCTTGTAGCTACTTTCGCCTTCTATATAGAAACCGATGCCTAAGCGGTACCCTTTTGCCCCCCATGATCCCCTTATCTTACGCTAATTGAGAGCTGATTTGATGAGATAACCACATGCCAGTGACCAGGCAGAGAGGACTAATCCCTCCTGGCCAAACTAGTGCGGACAGGCTTTAACATTGTGTCTAAATGTTTATCTTGTTGAATTTCCACAGATTTCTTATGTGCCTGTTGTGAAGAACGAGCCAAAAGATGGCAACCTTTCCACCAAACGGCCTATAATGAACATACATAATACAAGGTCTACTCATATTCTCGTATCCGAGCTCGATCCCGCCACAGAATACATCTTTCGAATTTCAGCCAACAACCGTGTCGGAGACGGCACCGTCATCGTCATCACTGAATATACTAAGGTCCCAGGTAAGAGAATAAACTCATAAAGTAATGCTTGCCTAATTCTTGCAAAGAGTATGTCGATACTTTATGCATGAAATCAATTTCTACTACAAACACAAATACTAACAGTTCATGCGAATTGATCGGCTTGTGATACGATTTTGTTTCGGTTTTCTTTCATTTCTCTATGTTATTAACGTGTGAGCACAGACATTGCTATTAACTATATAGGAAACGCTTCTTGACAATGATTTTTAGTATAAATAAATAGATTGTAAACCAGTTAACAAATGCATAGTAAACACGGTATGTATTAATTCTTTGAGGGCGTGTGTAATTACTTATGGCAAGCCTCTTTTTTTTTTTTTTTACCTGAAATTGATAATATTTTTGGTCTGAAAACAATATAAAAAAAAATCACAACAGCAAACAACAACAAAATATATAATTTAAGAATTGGCTAGAAGATAGCTGACATGTTAAAGTCACCAGGAATTTTGAAATGAGCTACATTTGATCACATTGTCGTAATGTAAACCAGCTGTAACAAGTATGTATTGAGTGCATCCTAAGTTCGTCCTCGGAAGGAAATGTTAAACTGTTTTTAGATTTGAATTGAATTAATTTAACAGACAGCCAGAATGGTCACCTAAATCATTGTCCGGCTAAATTCAATTAGGTCATTTGCCAAGTTTCCTTTCTCCATGGGCAGTACATAACTTGGCACAAGTCACATATTCTTGAATAACATGGGACAAACTCACAGAAATTCAGGAAATGAGTAGGTGACGATAGAAATCTAAAATATGGAATGTGCCTTGTGACATACACAGATACACTAGTTATGTTGCAGTAGTTAAAACCAACTCTTTAACTGTATTTAACACATTGTAAACATGATTTCTAGTTAAAATATTGGTCATACAAAAAGCGTTCTATTTCTGTCATTCCTTCATTGCGTATTCAGTTAATTTTAAAACCATTCAAACATAAACTTAAGGCAACAATACAAATGATAACATAATATTTATCGGAAAAGAGAACAAAGACATTTGAGCAAAAATGAAAGTCCGTAAATGGGGCTCGACAAACGAGCTATAAACAGTGTAGTATAAACCATTGTTATTGGACATAAGTATTGTTTCAACAAAATATGTATGTTGCTAACGACACTCAAGACACTCAGCCTTGGACACTTGGAGTTGAAATGAAAGGAACATAGTTGCTGAATTAGTTTACAAGCATAACGTTTTGTTGAATAAGCAGATTAGATTCACCAAATCTGGTATGGACCACTCTTTGATAAGATCTTTCCCATCTTGTGTTTTCATAGCACCAATCAGCCCCAAAGCTCCTTCTGCATCATCGACTGTCACAGAGGACAACATGGTGACTCTACAGTTACAACCACTGACAGATTCCGTAGTCAGGTAAGTCATTTTTATCTTTATTATTCCATTTTGTTCTCTATTTTTTTATTAATTTGAATACAGCATCTCGAAATTATCTATGACGTATTCAGATATTGCTTACTACTAATATTACTACTACTACTACTACTACTACTACTACTACTACTACTACTACTACTACTACTACTACTATCATACTACTAAAATAATGGTCTTATTATGTTGGGTAGCGTCATCAGTATTAACACCGCTCTTCCCGAGGGCCTAGCAATCATATATGATTACCTCAGCATTGTCAGATACCATTATAACCCTCCTGAGGTGAAGGGGGTAAATGTGGGTAAAAACACATTGTCCAAAGATGTAAGCACCTTGAAAGGGCGCAAACTAGGGACCTCTAGACAAACGTGTATGCACAATGTTAGTTGCATTTTACTTTCTTGGCTTTCAAACCGCTAGGGGGGGGGGGGGGGCTCGCTGGCTGTAACCTATCCTGGATACACCACTAATTACAAAGGTTCATTGACTATGAAATATTATACAGTGTAAATTTGTCTTAATGCAGTGTTTCACCGGAGAGCACTGCTTATAGGCTATCATATCATGCACCGTGTATTTTCAAGATTATGCCAGCGGAAAACAAAGATTATGTCGGCGGAAAACATGGCTGACAGTGAGATTAAACCGCCCCAAATACGCCAAATAGTACAAAAGCCTCTGAATATTAGAGGCGACTTCAGAAAACCTCGGATACTACCGAAAGCAGAATGTCAACACACCCTGAGCTCGTATTATCTCACCTAATCCCTTGTTCGCCTTTTGTCTATCTTGGAACCAGTGTTGTGTCTGTCGTGAAGCATTTGGCGGGATCTTAATGCTAGACTATGTTTTCGCTGGCAGTATCATGCCGTCTGACTCATGAAATCTTTGATTTCCACCGTCTTGAACTACCTAGCAAGAAATTGCTGTTAAATGCGCCCTTCCTGTAAAGCAATTCTCTCTGCGCTAACTGAACTCTGCATGCACAATGTAATTCCGACCTGAACCATTTAATCTTTCTTTTTCCTACTCTCTTCAAGTCCTTATTCCCCGGCCCCCCCCCCCCCCCACTCAGTGTTATTTAGGGTACGCATATGCGTGTTCCAACCGACCCCCCTTTTCAGCAAAAGTCCGGTGTGTAAAGTCAATACGGCTCGACCTTTTTCTTTTGTATACGAGCCTTTTTCCGCACCCCCCCTTTTCAGCAAAAGTCCGGTGTGTAAAGTCAGTACGGCTCGACCTTTTTCTTTTGTTACGAAAAGGACATTTTGGCAACACGCATGCGGTCATTTTGAAACCTGAGTGGGGGGGCCGGGCCTTATTCTTCGACCTCTTTTCTCTCATTTTCTCTTTTTCTTTGAATTCTTGATATCTTTCCTCCCTTTATTTTTGTACCGATAAACATATTTTCCTGTTCTTTCTCCTTCGATTTTCTTCCTTTATACTTGTTTTTATTTTTCTTAATTTTTTCTTTTCCCTTTTTACTTTTCGTCTCTCCTCTTTTCAGTTTTCCGTTGACCCTTAGTATTCATTGTTTGATTAATTTGTTTAACTAAAGGATGCTATTAATAGATTTATTCTTTTTTATATTCAAAACGCGCTGGATGCGAATTCAAAGCTACAAGCTTACCATAGCCAATAATTAGTTTGACGTCATGTGACAATTCTTTTTCCCTTGTTGCGCTGGACATTACACATGTCGCTATAAGACATCTTTCCTGTAATCATGCGAATCGTACACCTGTTAATTTCGTCTGTCAGATATCACTCAGGAGACAAGGATGTTTTCAAAAACAGGTTTAGCTCACTGGGAAAGTCAAGAGGGAAAATAAAATACCCCAAGCACACATGACGTCATGGCCCATGCAGCAATCTTGATTGCGAACGTTTGAGAGTTCAGATAAATATATTTTGGAAACCATAAAACTAACTTGCAAGAACTTAGTTTTCAAGGTTATTTCATGACAAATGTTAGACGACGCATGCAGAGAGATCTATATTTTCATTTCATTATTTACCTGTTGGTTGCTTTATACTTCATTAACGAATTCAGGTAATTCAATATCCTGTCCCTAAAGCGGATTCACAGTTTTTTCGATTTCCAAAAAAACAAATCATGCTTTTGTTATTGTCAAAAAACTCTTGACAATCCAGCTGCGTTTAATATTGTTTGACAGATAAAGAAAAATGGGCCTCCCAAGTCCTGCTTTTTGTCGTATTTGACCTAAAATTAACGATCCTTGCAAAATTTTCATTTCAATCTTTCAATTGTCAGGCTCGTATCATCAAATACAAGCAAGACGTGAGAAATATCGGGAAAGGGAGTCTAATGGGTCTAACGTTGGCCTTCCATTTTTGTTATCGGGCTTACCTGTTTCGCCAATATTTTCTCTATACGTTATATTTTACATGCACTTTCGAATCTCACACAGGTAATCCTTTATTGCTTCCCTATGGCAATTAAATATCAAGTCAACCTCGGTTTAATTGCTATTATCCTTCACTGATGAATATCTTAATCAGCCTCAGGGCTTAGTCAAAAGGTCTATGAAGGTCTTTGAACCTCTTATTAGGTAAATTAAACTTTTTATTAATAATTGGATACATGATTACGGCTATATAGGTCACTACTTTCAATTTCTCACTCTTGTCTTAATGATGTGGTAGCCTTCATTTTAATATCATTATCTCAAATCACCTTTCTTACAAATTGAAAATTTGTTATATCTTGAAGTAATGCTAAGAGAAAACCGCTTTGGTTTTATATCCACTCGCTTGAAGAGTTGCAAAATTCATCCACTTAATAATATTACTTTTGAAAGGGAGCCTTTGTTTAGCCTTCTTCTTGATTTTTAACGATGACAACCATTTTTCATTTTCCTGGCCTTTTGGTAGCATCTGCTTTAATATTGGAGTAATTTGTCCTCAAAATTAGTCCAAAAAAAACCGTAATCAAATTTTCTGAAGGCTACCTTTTATCGAACCTCTGTTTTTAATTGCTTTGTATTTCAAAGGAAAAAAGTCCACGTTTTTTTTTCTTTTTTCCTCCATAACATTCCTAGTGGAATGTTAAACGCTTTTTATTAATATTGATAACCATTTCACTCAAGCGTGACGGAAGCCTGTTTTAGTTACGTGGTCGAGTTGTTTTTCAGATCTAGCCAGGTATTTTTTGACAGCAAGTCACGATTTGGTCGTAAGTTTTAATTGATCACGAAGGATATGGTAATCTCGATGTTATTGTCAAACGTCCGCCTCATCCCCGTGAAACAGTCGAAACCTGTCTTCCGTATTGGGACGTGTCTTAATAAACGGAATAACCCGCGGTTTCTCATCGGTTAGAAAAGATATTATTGTTTTGACGTTTAACGTTGTCGATTTGATGACTTCATGAGCTTTGTGTGATTCGGGTGATGATGGCAAAGATGTTGTTTAACTTTGCTGTTTGTCCTCCTTTGCCTCACACCTCTTCTTCATTTTAATTTCCCTTTGTCTGTTTGGATACTGAATGATTTGATTCGGTTGCACAGTCAATTAGTTTTCTTAACATAAAAATGTTCCTTGAAGGATAAATCCTTGAAATATTTAATTATTGCATCCTTCAACATACGACTTACGAATCAACGAGTACAAAGACCAACATTTTTTAGACATATACAATATAACTACGATGATTTCCCCTGTCACCTTAATAGAGGAATTTTACTGTATACATACAACAAGATATATTGATTAAAAGGAAAAGTTTGCAAACGATGATGAAATGCTTTAAAAATCGAATGAAATTTATTGAGATGGTTCATCAAAATATCGAAAATGCAGGTGGAATCCTCATTTCGATTTTATCACATCTCTATTTTAATTTCCTATGTCACTCCATATTTGACGACTGAAAAAGTATAATTTAGATTAAATTAAACTACTCTAGGTAATAATTCAGTGGATTAGACTTCATGTCCACCGTCTCGCAACTGGTCGTAAATTGAGGGGTTAGTGTACTTTTTATTTTTTATTCAACGGTCATTTATAGCGTTTTAATTAATAATTTTTCCCGAAATACGTGGATAAATCGGAAATCCCAAACCCAAATGCGATCCGCTTGGGCATAAGCCAGGCAATAACTCTTCCATCCGATTTCTATATCGGGAAGAAATTATTGGGATGTGTGCAATCCCTCAATTTCCTTGAAATGTAGAAAATTAATGTACAACTGTCTAACCATCAATTAAGGGAAGATGCTTAGTTAATAAGAAAGGGGGCCGTCACATCTAAATTGACGATGATGGCAGCGTTTATTGAACTAATATTGCGTATTGAGCATGTATTCTGACTTATGTGGTGCCTAAAGCTCGCAGAAGATGCATTGAGTAGAGGCATTTAATATAATTCAAAGAGGTTTCTAAATCTGATTGTCTTCTATTTTATCAAGATAAAAATTCAATAAAATTTGAGGATCTCGTATTTGAGTATGGATGAATCATCAGCACTTTTCCATTAAAATGCAAGGTCCATGACTTTACCATATAGTACCACTTCTCACAAGTACTGTAGGATACAGATTCAAAACGAGGGCGCCCTCATTTGAAGGTGCACCAAAATTTGGCATTTTATAGCTGGACATAATCTGGATATAAGGTCATTTAAATAGCACAAACAATTATCCATTTGGGCACGACAATAACCGCACTAGTGTTAGGCAAATATTTCTCTCTCAGAACTTTGTCGGTCTACAACACCATACCGTGTCCAAAATGTCGTACACAGAGGATGTAGTATTGCAGACGTAATGTATTAGCATTTCTGATCATGACTAATGCTATAAGACGGGAAGTGCAATGAATGTTGGTCCTTAAATAGATGTTTTTTATCAACAACACTAGCACTAAGGCGATGAAACCAGTCCACCCACTAGAAATGATTAACTCATCGATCCCCAACGGCAACAGTAAACAAAGATTCATATATGAACCCGAATTGATGGGTTAATTTAATAATAATCATGGTAAATGTCATCATTTTACTTGGAGCACGAAAAGGGCAAAGTTTTTTAATACCGAACATCCTGTGTTTAAATTGTGTTCTGTGGCCATTCTTTCTTGGAAGCTGGTTCCATAGCCGTCAAAAATAATTTGTGCCCACGCTAAGAAACAAAGCCAAATATTGGGTATTTTCGTAGTAACATGATCTCAAACACTTAAAAATAAACAACGGCGGTCTCATTATCCTTGCACGTCAACCTATTAAATTATGCGAACAAAAAGATAATTAGTTACATAACCCAAACAGGATTTCTGTAGGCAATACATTAAGGTAATGAATCGCCCTTATATTGATTTCTTGAAAGTCTTTGCGATCGTGTTTCGTATTTTCTGGATAAGACGCTTTTCTAGGTTAAAACAAAAGTTGATCTTCCCTGATGCTATCACTTCCCAGTTCACCACTGCCATCTCTCATCCTAGCTTTGTATAGAAATTGTTTTTTTGAGAGAGCGTCAACCATATTTTGTGGATTGTACAACGAATCGGATACACGAGGATAACAAAAAACGAAGTCTCTTTTATTAGAGGGGTTGTCAAACTACCATTCTGACTAAACCATTATCAAACTACGATTGCAACTAGTAACACAAGTCGCCTTCTGGTTCTTAATACTCTGTTATCAGACTTAAAGGTACTATGTCCCTTTTGCAGCTAACTTCTAATTCTTTAGAACTTTGCAGGAATTATGAATATGTCATGTATGTCCTATCTGTGAAATTTAAACGTTAGCAGTGTCCTGATATTCAAATTATGCAAGGAAACCCGTTTACTTGCTAGACTTCACTGTCAGACACTATTGAGTGACTGACTGGCTTTTTTCTTCTTTGGTAATAACATACATGAAAAGAGTTGCAAAGGATACATGAGCATTTGTCTACATCAATAACCCACTTCTTGTGATGGCCAAGATTAAACTGATTGAATCTTTGCGCAGCATAAAACGTATGACCATTCGGTACAATTGTCTGAAAATCAAGACTATTACTTTTGGGCTCTATAGCCCTAAAGTCGATTTGACAACTAATAGTCATTATTTTCCCACTTGAAGACATTTTCAAGCCCCACCTTTTTTAGGGAAGTTCTAAATAAGTATTATCTTTCAAATGCAGTTGGAATAATAACTTTTTCATTTTTGGGACCTGCAAATGGGACATAGTACCTTTAAGTATACAAAGTCTAATCACCTTTACGATAAGGTACTTCGTATACCAGCTCACCCAAACACATGCCTTCGACTGGTCATCTTGACCATTACTAAGGGTGGTCTCTTCGACAGCTGCTCTCAAAAACTTTGTCACTGGCATAGAGGCTGACCCTCTCCTATCTAATTAACACATCATTTCCTCCCTGAGAAGACTATATCATTATTACTATAATGATGCACACCTACATGGGTTGGTGTGAGAGGTATGTGCGTGTGTGTGGGGGGGGGGGAGGGGATATCAAAGAGGTAGGCATAGAAGGGAATTCCTTAGATAGGGTGGGACATGGAGATCCACCCAGTACTTCCGAAACAAAGGATTAACTTATTTACCTTTTAAAGGTAGTATTATTAATTTACTTAGAATTCTAATTGGTCTGTAAATTGAGGTCAATCCAAGTTTAAAAATACATCCCCCACAGATTCAGAATATGCTATAGGATAGAAAAGGGCGTTTGATAAAGATTGTTTTTAATTCGCAGACACTAATTTGAACATTTTACTCAAATGTTGTTGGCATTCACTCACTTTTCCTGTACTATTATCACCTGCCAATTTTTTTTCTTCTTCTGCAAATATAAATTAATTTACATAATTGATTTTTCTCTTTTATTGTTCAAGATAATATAAACGAATGAAAATCAAGCTACATTACTCGAATATCAGCATGTTCTCAGCAATGAGAGAATTGCTTTTTCGTGTGTGTGTGTGTGTGTGTGTGTGTGTGTGTGTGTGTGTTTCAATATTGAGGCTCTTATTTTCTAAATGAAACAAGCAGGATTGTTTGATAAAGAAGTTAATATCATTTAATTATTTCCAAAATGTAAAACTAGAATAAAACTATTGACCTTTTCTTGGTTTGTATGTTCCAAAAATACAGTTTGCGAAATAAAACTTTAGGCATCAGAGATTAAGTTACAATTCTAATCCTGGCACTGTGCCTATAACATAGTACATTCCTTATCGCTCACCGCTTTGATTGCTTCCAGAAAAATTGGCTGAAAATGACATGAAGAGTATGATGATATCTCGATGACTATAGCCCCCTTGGAGTGGCCCCGCGTTGAAACTTACGGAAATAATTAGTTTACAGAATGTTGTTGATTGGTTGGGGCCCCTTATGTGCGGATAAAGGAAGCCTGATTAGATTACTCGGCTCTAGACTTCCCATATTGGCATGGTCAGTATTTGTAATAAAAGCTAGTTTCTGTTGACCATTACTTGTTATTCATATAGGCGCAAGAAAGAGAGTTACTCTTTCATGTAAAATAATTAGTGGGTGCTTACCCCAAAATAATAATTAGTCATTTGATTTGAAGTCATGTTAATATTAAAACGATCAACAAAAGAAAGGAAAAAGATGTAAGTGAAATGTCATTTTCGATGTATGTATGTATGTATATCCACAATTTTTATTCATTATTCGACCATTTAGAAACCTATTGAGCGTGTTGAGGTAGTGTTTTCTGTGTCACTTCTCTTCAACAAAATGTTTTGCCATGCATACACGAGATGACATATACAATCATAGAATCACTTCTTGAAAAATTTGCCCTTAGAAGAAAATAATAAATAAATAAATAAATAAAAATGGACACATTTCTTTAAGTAAACCAACGAACGAAACGAATAACGGACTTTAAAGAGGATGCCCAGCGTTACTCTTACACCATGTACATCGCGCACGATACCCATGCAAAACGTCCATTTAAAAGTGATTGCATAAATACGTGATATATATACCGAAGTCGATATGATGAAGAAATGAGAATGCATTTATCTTCCGATAAGAGAGGCGGCGCCGTGATGAGAGTTAGATGGAGGTTGATGAGTTTCGTCACGAGTCGATGATAACAATAATTGGTTTGGGGGTTCCGAGGGAGAATATCTTCTTCTGGTTTTTGTCTCATCATAGTTACGCCAATCAATATTCGAAACAGTCCTGTATCACTCTGTTGGGTAATGGGATGAGAATAAAGGCCATTTTATTCTTGAAAGTGTACCCAATGCATAAATAAATAGGTTTTAAAAGGAAATAACGAATATGGTTATTCTCTTAAATTTGTGCAATACTTATAATCACAAATAATTTCATATGACGACAACATCATGTGCCTTTATAGTCAGGTAAATGAATGTGAAATGTTATAAAAAGAATAAGCATTTTATCTGTCTTGATATTACCGAGTCATCTACGGACAAGGAGATATGTCGAAATGTTAATGATTTGGAACATCAACCTAATTCGCGTGGTATGGAGAAAGTGTAACCAAACGTAGTTGAATAAACATGGGAGATGAAAGTAAGTAGGTAGATAAGAGTAGGTCTAGTGGTAATGTCCATGGTACGGCCAGCTCTCTGTCTTCGCCTACAAACTGACTCGGCGGTTCGAGACTGAGACAGTTTACCCGAGTCACTTTCAGATGGTGACTTTAAAGGTCTGACCCCAGACGTAAATTATCCTACCTGATTGATAACCGTCTGTAAAAAAACACAACAAATACAAACACACACAGGCCCATGGACTTAAGGCTATTGAAATGTCGAGTGTTTTAACCCCAACTGTGGCCTCTTTTTTAATAGGTAGGAACATATCTTTGTACTTTGCGAAGTTTACATCTACTGAAGATAAAATTTGTTCGGTAGCTAATACTCTCACTCTCATGAATGTCTCTCACTTTGTCAGATCTCTGTATTTTGGGGTAAGACTTTATTTATTTTTAATCATTTTAGGTAATATTAATCATTCTAACCTCGTCACTCTCCTATCCACCCTCCAGTGCCTACCGAGTCACAGTAAAGCGCATGAATGAGGTCGCCAAACGCTCAGCCGACTACCAAGACTACCAAGGATGGTCAATGCGCCCGGTTTACCCCGGCCACTACACCCAATCCACCTCGCACTGGATCGCTGCGGAGTTCGGGCAAGGGGAACTCCCCAATGTCTTCACAGTCGGGGATAACAGGACGTACGGGGGGTACCACAATGTCCCTCTCGCTCCCGGAAGCTCGTACGGGATCAGCATGTGCAGCGTCAGTAGGACAATGAGGGTTAGTATTAATGTTACCTTTATTCATTTTTAATCTATTTATAAGACCATTGTCCAATTGTTCGATGGATTAAATCATTTTGTAAGGAAAAGTGCACTGACATGAGGTCACTTGTTTCCATTTTGCATTTCTTAATTCACAAATTCAATTAAATTAGATCAAGAACCACTTGATTTAGACTGTATAACAGATTCATCCGATGCTTTCACCCTGCATTTATATAAAAAAGTTTGTGTTGTGATGTCTTTTGATATAGATTTTTAATCATAATAAATGGTATTTTCATGATTGTCCTTATACAAACTCAAAAATAAACGGATGTATACAGATAACTGATTATTTTTGCTTTCTTGAAAAATGGTGAATTACCAAAAAACATCGAGTCCAAAATGTTCTTTTTTCCAGAAAGGAGAGGCATTACGTAAGAATAAGCTTGAGTTGGTTTTGGGGGTTAATAAACAAATTACTTTTTGTATGTTGTTTAGGACATGGCATCAAGTTGCAGTCATCCCATCGAAGTCAAAGGTCAGTACTCTAAACATTATTATGAATGTAAAGCAATCTTTAAAAAATCAATAGAATTAAAAAAGAAAAGTTTGTATTTATGAACAAATTGATGTGTAAAATATTTTTGTTTTAATGGATTACTTTGGTCGTTAATGATCACGATATATTTGTATTTACTTTGAAACAAGTTTAGATGGATACAAAATCTCGATATTTCTGTAAGATGCATGGTTATAACATGGACGTACTAAGAAGGTCCATGATTATACATGGTGTACATCGGCCTTATTGGCATGGTCAGATTGGATTATTTGGGTCATGCTCTTCATTGTTCCTGGCAAAATAAATACTTCATGTGATATTATTCGGCTCTTTTATTTTTAAATAAGCTTGGCAGCTGCAGAGACAAATCTAAAAGCAACGCAAAGCCACTGGAACTGTGGAGCTCAAATAGCAAATATTGGGGGGGGGGGGCTGGAGAAGCTGGGGGATGAATGGATATTATAACCAACCGGCACATTGGTGGTTTCAATACAACATGGCGGTCGATTCATCATTCCAACTCGTTCCAATAATGCTGACCATACACCCGTGCTATGACGAACGCTCAGATGGATACATTGTAATACCCTTAACCTAGATACTAAATGGGAAGTCAAACACATTGTTTGATTTTACAAAAATGGGAAGTGGCGGCTTAGGCTCCTACATGATATTTTAATTAAGCTTCCTGTGAACAAAAATCTAGCACCAGATAACACATTTTAGGCAGCTTGCCCCTATATTTGGCGGGAAAGGGGAGGGATCCCCCCCCCCCTTATTCATGAGAGGCCTGTCATTTCCTATCATGTACATGTATTGTGTGCTGTCATTTAATCTAGTGTGTTGAAAGAATCTATTGTAAGTGACAATTCATACTGCACAGTGTGATACATCAAAAGCACACCGAAACATAACTCATAATTTAGCATACCGATATGAACTTGCATCAACAGTATTCAAACTTCACAAGTACACTTAAAAAGTATAGCAATCGTCACTGAAGTTCGAAAATGTCGGTGTTATGGTTAACCGAGAGTTCATGAGACCGACATCCCACAAAATTGGCATCGGTCTCGTATAGACTGTCGGTCTATTGAGATGTCCCGCACTCACATTGACTGACTAAATAACCCCCTCTTTGACCGAGCGTAGTTTTTTTTTTTTTTTTGGGGGGGGGGAGGGGGAGGGCTTTAGGAATGTGGTTATAATGGTATATTGCAATCAACCTTTGACGAGGATCACAGTCCTAACTGCCAAATATCGAGTTTCAAACCAACACAATAACAATATCCTGAACACGGCTGTGGTCCAGAAAAATCCAAAAACATGAAGATCAGTCTAAATCCTGGATAAGAATAATGTCTGATCCCAACTCAGAAGCCTCCAACAAAAGTACGTGATGTATTCAAAGCATAGTGCTAAAAAAAAAATCAGATATCAGTGACGCATTACTTTCTTTAGCGGCGTCAATATAATACGCAAATGAATCTAAACTATGACTAGAGAAAAAAATGTTGTGATAACCACGATTTGGAATAATCACCGGAGATACGGAGAGCTCTTTTTTGAAAGATTCGAACAAGGGAGTAGTGATTTTCCTTTCGTTTCAAGTTAGTGTTTATCAGGTTCTTTGAAAAGAAGTCCATTGTGCATTCGCGTTTGTATGCATCGAATTATTACACTGTTGTATCATTATTGATTTATTGATAAGAGTATTAATATATTTCTTAGGATGATCAGAAGTCGACTGATGTAATAGTTTGAAGAGCACATGTTAAATGAATTCACTCTGGTTAAATTCCAACGCAAAATAAAACTGATTGCGTGGTGGTGGAGTAAGTGTAGAACTGGGAATACTTCGTCTCATCACAAAGTTCATTTTTCTTCACGACAACATAAGGCTTACTTTCTCTTTCTTTTTCCCTTCTTGTTATGCCTTGATCACAGCCAAGCCCAACCCGACATCGTTGTCGAATGCAACCGTCTTTCCGAACGAGTTAAAGGCTGCCCTGGGCGTCATCCTACTCGTGGTCATGGTCGCAGTCCTCATCGTAGCCGTGATCAGAAGAAGGTAAGGACACAGCATTCATGAAATCGTTTTGATGTCATTATATGCCATCATAATTATCTTCGATCAATTTTTTATCATTTTGTATCTCTCCCTGTCTCTGTATCTGCCTCTGTCTTCTGTCTCTCTCTTAATATATCCCCCTCTCTCTCCCTCTCCCTCTCTCTCTCTCTCTCTCTCTCTCTCTCTTCTCCCTCTCTTTGTGTCTACTTTCACCAAATTCTCTTTGACCAGTTACGTTTTTTTCAAAAGTTTATTCGAAGGTGACTTGTCGCATATCCATTCCGAGCACATACGAAAGCAATATCGTCATTCGTAATACAGGTATATCCATATTTTCTCGAATTGATAAATGCATTTATTTATATGTGTAAGTTAAGATCACAATGGATATGCGATTCTTAATATTATCTGGAAAAATTATAAGATACAGTACTAAATTAATCGTTTATTATACGAAGACAGACAGTGTAACAATTTGCGAGAGAGTGTGTAAACTTCTTTTGGAGAAAAACATCATCTATACTAATGAATGCATGATTTTAGACGAAAAGGGGGATATTAACGATAATGGACATGCCTACTAAAATGTGATGTGTCAATCATCTACAAATCTTGAGAGAGCAATCCGAAAATCGTAAAGAGCCAGTGCATACCTTTCATCAATCTATCAGTCACGGAAGGATTGGTTATATATTACTAATGATTGATATGATAGGAAACTATTCAATGTTCTAAAGCGCAATGAGATTGGACACTGAAAGAGCAATCTATCATCGTAAATTAAAGATAATCATGATAATTCAGGAAGCGCATTAAAATTAATGATTTTCCTTCCAAGCTAGTGCCCCTCATTCCTTCTCAAACCATTTAAAAGGCGGACATTGTCATTAAATAAAGATATGGGTGAAAATTGATTTTAATGCTGGTCACATCCAAAACTAAACGTGCTTGATTCTCAAGCTAGTGGTGACAGAACCCTAAATCTCGATGCTCATACACGCATTGGATGTAAATAAAGGGTTCGAGAATTGAGACCAATCTTGATCTCATCTTTAAGACTGGTTACCGACCACGTCTTGCACCCTTGCGAGATATGCCGCATACGTTTGGATTTCATTGAGATTAGGTCACCAGGAAACGTGGTATTTAATCAAGTTACAAAAAGTGTGTCTTTCGTCGACTTCACAGACGAAATGAAAAACAGGAAATTCGGGATAAAAGAACTGCTACTGAAATACAGGAAAACATTTGCAGAAATCTAATGAATCTGTTAACACTCCACCCTGTTTTTGAAAGATATTCAAGCATAGTAATATCGATGCACTATACTTCAACCTGTTTGCTCTTTATCTCTGAGTGCACTCTTTGAAAAACATGATTGTGGGAGTTTCTTTTGTTCGGTTGGCAGAGGAAATGAATAAAAAAGAAAAAGAAACTAAACACATGTGATTATAAACTATTCATGCATAATTATTATTCTAACAATGGTTAGATCATTCTAAATTACTATTCTGTGCATATAATCATAATTACGAGGCGTCCTTTGTTGTTTTACCCCTTAATCACAACTTATATACTATTACTAAACATAAAAAAGAGAAATAGTATAATCCGGTAAATTTGTGATCGATCTATACCGCACAGCTATCTTCTGTTTTTTTTTTTTTTTTTTTTTTGTGTTTGTTTTGTTTTCTGTTTTTGTTTTGTGTTTGTTGTTGTTGGTTTTGTTTTTAACGGGGGTAGGGGATATAACAAACTTTATTCATTCGATATAACTAAGTTGATTGTAGTTTGTACTTTGTTCCAATATGTTATAAATTATAATTTGTAATAGGGATACTAGTACTGCAGAACAAAATATAGAGGGGGGGGGGGTTATAACAATATTAATTGAGATTACTGTATTTTGTACTCTGTAATTGGTTTCAATATGTTATATATTACAATTTGTATGAATTAATATTATTTATTGAGTGAATACAATAAAGAATATCACAAAACAAAAAATCTTCTTTGCCATTGTATTCCCCAGCATGCAATGTTTTTGGATGTTACGAGTCCTTGCTGACTTTGAATTTGATTTGTTATAATTCATATCTCTATGAGTAGTCCCCTTTTCTCTTCCTTTACTCACCTTTGATAATTATTGTCGTCATCATTCGACTAAACATCGCTGATATTTATTATTTCTAACAGTGGTGGTAATTTTAGTATGAAATAGACATATTTGATAATGTAATGTTTACTTTTCAAACACAAGTGTTTTCTCTTGACAACTAAAAAGATTGTCAGAGTCGTATCTGACATAGCAACAACTGATGTATTCAGAGTGGATTCCATCCGCGGAGATGCCATCATTCATAGCAGATGAATGGAATGAATAAATTAAGATACATCAATAAACAGGTCTATTAGTATGAAACAGCGACCTTCATCGGTACTTTGATATATAATTTTGATAATAATGCTATCCAATATTTTGTTTTTTTCTTATTTGGCGTTAACTTTTTTTGCTTATTTTTCTACCTTGTTCTTAGGAAACGACTTCACACAACTCGTCCCAAGGAAGGTATCGGTCTATCTGCCCTAGGTATGTAACAACTACATACATGTAGTTCATTTTGACACCTGTATCTGTAACAGTCTTATGCCAATTATAGGTCATGTCATGTCTAATTATATTCTTCATATTGAATATTTACATCGTTCCAAAACCAATATGATGCGATATTTCTACTAGCTAGCAGTTTCAACAGGGAAAAATGCGAGGTCCCTATACGATTTTATAAATTAACATTAATTCACAAGAACTTGTTTGGATCTAAACTGTCAGATGTTTTTATAAATAATATGTCTATTAAATCCATCTCCGTATTTTCATCATACATGAAAGAACTGTATAATACTTGTTCAACTGAATATATTATCAACCATGAAGCACTCTTTTGGAAGAAAATTGTGTTTGTGTTTCATTGAAAACATGGTTATTTCTTTACAACTCATGAAAAAACAAACAATCAAGTTAATATTTATTAATGAAGGATTTGTTATTGCGTTAGTTTAACACGGTATTCCGTCAGAACAAAGCTGACTAGTTTCTTAATTGTTTTTCAATCACAGAAAGCGGTGTTGAGAACGGTGCATCTATGTCTAACGGAGCAAGCACAACCCTGCCCGCCCTCTCTCGGGGGCAAGGCGTATACAAAGCAAAACGTAAGTATTCACAATGATATTTAAGCCCCACTGCACTACTTACAGCTACTTGCGCCCTCTATATAGCAAAAAATGCCTAAGTGGTGACCGTTGATCCCACATGGTCCCCTTATTCTTACGTTAATTGAGAGCTGATTTGATGACGTAACCACCTGTTAGTGACCATACAGGGAGAAATAAACCCCCTGGCCAAACTAGAGCAGATAGGCTTTAAAATCAGATACAAAATGTAAACACTGTAGCAGGTGTAATGTATAGCCTAGCCAACTGTCCCGTTCTCAAAACCTGTAAATCTTCCCTTGTAATTAATCACGAGTTACATAATTATGAGTATCGTTTACCTTATTACAAATCTCACTCTGCATTCATAACGCCTTTCTACAAAGTTTTTGTCATATTAATGACTTTTCAAGTAGGCTGGAACGTTATACAAATAATAAGAAAGATCAGTCTTTGCCTCTTTTAAAACAAAACGGTACATTACGCATCCGAGTTAGTACACGAGCACGCCCAGCATAGTAGGTAGGATCTGGCACTGGCGTCGAACCATTCGAGCTTTGAGGGTAAAGGGCAGAGGGGTGGGCAGACCAAAAGTGTTTCATCGTCTATTTTCCCCCACATTCATATATAGTTACCCACCTCTTTTATAAGCCCTATTTGTACATGAACAAATATCTCGCTGTAGAAAACTTTCTGATTGTGGAAATGTTTCTTCATTTTCAAGCAAAATTCATCAACACATGAGTCTATAGATTTGATAACCTACTACCCCATGCTTTCACTTCTGCAAACAATCTGTAAATTAACCGAACACCATCTGACCTTTTTGTCTTCCTTTAGCGAGAGGACTATCGGTAAACGCCCTGCAGAACGGTCAGAACGGGCACGGTATAAAACGAGGTAACGGTGCCATGAGACAACGACCCAAAACCGCGCCCAAACCAGCGAACCCCAGCGCCATGAGAGCAAGATGGCAGGCGCCACCAGCGGTCAAGATTGTTGAGTTGTCAGGATACGTGAAGGAGAAGACAGCCAATGGCGAGATGTGCTTCAAACTTGATTATGAGGTGGGTAAAGTTGACATGAGCAGACAGGAAAGTCTAAAACGGGATTATCAACATGATGTTGCCATACAGGATCACAATGGTCATACGTAATTCCCTTCAGTTACATATTAACAAAAACAAAAAGTGTTTCTTTTTTTTGGGATCAATATCCAGTCTTTACCGAGAAGTGTTACCAATCTGTATTTTGTATTTTACAATCGTTAATCCTAGTCAGCATGGTCAGTAAAGTTTTAAACAAGATGAACCGTTTCAGAAGACTAATTGATAGATGTCTTCGAATCAGCCGGCAAACTTGTGGTTCGAAAGTAACCAACATCATCTCCATATAAAAAATAGAGACTATTTTGTTATCAAAGTAGGATAAAGGGGAATAAAAGGATTGTAGCTTTGTGGTCAAATATCAGAGCGATGACATACTCTTAAAGCAACAATACATTTGTGTCAAAACAGATTGCGAATTGTGACCAATTATATTATTACAAATTCCTTTCATTAAACAAAAGACAAAAACACGTTTTATTGCTTTTCATTTTTACAGCGTCTTCCTGACGGTCAGATGTACACATGGGAGGTGGCTACCAGACAAGAAAATGTTTCCAAGAACAGATATATCAACATCATTCCATGTAAGTCCACTCTGTAAATCATGAGGTAGTAATAACAGTTAGATGTCCGCATGTCGAACAAATTTCGTTGCATCGTGGGGTTCAAGAGGTCATTTCAAGGATTCTGTCAGGCTATTGGGATCTACTCCTGGCATACGCCTGGTAGCTTACTTTTCGTTTTTAAATTTGCACCCGTGAAATAAGATGGATAATATGGGGTGCATTATGAAAAATCAAACAATTAAACAAAAAAGTGTTTTAAGAATTGCATTACGCTGTAAACATATACTTCATATTGTGTGTGCTGAAGAGGCAAAACAGAACTATGTAACATGTCCATCCTACTAAAATTACTCATATCTGTTACGATGCGTTCAAAATGTTTAAATTGAATGAATGGTTGTCCCGCTCAAAAGTAGGATGAACTTATCGTGCTAACAAATTCGCTCCTCGTTTGACTGGTGCCATTTTCATCATTTCTAATTTCATCAATAATTGACAGCTATTTGGACAATGTCAACCTTTATGCCTAAATGCCTAAATTTTAAATAATAGATAGAAGAGTAAATGGTAAGTATAGACTTTAATCCATGAGCATGGAACAGAAACACGTTTGACAAACTAAATTAGGATACGAAACAATCTGTGAAGTCACTTGATTGAACGATGATACAATATCCGCTTAAATTATTTTCAAAACACCTGCTTAAAAACAACAAACATATGTGTAAGAAATGCCCCGCTCAATATCTATCAACTTCATATGTTGAATGTGCAGCCCCACTAATTGAAATTGACGTGTTGAACCACAAAGTGTTTGGAACGGCTTCATTTCGTGACCAAATTTATGTTTGGGTGAAATCGCTGCCAATGTTGGTGATTATACTGATTTGCCTGGAAAAAATTGAACCCTCTATGTCTGCTCAGGGAGATTTAGCTCGTGTTTAGCACTGTCCATTTAATTCGTGACTAATGATCCTGTATAGTTCAGAGATGATTCACGAATAGCCATTCGTTTGGAGTCATGCCAGTATAGTTTGAAAAGTCACAACATGTTCAGGCGTATAAAGAGAGCGGAGCTTACAGTTACCATGACCATCTTGTCACTTATAATGTATCTTTTTAAATTTGTAGTTCCAACTTTACCTGATGTGTTTTTAGATTAATTTGACTCCTCGAATAATCGGCAGAAAATGCAGCAAAACATATATGGGATCACTTCAACTTCAACAAGTTAACAAATGAATACGAAAATAAATGTAAACTATATTTTGGTCACTTTGTAGACTTCCCAAGCAGTTAAGATATGCCATCATATTGTAATAGAGACGTATGCCAAACTTTATTACATTTCAAATCTATAAAACTCTAAAAACTATAAAATTTAAACTAAAATAAAGAACAGTATTATGCCAAAAAAAAGTTGCAGTTTTGTCGTCCTTTGTGTTGCTAAAGTGGTTTTAACCGTTTAATGCAAGCAGGTTATTAATCTAACGTGGTTAATAATAAATCTTATTCTTTTTTTTTCCTGCAGATGATCATTCCCGAGTTATTTTAGATACAGATCCAGATGCACCGCACGAAGATTACATCAATGCTTCATTTGTCAGCGTGAGTTTTCACATTTGCACGTCATCTTTGACATCACAAGAGTTTATCAACCTTTATAAAAGGCTGTGTTTACTGCTTTAAAAAAAAAAAATTTACTGCTGTATCATAAAACCAATGTAATACCCCCATTACCCACCGCAGGCATAACCAGCGCAATGTTTTAACCAAAGAAGAGGTCATCGTGCGGTTGTTATGCTTTAGTAACGAAAATGCATTTTATCGTCTTTTTTTTTAATAGGAGACGATAATAATTTAATAATTCTGCTTGACTCTTTACTATCTTTAGTAAAAAAAAAATTGAAAGACCTATGCACGATTTAACTACTTCCACTTTTATTAGCTGACTAAGTGCGGCCCCATATCAAGATCAAACCGAACAGTGCGCCGTAGTATGGGTACATTATTAATTATTCGAGGGAGTAATAATTCAGTTACCAATATCTTTTTTTACCTTTTAAACACAATGAAAAAGGTTGGCGCAGACGTGTATTCAAAACTGTTATTATCATTTATTCTTATTTTTTAAAGGGCTAAGCTCTCGAGCTATTCATATTTTGTCTGACATACAAAAGCTTTTATTGATTTAACTTAAATGCACAGACGCGGATTATTGTGATAATGGGTGTGGTTTGAGCCAGAATGTTTGAGTCACCCTTATTACTGGGTCAAACATCTCGGCCAGACAGATCCGTTAAGCTGTAAGAATAAATAATTGATTTCATTTTACCATAATAAGTGGACATATAGATATCTTTATAAGTCACAGCTCCATTGAACGATTGAGACTTTCATCGATCTGTGTAAAACTGCAGAGTAATTATAATAAGACATTGACTAACTGAAAGATAAACATTCGATTTTTCTTTTGATTTTCAGGGTTATCTCAAACCGAAGGCATATATCGCGACGCAAGGTGAGAACATTTCTAATTGTACCATGCGTGTATTGGATTGTATCCTACATGTTGGACTTTAGATCACTCAGTACTTATTGAATATCGATAGGGCTATGTCTATAAAACAAACATGCTTATGTATGTATATAACAAACAAAAAAAACGAATAACATGACTTCGCAAACTCTGTGATTCGGTAACTTTGGAATGGCTTAAAGAAAAAAAAAATCGGCTGCACCTGGTGCTTTTCCATGTTTGCCAAGCCTAAGTCACATTGTTCACCCAACTGCTACCGCCGCGTTCGAACATGTGCATCATGGCTAACATAAAACTGTTTCTAATTTATCCCTAGGTCCTCTGTCAACAACTGTATTTGATTTCTGGAGAATGGTTTGGCAAGAGAGAGTACCAGTCATCGTCATGCTTACAAAACTAGTCGAAAATAAGAAGGTAAGATAAACGATGTTTATATTTATATATTACTTTTAGAATACTTAAAGGAAGCATGATTGTATAACATTGCATTTGATGAGAAAAATGAACATTTTTACATCATTGGTAATGTTTCCATTTGTTATAGAGTCAATTTTTCCTAAGCATCTGTACCTGTGATAATGTCACTATTCTATAAAGATTGCATGGCACTTGATTGAGATTAATTTATTTTGCAACGTTTCCCCCTTATTTGTTATGGCAGAGGAAGTGCGATCCGTATTGGCCTGAAGACATCGAGACGTATGGTGATTTCACATTGACTGTAGTAGCTGAAAGGAATTACCTCAACTACACTGAACGTACCCTGACAATCAGAAAGGTAGAGACTTTAATAATGGATCCTAAAACTCCTGCGATGCCCCTAATTACAACTTTCACTGCAAATGCATGCTATGTGTCTTTGACCTTTGGCAAACCTTGCAAGAAATGTCCGAATATTTTCTGTATTAAATTAATAAATTAATAAAGAGAAAATGAATACGTTTATACATATTAAACATCAAGCATACCTGTGGTTAGTAAATGCAATATATTTGGCAGAGGACGGAAATAAAATTAAAAAAATTGAAAATATCAGAATAGCTGCTTGTTAACGAATATGATAACTTCGGAGTCGAATAGTGCTTTATGAATTAGCATTTAAGAATAAATGCGATGATCAATATGTTAGAATAAAACCCATAGTTGAGCCCGGTTCGACCAGTTTGGATGCTTATCTCCCCCCCCCCCCCCCCCCGATGTGGACATATTCCACAGAGTTTTCGTATAGCAGATTTCCTTGCAGCTACATATCGCTTCATAATTAACTCAAAATGTAACCAATCTTTAAACACTTCAACGAGACCAGTTGAGGCCTAAAGAATAAATCTGTTCTCTTGTATGGCAGGCATGGGACCCAGAAGAGAGGCGGGTACAACACTTCCACTACACGTCCTGGCCTGACATGGGTCTACCCCTCAGCGCCACACCCCTTCTGGAGTTCATCACCAAGGTCAAAGAGTTTGAAGCCCGGCCCAGTGGACCCACCATCGTCCATTGCAGGTAAGAATCACATTTATAATCACTGTTCATCATGATTATCACGGTCATTCTCAAAACGTTTCGAAACTATTGTGACCAGTATTAAAAAGTGGTATTAATATTTGGTGCAAGCTGTTCATTGACAGTGTTTTCATTAGAATAAATAGTGGTTTGGTGTTTTGTGCAAAGAGTAGCACTAGTACCAACAATTACAGTTGTCACTTGTCAGTGGCTGTTATGTGCGAAGGCATTTAGAATAGAGTTTAGACATACATTATTATCATTTCATTTTCGAATAAGGTTATTGGTCATCTCTAGCCGTTACTGCAAAAAAAAAATCTTCACAGTAGACGTAACTATTATTATTTTCAAACAGATGACCTCAATATTAAACTACAGTAAATATAAGTATATATTCATCGTCTTCCCTTGTCAAGACTCTTATTGTGAGATCATCAACTAAAAGACTTCACATTTCTTGTTTTGTTCGCAGTGCTGGTGTTGGCCGTACAGGTACCTACATCACCATAGATTCCATGATGGACATGTCGGCCAGGGAGCAGCAGATCAATGTACTCGATTTCATCTATAGGATGAGAACGAAGCGAGTCAAGATGGTCCAGACACCGGTAAGTCCTACCTTCAAGCTCTTTCTAAATCACAAGCTATTGCAAGTAACGTGTCATTCTCACCATGGACCTACTAGGTCCATGTTCACATACACCTATTTATAGCATGCGGGTCATGGACGCATTGAATACAACGGGTTAATATTGGTTACCTCTTATTAACTCCAATATTGTATGCTACTTTTATCGTCTGGCTAATTTTTTCACACCTTCTTTCGGGTTATTTGTTTGTATTTAGGAGCAATATGTGTTCATCTACGAGGCCCTTCTCGAATGTCTGCTCTGCGGCTACACCTCCGTGCCTACCAAGACCATTGTACAATACTTCACCAGACTCGAGCAAACCAACCTACACACCAAGAGAACTTTCCTTGAGGAACATCTCAGTGTGAGTATACAAACTATATTATCTGAAGACTAGTGGTTCAATTCACAACAACAGTACTAGAAAATCTGCAGGAGGACGTGTAATGGCGCGGTAATGTAGCAGTGGTCTGTAACATGGGGGTTCGAGGTTCAAAACCAAGTCGAAGTTCTAATGTCCTCTCACGAGGCATGAATCCGTATTGACCCGTATCTCATATTAAATTTAAAAGCACAGGTTCCCCGGTTTCTATAAGTATTTAAAAGTATATACCTGTTTTCTTAACAAGAAACAAGCCATATCATTGAAAACCAGACTCATGTTAAGTCCCGTACAATCCTCCCAGTTTTGAGAAGACGTATTAAATCTGGATTTAGTTTTATTGAGGCAGTGGGAAAGATATCTTGTCATCGTTGTAGTCTGCTAATATACATGTGTTTTTAATATGTCGGAGAAAAACCTCTTCAGAACGTTTTCTAATAGTCTATAGTATGTGACTTAAATTGCTGATTTCCTCTTTCTCTGTTGTTACCATGGTAATGATACAGGCACTAGATGCTATGTCAATCTTCTACAGTGATGTGAGCATGCAGGCAGGCAAGAGCTCTGAGAATCATCATAAGAACAGATATCCTGATAATATACCTCGTAAGTACCAAGTTAAATTATTCAATTTTCTTATAAATTACGAAGAATGCCGAATCCGCCGAAATCCTCACAAATTTCCTTTGAGTTAAAGGTAATACAAAGTTTTGGTATGGGTCATGAATTTGGTTCAAATGAACATATTGGAAGCATGTACGATCCTACAATATTCAGTGATCGCTGTCGTGGTCGAAATCGACTCTAAAGTTATGAAATTGTAAATAATAAACACTTTATGTTGAATAGCTCCCTCTCAAGGTCAAGATATTAATTAAGCTATAAAACAATGTTTATTGACTAAAATCGACCGATTAGCTATTCTCGTTCGGAAATGATATACCACAACTACATACTCTGAGATTTTCATGGTCGCAGCTACCATCGTACGGCCGTAGGAGCTATTTGAAATTTATCAAAATTTACCGGGAGCACCGGTAAATCTTTAAATTCAATTTTTCTCGAAAGCAGAAGTGTTTTAGGGGCTAAAATTTCTGGTGTTTTTAATTCATCCACAGGGGCATCCAAATGTATCAAAATTGTAAAGAATCACTATCCACCCATTTTTCAAAATTTCCCAAAACTTTGTATTACCTTTAATATTTGAGTTTTGAGGCTTCAAGAACAGCATTTTCATTCATCTTTATGATCGGAATAGCCAGTGATTGTTCTCAACACTTCAATCGGTTCGACCGATGTTCCTAAATGACTGTTGGAAGTTTTTCAAGCCTTCGTATTACCTTGCATGCACTTGATTGTGATAACAACGTAAAATCATTGCTTTACAAATATCATAACTATATACTTGTAGGGCCTATGTCTTTAAAAAAGGGCAGTTAGGTCTAATCACAACTAAATTCATACAGCCATATAAATGAATCAACGATAAGCATGATGACCTGTTTCGTTAGTATAATATATGAAACAATATGAATCAATAAGCATCAATTTATTTCATTTTTTCTTTCTTTTAGTTGACAAGTACCGACCATACTTGATGACAGGTTGCAGTGAAGGACAAACAAACTACGTCAATGCAACATTTTTAGATGTAAGAGTTTTTTTCCTTTGCTTCAGTTTATTCTCGTAAAGGCAAAATAATGAACAATAGGCTATTGAAAAAGAAACCAAAGAGTAGATGATGAAAAGTTAACACATATTACATTTTAATCGCCATGTTTTATTTTCAATGACTAGTTTCGATTTTATATTGGTTTTCTAAAACATATAACTTTTTTACATTTAAAAGGGAACAACTTAGAAATTAATTACTTATTTATACCTACCACAGTAGTTATCATTTACATGTCATTTTTGTCTTCTTCATGAAATGAGTATGTTGTACGAAATAAAAGTAAACTTATAATATAATTTTTTAAGCTTTTTGATTTAATAACAAGAGTTCAATATTACATTATAAGAATATAGCAGAACAGATTCGAAGCACTGAATAAAATGTCACATTATAATTCATTTTGTTATGTCTTTTCTTTCATTTAACAGGGGTTCAATAGGCGTGATATGTACATCGCAACACAGATGCCCCTCCAGCACACGGTCGAAGATTTCTGGAGGATGATCTATGACTACAACTCTAACGTCATTGTAATGCTAAATGAAATCAACAGGAACGATCAGGTAAGCGAAGACTGATGGACTCTGTTTAATCAAAACCCTTTATATTATTATTACTTTGTCTATTTACTTTGAGAAAGATGAAAACTCTCGTTGTTCAGAAAAAGCTCTACCGTACATCCATTTACCTATTCCATGAAGCGACGAAGATCAGTTTCAAGTTCGCGTCAGTTGACAAAATCCCAGAACATTAAAAATTTAACAATTATCATTACTACATGTATTATACTAATGCAGTGACTAAAGTGCTGTGGGAGCTAATTTTATCCAAATAGAAATAGTTGGATCTAGCTGAGCTGAGATGTTCCTAGTGCTGGGTTGGCCCGTGTCCTAAATATTGACACGAACGGTGATTGTTGATTCTGCATACAACTCACAATTATATGTGTAATCAAGATTGTATGTTTTGTAACATCATTGATGTGATATTGATAGTTAGGAGTATTGCTCATCATAAACACTCTCTTTGTCTTAGACGTGTTCTCAGTACTGGCCTGCCGGGGACGAGGCGCTGATTGGTCCATTCGTTATTGACGTATCAGCCGAGGAGAGGGAAGGTGACGTCATCATAAGGACATTCCTCCTGTCCAATACCAACACGGTCGTAAGTTTTACACCATTTTCATTCAAATCCATTCAATTCGGTTTCATTCTATTACATTCAATTTCGTTTTATTCTATTCATTACTAAATTCAGTTATATTCTATTCAATACTATCTTTGAGTTTTATATAACATCTAAGTAGATCCTTGTCATTTGATTGGAGGATTGTTGGTCAAATAATATTCAATAAATAATCTTTTGAACGAGCGTGCATTTTTGGTTATATTCGCCGTGCGTTTTTGTACTATTCAGCGTTAATTTTTGGTTATATGCGACCCGTAATTTCGGTTATATACGACCCGTAATTTGCTTATATATTTTTTGATATACTATTTTTTCCGATATATTTTAATTTTGTTTTGGATGTTACATAATTTTTTTTCATCCGATCAATGGTGCCAACATTTTCATTAGTTGAATAGAATGTTAATCTTTGAACTCATGAAAATATTCGCACTATTGAACTCATAAGCATTCATTATATGTATAGGCCTACTATATCGTATTCAGTAGGACCTACTATATTAGTTTATAATCTATTAAAATGATATAGGGATGTGGTTCATCGGCGCTATTGACTAATGGTTTCTATGTACAGATCTATTATAACCATTCACATGATACTGTACAATTATGATGAGAATTGTATCACCAGATTTTTATTTTATTTTAATGCTATACCAATCCTATCCCCTCCATACGAGTCAAATATATGGGGTTGTTCTCAGTTGAATGCATACGATAAAATATTTAGCGTACTGGCAGAACAACCAGGAACCTGTTCAATTATAACCTATAGTATGAAGGAATAACAGGTTTTTAAAAGTTCCTTTGTCACGTTTGTACTATTAAATTCGGCGAGGTAAACTTAAAATTAAAAAATAATTATTTTTTCAGGCTACTGAGAGTTCACGAGTGATCCGACAGTACAGCTTCGTGGGATGGAAAGAGAGACAGAAGTACCCCAAGAGTCTGGCATCACTTCTCTGTCTCCTGGATCTAGTCGAGGCCGGACAGAGAGATCTGGGTAATGGACCTATCACTGTACACTGCATGTAAGTATTCATCCTCTTCACCATAGTGTGAATTCGATGTGTTGTTTATTCGTTAATGTTTTTAGTGCTTTTGTTTGTAGCTTTGGACAGGGGGGAATTATAGGCATTGGTTCGATCATTATGAATGCAACATACATTGTTCGTGTTGTGTTGGTTGTGGCAGCAATAGCCTATTTTTTTCTCTTATCCTTAAGCAAGGTTTTTATTTCCACAATTTCAATACATATTTACATTAATAACTCAGCAGTGGGATATGAATCCATGCCATTTGTGTTGTTTATTTGCTCATTAGTTTATTATTATTATTATTATTATTTATTTTTTATTTTTTAGGGTGTATTTAATTAGTTGTTTTGCTTGGGGACAAACAGATATTGTCGGTGGTCATATCACTGAACACTGCATTTAACTCTTTTTATTACAAATTTAATGCTCTTTGTTTACCTTGTTTCTGTAATGTCGTTTGTTTACTGTGGCAGCAGTGGCATATGAGTCCTTGCTATCATGTTGTTTGCCTGTTCGTTTGTTTGTTCTTTGTTGTTGCTTTTTTATAGTTGTTAATGCGAATAGATAAAAGCAAGGATCCTACCACTATATGTATTGCATAATGTTTTATTATACTCTTTTACTGCGATGTCGTTTGTTTAATGGTGGCACCAGTGGGATATGAATCCATGTCATAATTGATGTTCGCTTATCAGTTTGTTTGTCTGTTTTAAAATAATAAACAAATTATTTATTACTATAGGCGTGTATAATTATTTCCTATGAGGATTCGTTTAGACATTTCACGAGTATTTTAGTTTTGCCTTGAAAAAAATTATCCTGATATTCATTGTTCATTTTATTTTTTTGCAGGGACGGTGTAACGCGGAGCGGCCTCTTCTGTGCTATCATGTCAACGATTGGAAAGCTGAAATCAGAAGGAAACATTGATGTCTTCCATGCGGTCAAGAAGCTTAGGAAGTGCAGTGGAAGGATGGTCCCCAGCGAGGTAAGACCTTGGCCCCATTTCACAAAGCCTTTTTTCAATGACAAACTACAAAAATCAGTTCAGTTCAGTTTATTTTTATTTTTGCACGGCACCAACTTCAGCCAAAGGCTGTTTTTCTGTTGGTCCGTGACAAATCTGCTGATAACCAATCAGAAGCAAAGATTTCAGGAGCTTATAAAAAAAAACTGTCATTTGTTACTGATGACAAGTTTTGTGAAACGCCCCCCTGGTGTTTCATTTTACCAATAAAACTGACAATTTTTTGTTTTATTATTATTATTATTATTATTTTATTTTATTTTTTATTTTTTTTAAATTTATTTATTTTATTTACTTTTTTTTTTATTTATTTATTTATTTATTTTATTTTTTTTTTTTTTAAATTTATTTATTTATTTATTTTTTATTTTTTATTTTTATTTTTTTTTTTTTTTGGGGGGGGGGGTTATAACTCTTCATGACTCTTCATGACGGCAGCCATACTTCCAGACTGTGGCCTTTTTTATTTGGAACCTATTTAGGATACTATCCTTGTTCTGCATTATAAGTGCTTTAGATGAGTATAACTTATAAATGAAGATAAAGCTTCCTTGTGAGGGACAGATACCAGCTGCAAATAACTTAAATATCTAAGGATCAAACGAATAATAATAAATGTATGGATATATTTGAAAGTTTTATTTGAAGTTACTTATGCTGTGATGAAATAAAAGAAGCGGGGGAGATGATAGTCTTCATTTCTTAAATTTCAACCAGTTTAAGTTCACAGTAATACTTTCCTACAACGGTGAAATCAAACGATAAAATGTAATCGAAAGATAGATGGAGAAGAAAAGCTGTAATGATGAAATTTTCTTTCTTCTTTTTCTAGGAGCAATATCTGTACATCCATGACGTTGTCCGAGAGTACCTCGCATCGTGTGAAATCTACGAAAACTTCAGGTAGATCGATCTCGGAATTCAAATAAACTCTGTATTATACGAGATAGCAAAGATACTGCGCACTTTTTAATCCAAGGAGGTAATCAGAGAGCTTTCATGTCCTGGCCAAGGACTCAACAGAACGAAGCGCTAATGTTTAATGACTCACAAGTGGAATGTAAAGTGTCAGTAAAGACATCATCTTCCACAACTCGAGAATGGGCTTACCTCTATTTGAAATTTTGCGAAGGATATCAACAACGTACATGTCCAGGAATCTTGCATTATGTTCGTAAGTTTGTGAAGATTTTAGCAGCATGGGTGTGAACGTAACGATGACATCGAACGGCCAAGTAGATATCATCATAGCACTTTGATTCAAGTTTGATTGGACGTTACGCAGTTGAACTCCTACAGACTCGCTTAGAGGTGTCCGCGGAAAGTGAAACCAAGGAGTAATTTTGAACAAGTTGGCTGATTGTTTTATCGCCACTGAGAATTGAACTTGTCGGTATCCATGGTAACCAGTGAATCGAGATGAACTCTTCGACGGTGGATAATAAATGCCAATGAACGAAGTTAAAGGAAATGTGTGTCACCTGGTGCTGTGTAAAGACGTCATTGTTACATCAAATACACGTATTTCATCAAATCTTCTATCTTTCTCATTTGCTTTTTTTAAATTAAGTTTATTAAGTTATAATTTGATATCAAATTTGGAATCCTTTTTATTACCATTACCGTCTCCTTATCTTATATATGTATATATAATATATGTGTTGAGACAATAATATTATAACGGTGATGTGTTAAAAAAAAGTGAAATACTTGGTAAACTACTCATCTTCTTTATCGGAATTATCATTAGATCAATATAAAACTGTTATGATTACTGTATTAAAAATTCAAGCACATTGAAATATTTGTCCTCTGGTATAAGTATTGCTGCAAAATGCTGATGAACCAACAAAATTACTTCGTATCAAATAATTGGATAAAACTGGCAATATTTGAGGTTTTCAATTCATTTTTTATTTTTCTATGAGAGTAAAGGTTAAAAGAGAGGGATATCACGAAGAAATAATATATATATCATCTGAATATAACTATAATCCTTCGCACAATTTTGATGATCATTTTTGAAAGAATGTGTACAAATGTTTTTTTACTCAGATTCTCCTGGTATGAGAATAATAATTTGTAAATTGTTATTATTAAATATCATTAATTGAGTAATCATGATGCAATTGATGAATATGGTTATTATTATTTTTGATGTACAATATCGACCAAATATTTAGATATGCAATAAAGAAATGTAAATATTTTATTATGATGTGCAATGGATCCTTACTATGAACAGAAAGTGTTATATGTATTTTATTAGAAGTCTGTCTAGTTTTGTAGAATAACCATTAAAACAGAATCTTATTTCTTTATTGTTGATGAGTTTAAGAAATGTAAATAAAGGAATTCGAATTAGAGATGGCCCGCTCGTTTCGAGAAGATATAATATTTCATCATGGTATACATGTAGAGAGCAGCTTTTAATGAACTTACAAATCACAACTGCGCTTAACCAAGATAACATAAATATAGACAAGCATTTTACAAATCACGTGGTATTTATGATTAATATTTTTCAAACAATTAACTTGGTGCTATAAGGTCGATTCCTCTTAGGCCCAATCTGTGTTATGTTTCGAAAAGGACAGCAAATAGTATGTGCCTTACAATGAACATCAAATTTTAAGTGCCTCGATTGGGCTTGGGTGCGCATGCGTACCTGTTTGAATGTTTGAATGTATAACAGCGGAATGGAGTACAAAGGATACTCTTTATCATGAAGTGCAATTGAAATGTATACAGTCTTCTTTGTCATTGGATTTTTACTATGAGAAAATCATTAAAAGAATGAAAAAAATATGAATGCCTATTTCTCCGTGTCATCATTTAGCCTATAGTATTATGATCGTATTATCATTCTATTTCATTACATAAAAATAGGTAGAAATGACTGTATATTATATTAAAATAAGTTTGGAAAAAAGTAGTTTACTAAGATATTGACTAATTGTCATTATAGCACCAAACAAAGAAGAAGAAGAATATCATAATGATTATATTTGTGCTGTTTATTTCATCTATTGGATACCTTAATACTCTCTTCCGTTTTTATCTAATTTTATCCAATATGACAGGACAACAATTTAAGCTGTGCTTATCACGACCCCCTTTTCTATGTATACTTTTTAACAAGCTTACTTTTTAAAATCATACAAAATCTGACGATGTATATGGAAACAAATAAACATTATAATTATATATTTAAATTGATCACAGCCAACAGCTGAATAAAGGATTCTTTTATTATATTCAGTAAAATTTCAAAAAATACATATATCGTAAAACTATTGCTGAATTGTTCTCAACTTCAAAAGCCTGTGTAATTTTCTTGTAATTTTTTTAATCGTAGGATGGCAAGTAAAGGTCATGGATTAGGTAGGCATATGCAACGAATCGTCGACAACCATGTCAGGAAGCCGATAAATCGTTTTACAAACCCATGATTAGCCACAAATTCATGATTTCGATACTATCAATTTAATTCAATTCAATTCACATTTATTCGGCAAAAGAAAAAAATCTAAATGAAATCATTACAAATAACGGGACTGCCAAAATAAGTTAAAAACTTGTAAACAAGCAACGCCAAACATAAAAACATACAGATATAATACATGGAAAATATCTAGAGAAACACCTACACGAAAATCATCATCATCTTCATTGATTTGCAATTAAAGACTTTTCTATCTTCGGCTACTTTTCTATGGTAGACCGATAAATGTGCACTTATTGACATTTATTTTATTTACTAGTAAAGGCATCATAAATGCTTGTCGCATAAGTGACACGTCTCAGGGAGTAAATTTAATCCCCAATGTACGGAGCTTATTATTTTACTCCCTTTAAGGAGTGAAGTTTGCCCCCAATGGTGCTTAATTAACACCTTTTGGTTCCATTTTCATGACAAATCGGTTCAAATTTACACCCGTGGGGTTGAATTTTTATACCCTATGATCGATTCCACACCCCTCTTATGCACAGCATCAACCAAATTATTGATCATCCCTCGAGCAATCAATCATCCATGCTTCGTAATCACCAAACAATCACTGATTCTCACCCTCTTGTCTAGGTTTCACTGCTCTAAAGAAATCAGACCAGAATCTCGAGTTAAGTGTCGAAAAGCTTTAATGCTTACCTAAACAACAGTTAGTGTGAACTCAACACAAGTGCAAACTGTAAGAACCAACTTAAAGTTAGCCTAGGTGAGGCTGGCCTGGATGGACGTATCGGATCAAATGTTGTGGAAGTACTTTAATACACAATCATGATTGCCTGAATATCTTCCCTTAAGTTACACGTATAAGAAGGCAATTATGTACTAGTTAGTAAAACAACAGTTATGCTAATTTCATTAAATTATCAAATATAGCCTTCGGCACAACCCCTTATTCTTGATCAGATAACTTTCACACAAATAATATGCCCAATTGAAACATGATAATTCCCCGAACATGACTAAAATATCTAAATTATGCTAATTTTCCTTCATTTGGCAGTACCTATATCGACACGATGCGCCATTGCAGTAGCGCATGTGCATATGCACTCACAACAGAAAAATGCTTACCTCCCTTGACCTATCAGAGCTCGTATGACTAGAATTACACCCCTCAAATGACTATTCTGTATGCCCTTGCGTATTTCCGTGTTTTACTCCCTAAAAGTTGTAATAGGGGGCGCCCTATTTTTCCAATTTCGTTTTACTCCCCAAGAACACCTTTTATTTTTCTGTGTGTAGGTTTTAAATGGTTTGGGTTGCGTTTAAGGACTAAGGTTATCATTAGGATTAAGACTCAATACGAAGAGCAACGGCATTGATCTTTGCTCTTATGTATCGCTCATCTTGCATTTACATACTCACTTGCCATCCTACGATTAATATATTCGAGAGCCTAACGCCAGTGATGCGACATAACGACATTTCATATTATTTTTGTTATTTGTATTGTTATAATTATTATAACATCCATATTGACAAACAGTCAGCTATGCTGGGCCGATTTAGTTTACAAGGAAGTCTGGAAAACTGAATTACAATTATTACGAACATGAGGGTTACAACTTACATATATAATATGATTATTATAACCCACCCCTTAAGTCATCATAAAGGATTTGAAATGAGTATTACCTAACCCTAGTGAGCGCACAGAAGTTATGCAAATGTAATTATGTTAAGCACATTCACAAATAAATAGTTATGTAAATAAAGTACTAAATGAATAAAGGTAAAGTAAAAAAAATCAAAACGAAGATAAATGATATTCATAATGTTTCTTTATTCATCTTTCAACTTTATGTTGATATAAAAGTCCATGATAAGACAAACACGAATCGAATGAAGGCAACTCGATTTTCAAACGAATGGCAATTTCATGTTTTGATCAATAGATCCAATCCTCGTGCACAAATCGATTCTGATATTGCTGGTTTTATCATTCGACTTCGATGATCAAATGGAATATCATAAGAAAAGATAAAAGAGTATTTCTTTTAGTGACGTAAACAAATTTAGTTGTGAGTATCTAAAGAAATATAACTGGAGGAAATTTGGTTTCGTTCTTAAAGAACTAAGGTCGCAAAGAATTTTCCCCCAAATCAACTCGGGGCCTTAATTTTTTTTTTTTTTAAGCAATCATACTGCCTTAAGAAATCATGTTTGGATAAGGCAATATATCTTTGTAATATTCGCACATTTCATTATGTGATGAACGACGCTATTGGATTTGCCTTATAGGTTGATTTTCTTCGAAAATCTTTGCGATCGGATTCACTGTATCTGAGTTAAGCCTATCTGCACTTGTTTGGCCAGGAGTGATTAGACCTTCTTGCGAGGTCACCGGTTATCTCATCAAATCAGCTCTCGATTAACATTAAAAAAAGGGGGATTATGGGGGACCAACGGGTACCGCTTAAGCATTTTTGGCTAAATAGAGGGCGCATGGAAGTAGATACGAGTAGTGCAGTCCCGATTTAATACGAATCACAGATGTGAATAACAAATCTTCCCTCTGTAGTGTATTTACAAATTGCAACATGACGAATAGTGAGCGGGTGAGGATCGGTATATGTCATGAATGGGGTTAGGTCGTGATCGTCGAATACGTTGATGACTCCCTGCTCGTACGTGACGAGGATTGACAGCGTTCTATTGCTACTCAGTCCATCAGATGGGTTGTGTTCCGAAGCTACCACACATCCAACCTTACACCGACAAATAAGATGAGCACTTCCTCCTATATCTACGAGAACAAAACAAAAACAGATGAAATGAATGCTTACTGTTGGCCACAAGCATTAAACAAACATCGGTGTATCCAGACATTTATAAACAGGGGGGGGGGGCACAGTTGTGTCCTTTTAAGCTAATGACCAACAGGTTCATAAATGATTCCACGGTAACATGGGAATTGGCATAATGGGGGGGGGGGGGCGGCTAAACAGGCTTTACTCGATGGATGAAATTAAAACCAACAGGGCCATTGGCATTGGTTAGGGAAGGGTGTAGGAGGCAGCGTCTTCATTCCCTTTTTATCTTTTTTTTTCTGGGCATTTTAGCCATTTGATTGGGGATCCTTTGCCCCCCCCCCAGACGCGGATCCAGGGGGCCGATCGGGTTTCCCCCCCCCCCCCCCGTTAAAAAAAAATTAAAAAAGGAGAGAGAGAGAAGGAAAGAGGAAGAAGAAAAGAAAAGAGGGAAGAAGGAGATCGGGGGGGGGGGGGCAAAAGGACTTGCCTCCCAGGCTGTTACCTCCCCCCCCCCCCCCCCACAATCAAAAAATAAAAGAGAAGGAAGGAAAGGGAAAGAAAAAAGGAAAAGAGGAGATAAAGGGAAGGAAAAAAGAGGAAGAAAAAAAAATGAAGGGGGATATCAGTTGCAATTGTCCCGCCTACAACTTGTGAATCGGGAGGAGGGGGGGGGCAAAAGGCCCTTGCCTCCCCCTGTCCCCCCTAAAAAAAAGAGAGAGAAGGAAAAGGAAAAGAGGAGAGCTAAAAGTAAAAGGAGGAGAAAAGAAAAGAAAAAGGAGAAAAGAAGGGGAGATCAATTGCGGTTAATCCCGCCAACAATGTGTTAGAAAGGGTGGAGGCCGAAATGACCTTGCCTCCCCCCCCCCCCCCAGCAAACCTAAAAGAGAGAGAAGGAGTGGAAGGGAAAGGGAAAGAGGAGAGAAAGGGAAAGAGGAGAGAAAGGGAAAGAAAAAAAATGAAGAAAGGTAAGGGATATATCAGTTGCAATTTTCCCGCCAACAAGGTGTAGATGGGGGGGGGGGGGGGGCAATGGTGTACTGATAGAGGAGGGGGGGGGGGGCTTTGGGGAAATAAAATTCAAACCTGGTTTATTTCTAATTCCATAACGGTGGTTTACAAATAATGCTGAAATGACATAATTTTCCGACATTTTTCCTCACTTTTAAGTAAATTAAACTTTTTTATGCGTTTGTTGGAAAATGACAAATTCCCAAATTTACAGCCAGGCAAAAAAATGCTTCTTGAGATGCCTACATGTCATGGCCCGCGGAACGGCGGTGATCGGAATCCTCGAACCCCCCCCCCCCCCCCCCCCCCCCCATTTTTTGAAAAAGTATAATAAAGAGAAATAAAAAGAAAGAGAGCAAGAAAGAAAAAATAGTTAACTGCCAGTGTCACATTATAATGAGGTATCAAAATATGCTCATCTGACCATGATTAAATGCTTAAAACCACGAGGGCTCTACCCCCTGGATTCCACCTAGGGCCGTAAGGCGGGCCCTTAGATGCTCATCTGACGGTATTTTAATGCCTAAAACCCCTAATTTCTGGGGGCTCTGCCCATTGGACCCCACGCCAAATAGTGTCCTGCCAGTGTCACAAAAAATAAGGTATAAAAAAATGCTCATCTGACCGTAATTAAACGCCTACAACCCCTAAGCTTCCGGGGGCTCTCCCCCCTGGACCCAATCAAGAGCCCTAAGGCGGGCCCCTTGATACTCATCTGACCGTAATTGAGTGCCTAAAGCACTTGGGCTTCCGGGGCTCCTCCCCCTGAACCCCACGCCAATTAGTGACCTGCCAGTGCCTCAATTAGGTATCAAAATAATTCTCATCTGACCGTAATTAAATGCCTAAAACCCCTGAACTTCCGGTGCTCTGCCCCCTGGACCCCGCCTAGGGCCCTAAGGCGGACCCCTGAATGCTAATCTGACCGTACATTATTGCCTTAAACCCCTGAGCTTTCGGGGGCGGACAAGGTATCAACATTATGTTCATCTGACCGCAGGTGCGTAGCCAGGGGGGGGGGGGCGGTGGTGTGGTCCCCCAAAAAACGGCCAACCAAAAAAAGAGAGGGGGTGAAAAGGAAGAGAACGTAGAAAACAAAAAGGGAGTAGACAAAGAACATTTTTGAAATTCAGACAAGGATTAAGAGTCGAGAACGGTAGAACGAAACGTCTTCTTTCTCTTATGAATTAGTGAAACGTCAATGCTTCCGCGCTTCTCGCGGGGAAAGGGGAGGGGACACTAAATTCAGACGAGGATTAAGAGTCGATTACAACACAACGAATCGTCTTTTTTCTCTAATAAATTAATGAAACGTCAATGCTTCCGCGCTTCGCGCGAGGAAAGGGGAGGGGAAACTGAATTCAGACGGGGTTAATTTTCGAGAACGGTACAACGAATCGTCTTCTTTCTATAATAATTTAATGAAACATCGAAGCTTCCGCGCTTTGCGCGGGAGGGGGGGGGGGGTGGAAACTGAATTTAGACAAGGATAAAGAGTCGAGAACGGTACAACGAATCGTCTTCTTTCGCTAATCTTTCGTGCTTCGCGCGGGAGGGGAGAAACTAAATTCAGACGAGGATTTTTTATGAGAGCGGTACAACGAATCGTCTTCTTTCTTTAATAATTTATTGAAATGTCGAAGCTTCCGCGTTTCGCGGAGGAGGGAGGGGGAAACTCGCCCCTCCCTGCACCCACCCACCCCAAAAAGAGAACAAAGACGGCATCCATGGAAGCCATGTGAGAGTGTCCACCTTTTTTCGCTTTTACTTTCACCCTTGCATTCTTTCCTGAATCAGAGTTTTCTCACACCTTGTAGACTCGTGCAGGTTATGATCTTGTATGTGTGTGTGTGTGTTTGCGTGCGTGTGTGTGTGTGTGTGTGGGTGTGGTGGTGTGAACGTGTGTGTGTGTGTGTTGTGTGTTTGTGCGTGCGCGATCGCGCGCGCTTGCGTAAATTAGTGTGGGCGTGTGCTCCCGCTAGTATGTGATGGCTATCGCCGATCATCCCCCACTCCTCGGTACGGATTTACGCCCCTGTCCATTACATATGGTGTTTTAATTATTATGATACTAAGAAAGGTTTGATTGTCGTGCACTAATCAAGAACCTAAGGTTACCTGCTTACAACTCTTATCAGGTGGGCTGTATCTATACAGACCACCTTATAATTTTGTTAAAATTGCCTTTATTATTATTTATTTATTTTATTTCTAACCACTTTTTTGTTAACAAGATAACTTGAAAATGGCTAAATCAAATAACTTGAAATTTGGCACACATATGTATAGGCATATGGAGAAAACACGGTAAGGTTTAAAACCTTGACCTTGACTGATGACGTCATCTAGGCGCCATTTTGTGAAATTTTCTGAAAATTTACTCATGATCATATTTTCATAACGGTAAATCATTTCTCATTCATATTTATCATGATCAAGGTCAATATCAGTCCGGTCAATTTCATGTCAAAAAACGCGCGCGTGCGCGTACGTCCGCGCGTTAGTGCGCGCGCAAAATTTTATAATGCTGAGAATCGTTTCAAATTTATTTTGCATACGTTTAAGGCCATTTTAAGCATTTTATAAAAAATCGCGCGTACGAGCATGCGCGCGCGTTTTCGCGCGTAACACCATTACAAAACATAGAATCGCCATTTTTTTTTCTTTCATGATATTTCTCATATTTTTTCAAGGAATTTGATACCATGTTTATCTCTTTATGACCATTATTAACAAGATGAGCGTAAATTCAAGATAAATGTCAGTGCGCGCGAGCTCTTTTAATACATAGCATATATGGGCAAAAACATGCCTATACAAAATCCGTTATAGCTCTTTGGAATGCACCGGGATCCTCAATTTTTTTTCATATTTAGATAGAGTATGAGTCGGAAATATGATTCCATGTCTCATTTGGCCATTAAGTGTATCGTGACATCATTACAATGGCCTTGGAACTCAAAATACGAATTTGCATATTATGACGTCAGCATATTTATGTAAAATTGATTGTATCTCTGTAAATATTGATCAATTTTCTTCAAAATTTCGATATGTTGTAGCTGAGACAATTCTCTACAAGCGCAGTAATAATTATTTTTCATTTTGATGACGTCATCATAGTGAAAATTTTGATTAAAGGCCTCATGTCAAAAACTTCATAATTTGCGTGTTATGCCTATAGAAGGTGAATTTAGTTCACGTTATGAATCTACATGATATTGTTTTTTAAGAATTTGTAAGCAGTATGTCGCTTATTTTCCTCTATTTTGTCTCAAATTTTAGTTGACCAGCCCACCTATACTTGTTCCAAACAAGTATTATATGTCTAGTCAGGTGGGCTGTATAACGTACAGACCACCTTATAATTTCGTTAGAATTGCCTTTATTTATTTATTTATTTATTATTTATTTTTCTTATTTCTAACCACTTTTTTGTTGGCAGGATAACTTGAAAATGGCTCAATCAAAAGCCTTTAAATTTAGCACACATATGTATAGGCATATGTACAAAGCACAATAACGTTTTCAACATTAAACATTACTGATGACGTCATCTAGGCGCCATTTTGTAAAATTTTACGAAAATGAACTTATGATCATATCTTCATAACCAAAAGTTATTTCTCATTCATATTTATCATGATCAAGGTCAATATCCGTCCGGTCAATTTCAGGTCAAAGAACGCGCGCGTGCGCGTACGTCCGCGCGTCAATGCGCGCGCAAAATTTTAAAATGCTCAAAATCGTCTTAAAATCATTTTGCATACGTTTGAGGCCATTTTAAGCATTTTATAAAAAATCGCGCACACGCACATGCGCGCGCGTTTTCGCGCGTAAAACTATTACACAACATAGAATCGCCATTTTTTTTTCTTCATAATATTCTACATATTTTTACAAACAAATAGATGCCATGGTTGTTTCTTTATGACTATTAAAAACGGAATGATCGACCGTTAAACAAAATTTCCGTGCGCGCGAGCTCTTGTAATACATAGCATATATGGGCAAAAACATGCCTATACAAAATACATTGTAGCTCTTTAGAATGCAAGGTGACGCCAATTTTTTTCATATTTTAATAGAGTATGATTCGGAGATATTTGTTCATGTCTCATTTGATCCTCAATTAACTCATGACGTCATCATAATGGCCTCCGAACTCAAAATTCCAATTTGCATATTATGACGTCAGCATATTTATAGAAAATTGATTGTATCTCTGTAAATATTGATCGATTTTCTTCCAAATTTTGATACGTTCTAGCTGAGACAATTTTCTACAGATGCAGTTCTAATTATTCTTTATTTTGACAAAGGCATCATGGCGTATTTTTGCGATTAAAGGAGGCATGTCAATTTTTCACATTTAGCGTGTATTCTCTATGGGACATGACTTTTTTTCAAAACTCGATTCTACATTCCCGTCTTTCGCGAGCAATATCTACGTCGTTTTAGCTTCGTTTACGCTGTACTTCGAGTTTGTTGTAGCTGAGACGATAAGATATCTCAAATGTGCCCTTCATTTTGTCTCAAATTTTAGTTGGACCAGCCCACCTATACTTGTTCCAAACAAGTATTACAAATCTAGTTCCATATGGTGTTTTAATTATTATGATACTTAGAAAGGTTTGATTGTCGTGCACTGATCAAGAACCTAAGGTTACCTGCTTGCAACTCTATTCCATATGGTGTTTTAATTATTATGATAATCAGAAAGGTTTGATTGTCGTGCACTAATCAAGAACCTAAGGTTACCTGCTTACAACTCTTATTCCATATGGTGTTTTAATTATTATGATAATCAGAAAGGTTTGATTGTCGTGCACTAATCAAGAACCTAAGGTTACCTGCTTACAACTATTATTCCATATGGTGTTTTAATTATTATGATAATCAGAAAGGTTTGATTGTCGTGCACTAATCAAGAACCTAAGGTTACCTGCTTACAACTCTTATTCCATATGGTGTTTTAATTATTATGATAATCAGAAAGGTTTGATTGTCGTGCACTAATCAAGAACCTAAGGTTACCTGCTTACAACTCTTATTCCATATGGTGTTTTAATTATTATGATAATCAGAAAGGTTTGATTGTCGTGCACTAATCAAGAACCTAAGGTTACCTGCTTACAACTATTATTCCATATGGTGTTTTAATTATTATGATAATCAGAAAGGTTTGATTGTCATGCTCATAATAAAGAACCCTACGTAACCTGTTCAATTTATTCGTTTTTTGCTCCCGAAAATTTGAGAATCGTGCCGGCCGATAATTCGCTCAAGCCCCCCCCCCCCCCCTGGATCCACCACTGGTGTCCAACAATTTTTCACAAATAGCTAAAATTTCTATTGTGCAAAATGTACGACTCCGGAGAGTCTTTGCATTTTAGAGTACCTAGATAATATGCTTTCCATAATACCTAAGGCAACCTGTTTACGATTCAATTCCATATGGTGTTTTAATTATTATGATAATCAGAAAGGTTTGATTGTCGTGCACTGATCAAGAACCTAAGGTTACCTGCTTACAACTCTATTACATATGGTGTTTTAATTATTATGATAATCAGAAAGGTTTGATTGTCATGCACATAATCACGAACCAAACGTAACCTGTTTACAATTCTACTTTTACAAACGGTGCTTTTATTGTAGCTTATTTGCTAAGGAGTATAATCAATCCATCGGAGTGAAAACATGATTGGAATAAGTACATACAATCCATGATTGTGCAAATCGACATCTGGGGCAGGCAACGTTCTGCCAGATTTTAGCTTTATATTCAAACAACATTTTGCGTACCTTTTTAAAGTTTTGTCAACAAAAAAAACCTATAGACGCCCTGTATATATTTGAAATGTAGATTTATTTTGCTGAGAGAATATAAACAAATTGTTGCTGAGACATGTTGAAGAAAAGTGGTCTAATGGATAAAAGAATAGATTACACTTTTCTACTCATTATTGAATACAGAGAGGGGAAGTCCACCCTGATATTAAGTTAGCTTCATTAGAAGCAGAACAACAATTTGGGTTTTTTGCTGTACGCAGAAAATCTAAATGTTGTATTCTTTCATCAATATTCGACTTTAAACGCATTTGTTTTGAAAACCCTTGCAGAAACATGTCTTAAATTAGATCCTCTTCCATCAAACTGTTGGGGCTCCTAACGTTTAAGAGGCTCAACACCAGGCGCGGATCCAGGATTTCTTAGGGGGGGGGGCCATATTTGAAATTATGCTAGCCAAATATCGGTACGTAATGGTGACCAGCATTGACGTAGTGGGAGTACAGGGAGGGGCGATTCCCCCTCCCTACTCCACAAAGCGCCGAAGATTTGACGTTTCATTAAATTATCAGAGAAAGAAGACGATTTGTTGTACCGTTCTCGAAAATAATCCTCGTCTGACTTCAGTTCCACCACCTCCAGCGCGAAGCGCGGAAGCTTTGACCTTTCATTTACTTATTAGAGAAACAAGAAGATTCGTTGTACTGTTCTAGAAAATAATCCTGGTCTGAATTCAGTTACCCCCCCCCCCCTCCCGCGAGAAGCGCCGAAGCTTTTACGTTTCATTAAATCATTAGAAAAAGAAGACGATTCGTATAACCATTCTCGACTCTTAATTCTTGTATGAATTCAGTCCCACCATCCCCCCCCCCCCCCCTGCGCGAAGCGCAGAAGCGTTGACGTTTTATTAAATTATTAGAGAAAGAAGACGATTCGTATTACCATTCTCGACTCTTAATCCTTGTCTGAATTCAGCCCCCTCCCTCCTGCGCGAAGCGCGGAAGCTTTGACGTTTTATTAAAATCATTAAAGAAAGAAAACGATTCGTTGCACCGTTTTCGACTCTTAATTCTTTTCTGAGCGGAAGCTCAGTGGTTTTAGGCATTTGATTACGGTCAGATGAACATATTTTCATATCTTATTTGTGACACTGGCAGGACACTGATTGGCCTGGGGTCCAGCAGGCGGAGCTTCCAAAAGCTCAAGGGTTTTAGGCACTAAATTACGGTCAGATGAGTATCAAGGGGGCCGCCTTAGGGCCCTTGGTTGGGTCCAGGGGGCAGAGCCCCTGGAAGCTCAGGGGTTTTAGGCGTTCAATTACGGTCAGATGAGCATTTGTTGATACCTTATTTTGTTGCGACACTGGCAGTTTACTATTCTTTCTTTCTTGCTCTTTTTCTTTCTATTTCTCTTTAATATACTTTGTCAAAAAATTGGGGGTGGGGGGGGGGGGGGCTGGAAGCTCCCGGTTCCCGTCGTTCCGAGGGCCCTGACATGTAGGCATCTCAAGAAGCATATTTCTTGCCTGGCTGTAAATTTAGGACTTTGTCATTTTACAACAAACTCGGAAATCTCGGAAAATTATGTCATTTCAGCATTATGTGTAAACCACCGTAACGGTTATGGAATCAGAAATAAAACCCCTCCCCGATCAGTACGCCAGTGCCCCGCCCCCGCCCCCGCCCCCTTCTTCTGATCTACACGTTGTTGGCGGAAAAATCGCAACTGATCTCCCCTACCTTTCTTCTTTCTTTTTTTTTTCTTTCCCTTTCTACATTTTTTTTGGGGCCTCGGAAATTGGAAAAATTACGTCGTCAGATATTTCGTTCAGTGGCTTGGGGGGGGGGGGGGGGGAGGGTGAAGGAACACATTTTTTCAACAAAAACAAATCTATCCCCTTTTTTCCTTCTTTTCTTTTTCTCCTTTTTTTTCCCTTCTTGTTTTTCCTTTTTTTTTCTCCCTTCTTCTTTTCCTTTTTTTGCCCTCCGGTCCCCCTGGATCCGTCATTGTCCCACACTAGAGGATAGGAGGGAAATGTTGACAATGAAATTTGCGAGTAACCTCACAAAGGAAACGTCCCCCTTCCATCTGGCTCCCCCTACCGCGAGATTCTCGCACTTCCCGTAACCGGCGCAACGCTAATGACTATTCAGAAATCAAGTGCAAAAATGAGCGCTACAGAAAGAGCGCGCTTCCCTTCATTGTGAGGTTACTCAATTAAAAAATTTAATACTGTTATGACAGATCTCTTGTTCTTAAATGCTGCAGGGGCGTAAATCCCGGGGGGGGATGGGGGGGATGGGGGGGGGGCTGCATCCCCCCTGGGATTTCAACAAAAAAAAGAGAGAAAAAAAAAAGGATGAAGAAGAAGAAAAAAAAATGTGATTGTTTCAATTTCAGCATAATGCATGAGAAATTAGTTTTTTTTTTTTTAATGTATAACTGTTTAGCCTACACGTATACAATATGCCACGATCATTAAGAGTAGTTGTGCGACATGCGCGAAAAACACTTCATAAACTTCGGAATAAAGTTTCGTTATTTTGCAAGGTATTATTATAGCCCAGACGTAAAGTGCGCCAACGCGCGAGCGCTTAAAAAGTGCAATCATGTACAGTAGATGCCCGGTTCCCCCCACTCAGTGTTATTTAGGGTACGCGTATGCTCGTTCCCTCCCTTTGAAAGCACCCCCACCCTATCTCAGGACTGCCAACATTTCTGAATCCCCCTTTCGCCGGCTTTCCGCTGTCTTGTCCTGCCTTGGAGACCCCCCCCCCCAAATCCGGAACACTACTAAATGTACCACACCCCCCCCCCCCCCCCCCCCCCCCCAATTTCAGGTGAGCTCTAGTCGATCGAAGGGGACTGGGGGCCAATGTTTTTACTTTTCAAAATGAAATAATCCTGAATGAGCTTTCAAAGCTAGCAGGAATTTCAGGAATTTGATTCCGGGATTTGATCAATTTTTTTATGATATTCAAGATATTTTATAACCTCCTTTTTACATTTCTCAGGAGTCCAAAGAGAGAGAGAAAAAAATCCCACCCCCTTTTTAAAGAAATTAAGAGTCTAAAACGGTACAACGAATCGTCTTCTTTCTCGAATGATTTAATGAAACGTATAAGCTTCCGCGCTTCGCGCGGGAGGGGAGAGGGAAAAACTGAATTCAGATGAGGATTAAGAGTCGAGAACGGTACAACGAATCGTCTTCTTTCTCTAATGATTTAATGAAACGTAAAAGCTTCCGCGCTTCGAACGGGAGGGGACTGAATTCAGACGAGGATTAAGAGTCGAGAACGGTACAACGAATCGCCTTCTTTCTCTAATGATTAAATGAAACGTAAAAGCTTCCGCGCTTCGCGCGGGAGGGGGGGGGGGGGGGGGGACTGAATTCAGACGAGGATTAAGTGTCGAGAACGGTTCAACGAATCGTCTTCTTTCTCGAATGATTTAATGAAACGTAAAAGCTTCGGCGCTTCGAGCGTGAGGGGACTGAATTCAGACGAGGATTAAGAGTCGAGAACGGTACAACGAATCATCTTCTTTCTCGAATGATTTGATGAAACGTAGAAGCTTCCGCGCTTTGCGCGGGAGGGGAGGGGGGAGGACTGAATTTAGACGAGGATTAAGAGTCGAGAACGGTACAACGAATCGTCTTCTTTCTCTAATGATTTAATGAAACGTAAAAGCTTCCGCGCTTCGAACGTGAGGGGACTGAATTCAGACGAGGATTAAGAGTCGAGAACGGTACAACGAATCGCCTTCTTTCTCTAATGATTAAATGAAACGTAAAAGCTTCCGCGCTTCGCGCGGGAGGGGGGGGGGGGACTGAATTCAGACGAGGATTAAGTGTCGAGAACGGTTCAACGAATCGTCTTCTTTCTCGAATGATTTAATGAAACGTAAAAGCTTCGGCGCTTCGAGCGTAAGGGGACTGAATTCAGACGAGGATTAAGAGTCGAGAACGGTACAACGAATCGTCTTCTTTCTCGAATGATTTAATAAAACGTAGAAGCTTCCGCGCTTCGCGCGGGAGGGGAGGGGGGGGGAACTGAATTTAGACGAGGATTAAGAGTCGAGAACGGTACAACGAATCGTCTTCTTTCTCTAATGATTTAATGAAACGTAAAAGCTTCGGCGCTTCGAGCGTGAGGGGACTGAATTCAGACGAGGATTAAGAGTCGAGAACGGTACAACGAATCGTCTTCTTTCTCTAATGATTTAATGAAACGTAAAAGCTTCCCCCCCCCCATCATTACGCCAATGCTGGTCACCATTACGTACCAATATTTGGCTCGCATAATTACAAATTTGCCCCCCCCCCCCTAAGAAATCCTGGATCCGCGCCTGTACTAGGCTTTCCAGAAAGGACTCAGAATTGTCTATTTGGTCATAGATCAATGTTTTTTTTAAAGTTAATTCTCCTTTAAGAGAAAACAAGGAATATGACTTACAATGCGCTTCCTCCCCCAATGAAACATTTGTGTTGATGTTCCTGTGGTAGTACCATTATACATCATTTTCTAAGTGATGGGACTCAAAATAAAGAGTTCGCATCTTCCTGACGAAATATTCAATCTTTATGTTACTACTTGAAAGTGTGTCGTTTTATTTCGGAGTTCATTATAATAAAACACTACAGTTTGCAGCTGTCAGTATTTCGAAATATGTCCAATTCTTTTACTTTATGGTTGTCAAATTTAGCATGTGCGTGCATGTATGTATGCATGTATAAATTTATGTACATGTGTTTGGGTATGTGTGTGTTTGTTGTTGTGTGTATGTGCGTGCGCGATCGCGCGCGCTTGCGTAAATTAGTGTGGGCGTGTGCTCGTGCTAGTATGTGATGGCTATCGCCGATCACCCCCCCCCCACTCCTCGATACGGATTTACGCCCCTGCTCGGGGGCATTGGACCCCACTATTTTGAAAAAGTATATTCAAGAGAAGTAGGGAGAAAGTAAGAAAAATAAATTGTGACCTGCCAGTGTCACAAAATAATGAAGACTCAAAATATGATCAACTGACCGTCATTAAATGAAATTTCGGAGGCTTCACCCTCTTGACCCCACCAAGGGCCCTAAGGTGTGCCCCTGAATGCTTATCTGACCGTTATAAAATGCCTAAAAATCCCTGAGTTTCCGGGGTATCAAAATATGCTCATCTGAACGTAATGAATGCACCGATAGCCCCTGAGTTTCCAGGGGCTCAGCCCCTGGACCCCACGCCAATTAGTGACCTACCCGTGTCATTTATAAGGTATCAAAATATGCTCATCTGAACGTAATGAATGTCCATTGCCCCTGAGCTTCCGGGGGCCCCGCCCCTAGACTCCACACCAATTTATGTTCCGCGAGCCTTGACGTGCAGACCTCAAAATAAGCATATTTCTCGCCTGACTGTAACTTTCGGAATTCGTCATTTTCCAACAAACTCATAAAACAGTATAATTTATTAAAAATTATGTCATTTTACAACATTTGTAAATCACTGAAATCGAATTAGAAATGAACCACTTAAGGGGGAGCCTGCCCCCTTCGAATTAGTACGCCAGTGGTGTCTAGTGGCGTATCTGGCGCTTGGTCTCGTTTGGGGGAGGCGAGATGAGCGCGAAACCATATCTTTTCCCCCTTTTCTTTTCCTCTTACTCTTTATATTCTTTCCCTTTCTCTCCTCTTTCCCATTCCCTCCCTCCCTTCTTCTCTCTCTCTCTCTCTCTCTCTCTCTCTCTCTCTCTCTTTTGCTGAGGGGGGAGGGGGAGACAAGGGCCTTTCGCCCCCGATCCACACCTTGATGGCGGGAAAAATCGCAACTGATCTCCCCTACCTTTCTTCTTCCTCTTTTTTTTTCTTTGCCTTTCTCATCTCTTTCCCTTCCCCTTCCCTTCCTTCTCTCTTTTAAAAGTTTGCTGGGGAGAAGCAAAGGCCTTTCACCCCCTACCCGAACCACATCGTCGCCGTTTTCACGAACCGGCACAGCCCAACGCGCAACGAAATAAGTACATTCTGAGAAAAACGCGTTTTACGTTTAGCCCGTTTTGAATTCGCCAGAAACATGCCTTATGTCAAATTTTATATCACAAAATACATATCAATGAAAGGAAAATATTCTGTATTTTCTATACATTCCATTTGTTAAGCATAATGACAATTACTATTAATATTACGAAGCTTTGGACTCTCGTGCCGGTTCGTGAAAATATTATTTTGCTGTTTACGTAGCAAAAATATTTTCACGAACCGGCACAAGCCACTGTGTCGTTTTTCCTATGTAACTTTACGCGCAAGACAAAAGCGCTCGCGCTGTCTTAGCGCGTATTTTATTTTCACGAACCGGCACAATCGCCTGTGTCGCGTCGTCTAGGTCTTGTTAAGCGCAAAGATATTTTCACGAACCGGCACAGCCCATTGACTTATAACGGCGCGTGCCGGTTCGTGAAAATATGAATCGTGCTTTTTGGCTCGTGTGTCGTTTTTGTCATTTGTGTAACCATGGATATCTCAAAAACTAAAGCGTTTTGGATGCTGAAATTTGGTGAGATGAAAGATTGTTGATAACTTATGCTAAAAATGCAAAAAAAAATAAAAACTACATTTTGAAGGGATTTCGGTGGCTTGTGCCGGTTCGTGAAAACGGCGACGACATGTTGTTGGCTGGATTAATTGCATCTGACCCCCCTTCCTTTCTTTTCCGTTTCTTTTCTTCTTTCCCTTTTTTTGTTCCCTTTAGCTCTCCTCTTTCCTTTTCCCTTCCTACTCTCTTTTTTTTGTCCCCCCCCCTGAGGATCAACAAATTGTTGGCGAGAAAATCGTAACTGATATCCTCCTTCATTACTTTTCTTATTCCTCCCCCACCCCTTCCCTTTGACTCCTCTTCTCCTTTTTTAATTTCCCTTTCCTTCCTTCTATCTTTTTTGGGGAGGGGGAGGGGGCAACTGCCTTGGAGACAAGGCCCTCAGTCGCCACTTCAGCCCTCCCCCTGGATCCGTGCCTGGCCGTGGGTGTGTCCCCCATACAATATGTACTGACCTGAGCAGTTTTGTAATAGCGAACATGGCCCCGTACGTACTGATCGAGCTGAGCAGCTTTGTAACAGCGGACTTGATTGGTTGCCTTCAAAATCAATTTACGAGCGTTCTGCGCATCCGTCTGGCAAAGTAACAGGCGTGTGCTATCGCACCTTGCACGCGCCTGCTGAATAACAGGCGTTGATTGGTCAATTTAGCAGACGTGTGCCGCGTTCCATACGTCTGGGGCACGTGAATAAACTCACCAACGGCTTTCCATATGAATTATTCATGAGACGTACACGTGTGCGCTGAGCAAAGAAAGACACGCGCAGATCCACTTAAGTGGAATTTCGGCCTGAAACTTTTCCATATGCCCCCTAGATCCACCCCAGAAGATCCTGTTTGTATAAATACATCCTCGATTCTCTGGATAATCAGTCGTTGAATATTGCTTTCTCGGTTGAGGTGGTTGAGGTGAAACAAAACCCAAATGATGTCGAGAACACTGCTCTTATCTGGCTTAGTAGCCATGCTTATGGCCTACTCCCTTGCCAAACCACTGAGGAAACAAAAGGGCTACACTAAAACGAAAGTGGTGAGTGACTCCCATTTAGTGAATTTATATATTCTCGGAGCTACAAGAGTTTATACAAGATTGTGAAACAATCATAACCAATATAAACAGACTAAATCTAGTTGATAAAGTGAGCGATAAAATTTAAAAAATATTTACAAAAGAGAAGGGAAAAGGTTACATTTGATTTACAAAGAAAATACATCCTTTTTATTCACTGGATACATTTATGGAACTGCTTCAAGCTTTTTTATGGGACTGTAAAAATAGAAATTCTTGTTGAGCCACGGGTTCTATTTTTTATTTACTGGACAAGCAAGAGTTTGAGTTCATAGATATTGTTATCATATTTGTTTCAACTTCTTTATAGGAAGGTAACAAGGTAATTAAGCCTCTTTAAAAAAAAACTGCCGCGACAAAACAAAGTGAAATAAGCAAATAGTGCGCTTCGTATTTCTGCATGTATCTTAGATGACAACACTGTAAAAAAATAATAGTCGAAATAACTCAATAAAATTGAGGAAAAGAATTGCCTTATTTTTATTAAGTAAATATTACCTACGGCATCTTAAGTAGAATTTACTTATTTTGCTGAATAAATTTTTACTCAGTTAAATCGAGTTACATTAACGTAAATAATTTAAGTATTGTAATCATTTTAGATAATTAAAAAAAAGCTATGATAGGATTACATATTGCACGATTTGGTACCCATCTAATCTAACAAGTAACATCCACTAATCATTCACTACTTCTATTTAAGATCTAACCGTATATATATATATATATATATCTACCACCATCACAAACTATTACATACGCTTCAATTCGACACATATTGAAAGGCTCCAAATTTTATATATACTTGATCGTAGCATCTTAAAGGAAAATTGGTTAACAATTTCCTGAAATATCAAGTTTTTATTTGTTTTGAACTGGGTAACAATTAAAAATTGTCGTGTCTTTTCTTAGCGATGTTAAATGAATTAGTAAATGTTTTAAAGTCCTTAAATTTTCATTCAACCACAAAAAAGAATTGTTTTATTTAAAAAAGAGTTTAATTTGGTCTTAATGAATATTAATAAATTATGTAAATATTTCTATTACGCACTGCATCGGTCCTTACTTTAAAAAGATAAGAATAATCAACATAAATTGTTTGAGTAATACGTATAATTTCTGATTTTGAGTTAAAATTACTAAATTAATACAAGCTGAAATTACTTAAAGTTCTTATGTATTTGATTTTACTTAAATATTCCACGTATGTTCTACTAAATTGAAAGTTTGAGTTAGCAAGACTTAAATTTAGTGCGTAAGTGGCAAAACTAATGTTTTCAAGTAAATTCTACATGGAAAAAATATGTAAAAATTACCAATGAACAAATTCTTTTTTACAGTGTAGCACCATTCTCACGAAACTACGATCCGTAAAAAAAAATAAGTTGATAATCGATGGGTAAAAAAAAAAGATTTTCTGTCTTTAACTGCGATTTCACAGGTAATTGAGCGCTACTGGTATTGTGTTCGTGTGTTCTTAGTGAATGCAACAAGTAATTGAGTTGGTGTTTTCTCATGAAGAGTACTTTGTGCCTGAAAAAAAAAATACGGTCAAAAGTAACGAAATTTGGCAATTTGTAAATACAAAACTGTAATCACTATGGTGAACTGTTCAATTTTCGGTGATATTGAAATTGTGATCATTTTCACTACGTTATTTTAATGTTTATTTTCCATATTTTCCATTTGAACTTCGTGGCATCTAACATCATCGCTAATGCAACATCACTGAATAGAGTTTGACAGAAATGCTGCTATTATATTGGTCAACCATGTGGAATATTATGTAAGGGGCTCTGAAAGAAAGTTAATGAGCCAAATACAAAATCGTCGTAAATTTGTTACAGCTTTTCGATCATGATCCATTTCTCTCTCCCTCTCCCTCCCCCTCCCCACATTTACTCTCCCTCTCTCTCTCTCTCTCTCTCTCGCTCTCCTTCCCTCATTCTCAATCTCTCTGTTTTATGTAACCACAGCCTCAGATCAAGAAAGTAGAGTTCAATGGCGAAATCCTTGAGATCGCGGTAGAAGAAGATGACCCCTTCCATCGCCCGATCCCAGCAGATGAGGGCTATTCCCCCAATGCCTACGAAACAGACATGATGCTTAACCCAGAGCAGGAGGCAGCCTTGAGCGATCCTAAAAACTCCCGTAACAAGCGAAAGGCCAGTAAGGATACCACGAAATATTGGCCAAAGAAAATCATTGACCAAGCAACAAGCCAGCATGTTATCAATGTTCCCTATGAATTCGGACTCGGTAAGAAATGTCCACCTGTACTCCTCGCTGTTTTCAGTCTTACGATACTATTTAGGGATGGGGTTACCCTACAGTTAGTATAAGCCCCTTGATTTTAAGTTAAGAGCATGATTGTGACTTATTTTTGGCAACCTGTGTTTTGTTATAATCAGAAGGAAATAAATTGGTTGTTTAAGGCTTACAATCATGTTTAAAAGATTAGTAATTCAGAGGTTTTATCAATAAGCGTATTATTAGTCATCATGAAATTGGTGGAGGTGGGGGATCTTTAGTGTTTTTTGATGAAGCTAATCTGGATTCAGATTTTATATTCTTTATTTTGTGTATGGGTTTTGTCAATGTGTGTATGTGAGAGACAGAGAGATGTAGGGGGTGGGATGGGGTAGAGACAGAGAGATAATTGTATTTGCACTGACACATACATTTTACTATGCTTTGATTTGATGCTCAAGTGGATTTTGAAACTGTGCAGTTCCCCCAAAAGGAGACAAAGGGAATACCACGGATATTACAGAAATTATTTTGAAGTCCATATGCTTCATTGGTCAAAATTAAAATTATGATCTCAGTAAAGAATAGACCTAGCTGGGTTTCAATAGATACACCTTTCATTTTGTTCCGTGATATTATGCATGATCACGTGTTTATTCCTTTTTAAATTAAGTGTAAGTCACAAAACACCAGCAACTGTCCAGTGTACATTTTTGGAAATTGGTTGTCGATGGTCGCTTCTTTTTTTTCTTTTTGGTTAGAAGTCGACTTTTGATCATGAGTCTAGTGTGGTTTAGGATTTAATTAACATTATCTAGATTGTATTCAGTTGTACAGCGCGCTCTTCTGGTTCATAGTATAATGTTTTGGTTGTGTTCATGATTTGTCCTTTTTATGGTCTTCTCTTTTGTTGTTGTTGAGACAAAAATGTATATAATGCGATTTTAATTGATTTATTTTTATTTTTTCTCTTCTCTTCTATTCATTATTTGTTGTATCATGCTATTCTTTGTTATTTAGTCGTAGTCACGTCGATTGGAAAAAAAAGACCCACTGGTTTAAAGCTATTAAGTTCTTATGGCTGTGTTTATTGTATTCACTATTTTCTTGATTGTGTCTTTGCCGAATAAATAATGATGATAATAATATTAATAATAATATTCATCATCATGATCATCATCTCATTTCATGAATTCCCAACGGTTTCCTTTAACTTTCATGTCGTCATGATGAGCAGGGGTTGATAGAACTGCCATCAAGGCTGCTATGGCTCATTGGCAGGATCAAACATGTGTCAGATTTGAAATACATGATCCCTCAGTATCATCTCTTTGGCAACACAGGCTCAAATTCATAAAGAGCGACGGGTAAGTTCATCCAACCATGTGGGCGTGTGTGTGTGTGTGTGTGTGTGTTTGTGCTCGCGCGCGTGGGTGGATGGGTGGGTGGATGTTCATTCATTATAACTGTACCCCCAAAACGAGGACGTCCTCGGTTCGAGAAGCCTGTAAATTGTTTATAATTCGAGGCCTTTTATAAAGGCATGAGAGAGGTACGTTTATTTAGGTGGTCTAATCGCACAGAAAGAGTAGGTCATCGGTTATCACGGTTATGAAGTAAATTTCCAGATCGTCCTTGGTAAAAATATACAAATGTCTGTCCTAGAATATGCTATAATATACTGATGTACGTAGCTAGGCCAAAAGAACAATCATTTGGTCGTCCTCGACCGCCCGCTCGTCATTTTCGGGCCGCTCGTATTTTTTTTAATTTGTATCATTATTATTTCTTTTTTTAATTCCATCTTCTTCTTTGTTTATTTGTTTTTGTTTATTTGTTTGATTGTTGTTGTTGTTGCAATCTAAAATGCCAAACATACCATTTTATGCATTTTGCTAGGATCAAAATGCGTCCTATTGCCAGTTTGGTCTTTTCAGTACGCAATTCTGTATTTATTAAACTTGCCATTTTTATTTTTCAATGTCAAAATGCCGTTCATTTTTTAAATCAGATTCTGAGCATTCTTAAACTCATTTTAACGCCCATCTATACGTCTAGTTTACAGCAGGGATTAGACCACCCTGCAAGGTCAGTGGACGGGTGGTTATCTCATCAAATCAGCTCTCAGTTAAAATAAGATAAAGAGGATCGTGGGGGACCAGGCGCGTACGCAGGGGGGTGGTTTTGGGGTTAAACCCCCCTCAGTTTTTGTTATGTGTATGTTTTATGTATGTTTTTTTGGAAACCCCCCCCCCCCCTTGAAAAAAAATCCTGCGTACGCCACTGTGGGGGACCAATGGTAACCGATTAGGCATTTGTTTGCTATTTAGAGGGCGCAAGTAGTACAGTGGGGTTATAAAAGGTGCTGTATTTCAAAGCCAAAAATACTTTCTGTGTTGGTCTTGATATTCATTGTACATTAAACTAGTCTTTTCCCATATTAAAGTGTTTTATAGACTTTGTTTGTTTTATTAAATGCTTGACATCCCAACGATTTAATTTTTTTAATGGAAAAATATTCATTAAAAAAAAAAAAAAAAATTGGGGTGGTGAAAGACACAAAATATGAAATTTGAAATAAAATTAAAAAAAATAAAATATCCGCCCGCCCACCTCTACTCCAGAAAAGCAATCGAGGACAACCAAAAGATTTTTTTTTTTTTTTTTTTTTTTGGGGGGGGGGGGGGGGGCCTTATGAGTCCTCGATTGACACCGCAAATGTGTATGCTTGTGTACGTGCATGTGGTGCTGGTGGGTTATTTTGCTTTTACGCGTACCAATCACATCTAAATGTTTACGTCTGGGCATGTGTTTATTTGTGCCATATTAATATACAGATTTGACTCAAAAGAAAATAAAGAATCAAAGCAATGCTTTACCTCTGAATATATGTGTCCTCATGCACATATAGATACACACATTAAACACAGGTGAAAGGAAATGAGAGAATAATGGTTGCGTAGCTCAAATCAAAGTTCCCAACCCCTCATCCTCCTTTTGAAAATTTGTGCAAAGGTTAACAAAAAATGTCTCATCGAATCCTGATCCCCGCCACGATTAGGTCGATGAGATGGGCTTGTGGTTTCGGCGTCACCAGCTCAGTTCAAAAGGCCTGTTTGCTGATTTTATGAATAAATAAAAACTAAATTTTCTATTGTCAACCGAAGAGCTTGTCATAGACTTGCCCGATATAGCAACAACTAAGTATGCAAAGTATGCAAAGTTGAATTAATCCATAGAGATACCATTATTTATAGCAGGTGAATGAAATGGCTGGTAATCACGCAGGGGTTAGGAAAAAAACAATGAATTGAAATACATTAGTCATGTTAGTATAACCGGTCTGTCGACCGACAGATTAACAAATCTTCAATCTTCATTGAATTAATTAATCCCTTAGTTGGGGGCAGGCGACGAAATATGAGAATTAAGGTTGCGTCGCTTGAATCAAAGTGCCGGGCGGACACATATTTTGTTCAACCTTTGCAAACTTTTCCAAAAGGGAGGACAGCAATGGGGAAACAGTATATTTACAGAGTGACATACATGTAGAGAATATAATTCAGTTCAATATTATGAGATGTACCATTCGCCTTAGTTGCGTAGTATATGATTCCAGAGAAAACCTGAGAACGAAGGCTCAGTCATTGCTATAAGATACCGGTATTAACACCTGTGAAATTTAATTCGAATTACTATCTTCTTCCCTGTAGATGCTATTCATATCTTGGCCTGCAGTCAAAAATTGGCTTCCAAGATGTTTCTATCGGAAAAGGGTGTACTCGGGTAAATATAATGATCTACAGTACATTTAAAACAAAAGCCTTGTTGACACATACCCGGATAAAGTACCTTGTCATATTAAAAATAAAATAATAATAATATTTTAAAAAAACGCCAAGGCAAACTGAAATTGCATATTAAGCAAATAGTGAAGTGAAGTGAACGTAACATGTCTTTCAACGGGTACAGACGTAAGTGAGTAAGCCTCGGGTCCTATTTTGTATGGGGGGGGGGGGGATTTGTCAATCCACTTCCATTCGTTTGCATCACTGCGATTGCAAAAACTTTAAGAAATCAACCTAAGGCGAGTTCAATATTTAAAAAACCTGTTACATCACCTATCGAAATTTGCGAATATGACAATGACGTCTTTCATAATCCGAACATGATTTCTATGTGAAAGTGTATTATCATGATTATACAGATTGCCTTTGAGTTGATTTCTAGAAAGTCTTTGCGATCCTATTTTACTCGTAAAATGCTATATTTTGTTTGTTCGTACCTTTATTCTTTAATTATGTATCATTTTGAACAATATATGTGAAGAAATGTTGAAAAATACGAAAGCAAAGTTACATTACTCTCAAATTTGAATATTTCCTAATATGAAAGAGTCATAATATAAATCCATCTTTAACATACGCACATACACATTGAGCATTTATTACTATTTTATGTAAAGATTTCACTGTACTTCCTAAATATAAATAGTATCCAAAATGCATTATTAGAAAATTATGAATCTCTAAATTACCAATCTCCATCACGTTCATGATCTTTCATATCACTTCTATCCATAAGCTCGGGACCGTTTCCCATGAGATCGGCCATGCATTAGGTTTCTGGCATGAGCAGTCGCGACCCGACCGAGATGAATTCGTCACTGTCAACTTTGCCAACATTATACAAGACAAGATGAACGCATTTCGCAAGCATACAACCGATGACGTCATGACCAACGTGCCTTACGATTACAATTCAGTCATGCACTACGGCGCATACGTAAGTTGGGGGTACTTCACTTGATTTTCCTGATTCTTTTTGTTTTGAAGTACCACGAAGTTTATTGTAGTTATTTTGGGACCCCGTGGAAAGACATATCAACTTTAACAATCAATAAACTCAAACTCAAACTCAAACTCAAGCTCAAACTCAAACTTTGTCGGTTGATCTGACACTCTGACAAATTAATTATGCCTAAAGCAGTCATTGTAATTCAGTACTGTCCTCTACAAAACACTAACAGAAATAATTCTGACATTAAAACGAATTATGCAAATTGTTTCCTGACGAGTCGGAGACAAAATTAATTTAGAACGTTTTCTATGTTTAGGAAGGGGCCATGATGACGGAAATACCTCGATTTGAATAAATTCTATTGCATGGTGAATAATTTCATGCCTGCTATTTTGCTTGATTTTGACTGTTGGAACGCCTACTAGACTTGGTCACCCAGGAGTAAAGTGCTCAAAATCGTACTAAGATGAGTATAGAAATTATGAACCTGGAAAATTGCTTTCTCCAAAAGCCAACAGGATTGCTCATATAATGTATATGTATAAAAACTGAAACAATTCTAATATGATGGAATAGAATTTAAAATGCTATAATTAGATATTTCGTAAGCAAATGACCTGTATAACAATGGGGATAAACCATGCATTAAAGTAGGATTAGAGATAAATTAAAGTTCATTGATTTGGTTATTCGACTGAGCTGTAGTACAGAGCTATGAAATCAGTGACTATTTTCACTTTTTCTTTGACCTGTTTCTATTATCTGAAATTACTTGATCACTGTCAACAAACTTGGTTGACAGGGTTTCGGCATAGACGCGAAGGTACCAACGCTTATCCCTAAGGATCCCTTAAGCATGGGAGAGATCGGCCAACGTCTCGGTCTCAGCTATCTAGATGTCAAACTGGCTAACTTCATGTACGAGTGCGACTCCCATTGCCCTGGTGCAAGCTCCTGTCACTCCGGCTTCAGAGACATGAACTGTAAATGTCGATGTCCAGAGAGTCACAAAGGGGACTATTGTGAAGTTGTTGCCTTGAATTTTCCAGGTAATTTGGTAACCAAATGAAATTCCAAGCTTAATGGAGACGCTCGAAAAACTAAGAAAAGCAAACTGGTGAAAGTTTGAATGAAATCGGAAAAACATAAGAGAGTTGTGAATTTGTGAACCTCACAAGGGGCACTTGACATTGGCTGAATCGGTAACGTCACTACGACGTATTACTGGACAGCTTACCTCATTCGCTTCAACTTCACGGTAACCAAATGAAAATCCAACCTTAATGGACACGCTCGAAAAACTAAGAAAAGCAGACTGGTGAAAGTTTGAATGAAATCGGAAAAACATAAGAGAGTTGTGAATTTGTGAACCTCACAAGGGGCACTTGACATTGGCTGAATCGGTAAAAATGTCAAAATTTATGACTCGCGGTGGGGGGCGGGGAGATGACCTATACAATATGCTATCCAAAATATATTTCATATCATAGAAATTAAGGACATTTTTTACACTACAACTTATAACGTTATCCGTGACTACTACACAATTCACGTACCAACCATATAACAACATTGCCAATACTAGATTCGCTCATTCGCATAGAACAAACATTCGTAACTCTCTTATTATTGGTCCGATTTATTTCAAACTTTCGCCATTATGTTTCTCTCCTTTTTCTGCTTCCTTTCAAATGAACTTATTACAAACGTTGGATTATCCTTTAGGAGAATTGTGTTCTTACAATCGTTTATATCAGCAAATAAGGGGGGGGGATCTAGATCTATAGGTCGCCTACCCTATTTAAGAATTCACCCTGATCACTTGTAAAAAGATTTACATAGAATATCGCTGTTAAAATCCACACTTCAGTATAATGGAAGGTTTGATCTGAATTTTGACTATTATACATAATATGTATAATATATGTATAATATAGTATTAATAACTGCTTTACGCCTCGGGCAATAGCACAATTGTAACCTTCCCTTGAGCGTATAAAAACAACTATTTCAAGAATATTAAAGCAGTCATTAATACTTTTATTTGCCGAAAAAAAGTGTCAACTTATGACACCACCTTGGCCTTTCTCTAGTTTATCTGTACGGTTGTTTTTTATGAGTGTATCTTTGAGAGTTTATTTTTAGTCTGACTCTAACTTTAGTCTAAGCAAGATATTTTTATTTTTATTTTTATTTTTATTTTTATTTTTTTTTTTTTTTTTTTTGGGGGGGGGTGGGCCCCTGTGGGGAATATGGAGAAAAACCTGCTCTTTCATAATTATGACACCTCACTTATTGAGTATCACCTTCAGGATCACGAGCAATATTGGTTTGAATCTCATTTTGGTAATTAAAACATCGACCAATTTAGCATGAGTGCGCAATGCACTCATTTGATTTGATTTATTGGTTTCTGCATCTTTTTTCGCATCTTTTTTCTTTTTTTCATCATACATTTTCATGAACATAATATGGCTTGATACAATATTTCAAGTGTATATAATTTTATACAGATAATAAACGATATTAAACAAATATATTGAATTTAAACAAATATATTGAATGCATAATTAACATACATTAGATGCAGGAGGGCTACAGAAATAAGCAAGAGATGTGTGCAATCCCTATGGGAAGGTTTTAGCGCACAATATTTTTATGGAGAATTTCACGTACCCTTTTGGTGTTCTTCAGAATTAATAAAGTCTTGACGTCATCAAGAAGTTGAAATCTTGGGAGAGTTTCTTCAGCTATTTTTGCCTTGTTTGGAATTCAGCACGATCGAGATTGACGTACGGTCGTCTGCGCTGCGCTCTGTATTAAAAAATTGGTAAATCAAGCTAGCGATCAATTCTTCGCACACGTACAACACGTATGGTATCCGCGATCGCTCAAACCAGTTTTTGAGCAAGACTCAACTATTCCTGGTAACTTGAATTTTACCCTCGAACTATCACATGGGCGTGGCATTTTTCGTTTATTTACGGGAATGGCTAAAACCATGACTGCAATTTCGACCAATCAGATGGCTGGATTTATTAAGTGAGGTATATAATCTCTTTTATCACATTCTTTTAAGGATTACCAAAACATCGCAAAGTCAAAATTTTACCCAAAATAATCTCAAACAACCTCCCTACTAAAATTTATGTTTAAATCAAAGCCCGAATCAAACCTGCGGCTCATAATTTCGAGTCTGTTATACACTATAATATTTATATTTATACCAAAAAAAATCGCGCTACAAAATGATCAAGAAGTGCCTCAAAAAAGCAAAAAAATCTTTGAGTGACCGGTTTTATCATACTCGTTTTCCCCAATAGACTGTAGTGTTATGAAAACCGTCCGGCGAACGGTTCTCAAAAATTGTTATTCCAGTCATTAATATCTTGATAATCAGACAGGCGATCGGCTTGTAAAAGTCATGGAGTTCCTGACTGACCTAAAGGTTTATAATTATCATTGCAGCATGAGCTAAAGCAAGGATTATTTCTAAAGGATCTAAGACAAAGTTACCGGATCCCTTTAAGGACGTAGGTTCCCTAGTTGATTAGCATAGTAGCACACACATGCTTTAGCAGTCACGCAAAAACAAACACTCCCCAATTGTCATTCAATAAAATCTGAGAATGTATACTATTATCTAGATCTGTTAGGAATAAATCATTGTCAAAATCATTCAATAAATTGGGATAAAAATAATTATTCCACCATTATGACCAACAGTGTATAAAGGTCACTGTCGGTCATCTTGGTCAAACTGGCCGAACTTTTTAAACAATTTAAAAACGTTCAATGAGATATTTCAATATTTCAGGATAAGCTTTTCAGTCCTCACCCTAAATCTCTGATTACAGCCCCCGTCTCCAGGACTGTAATGAAGACGATCGCAACTACTTTCCAACAATCAACTCGTGGGCAATTTCAATACACCAGTTTACGGTTGTATCAGTGCGCATGCGCAGACAGTTGACCTCAGGTCATTGGCTTTCAAACAAAGCCAATGACCCGAGGTCAGTGGTATTTATGCGTAAATTAACATTGCGCCCATGCAAATGATGATGTGCGCGCACAATGCAGCGCGTAGGCAGTGATATCATCATAATTTGCATGGGCGCAATCTTAATTTACGCATAAATACATGACCTCTAGGTCATTGGCTTTGTTTAAAATGGCGCACACACCGTAAACTGGTGTATGACCCGAGGTCAGTAATATTTATGCGTTAATTAATATTGCGCCCATGCAAATGATGATGTGCGCGCACAACGCAGCGCGCAGGCAGTGATGTCATCATAATTTGCATGGGCGCAATCTTAATTTACGCATAAATACATGATCTTTAAGTCATTGGCTTTGTTTAAAATGGCGCACACATCCGTGAACTGGTGTATACCTTTTTGTTTATCCCATGGAAATCATGTTCAGATTACTTAATACGTCTTTGCAATGGGCGCACATTTCGAAAGGTGACGTCAAATTAAGTGACGTACAAGGCCGATTAATTCGCCTTTGGTTGAGTTTTCGAAAGTAGTTACGAAGATTATGTTAACGTACGAATGTTACGTTCTTGTAATAATGGGAATAATGGCCCCATGTGTGCAAACAGTGACATAAGTGTCATTAGTTTCATTGTATTGTCTTCTTAACAGCTGATCGCGTCACTTTGACATCTCGAAATGGTGAAGTAAGTTCTCCTAACTTTGATGGAAGCACTAACTACACCCTTGATACATCGTTCATGACTTATATCAAGGTGAGAACCCAATGTATTAAAAACTGTAAAAGTGTACTAATCAACAAGAACAAAATTGAACAATGGAAACGAACAAGGCATTCTAAGATCTACCGTCCAACCATGTCGTGTCACTTCTAACCACATTTTAAAAATTATTGCGTATGTAATTTGGCGCCTGGCTGGAAGGCTCCCCGGGATGGAGATGTGCAGTGGCGGATGCAGGGGGGGGGCCGGGGCCGGGGCCCCGGGCCTCCCCCCCCCCCCTGCCAACAAAAAAGAAGGGGAAAAAGAAGGGAAAAAAGAAAGAAAAAAAAAGGGGGAAAATTTGTGTGTGTGTGTGTGTGTGTGCTAAAAATAGCAACACACAAAGAAGTGTCCCCCCCCCCCTCCTAAGCCACTGAACGAAAGATCGCTCATCTGACCGTGATTAAATGCCTTAAAACCCCTGAGCCCTGAGCCGGGGGCTCTGCCCCTGGATTTCAAAAGTCAGGCACCTGGATGCTCATCGGACGGTAATTTAATGCCTCAAACCCCTGGACCCCTCACCAATTACCTACCAGTGCCACAAAAAAGGTATCAAAATATGCTCATGTGACCGTAATTAAATGCCTAAAACCCCTTGACTTCCGGTGGCTCTACCCCCTTGGACCCCACCTAGGGCCCTAAGGCGGACGGCTGGATGCTAATCTGACGGTGATTTAATGCTTAAAACCCCTGAGCTTCTGGGGTCTAGGCCCCCTGAAAATCACGCCAATTGGTATCCTGCCAGTGTCGCAAATAAGGTATCAAAATATGCTCATGTGACCGTAATTAAATGCCTAAAACCCCTTTACTTCCGGTGGCTCTACCCCCTTGTACCCCACCTAGGGCCCTAAGGCGGGCCCCTGCATACTTGTCTGACCCCTATATAAGGTCTAAAACCCCTGAGCTTCAGGGGGCTCCGCCCCTAGACCCCACGCCAACTAGTGACCTGCCAGTGTCACCGTATGCTCATCTGACGTAATTAAATGCCTAAAGCCCTGAACTTCCGGGGCTCTGCCCCCGAACCCAACCAACGGCCCTAAGGCGGGCCCCTGGATGCTCATCTGACCGTTATCTATTGCCTAACACCCCTGAGTCTCTGCCTCCAATTCGTGACCTGCCAGTGTCACAAATAAGGTATAGAAATATGCTCATCTGACCGTAATTTATTGCCCAAAAACCCCTGAACTTCCGGACTTCTGACAGTAATTAAATGCCTGTACCCCTGAGCATCTGGGGGCTCCGCCCCTGGACCCCACGTCAATTCGTGACCTGCCAGTGTCACAAATAAGGTATAAGATTATGCTCATCTGACGATAGTTTGATGTATAACACCCCTGAGCTTCTGAGGGCTCTGCCCTTGGACCCAACACCAATTTGTGTTCTGCCAGTGTCACAAATAAGGTATCAAAATATGCTCATTTGCCCTTAATTTATTGCCAAAAACCCCTGAGCTTCTGAGGGCTCTGTCCCCTGGACCCAACACCAATTTGTGTTCTGCCAGTGTCACAAATAAGGTATCAAAATATGCTCATCTGACGATAATTTAAAATATAAAACCCCTGAGATTCTGGGGGGCTCCGTCCCCTGGACCCCACACCCTGGACCCCACGTCAATTCGTGACCTGACAGTGACACAAATAAGGTATCAAAATATGCTCATCTGACGATAATTTAAAATATAAAACCCCTGAGATTCTGGGGGGCTCCGTCCCCTGGACCCCACACCCTGGACCCCACACCAATTTGTGTCCTGCCAGTGTCACAAATAAGGTATCAAAATATGCTCATCTGACAGTAATTAAATGCCTATACCCCCTGAGCTTCTTAGGGCTCCACCCCTTGACCCCCGCCCGGAAACGTTCAGCGGGGCCTGCATGTGATGGGGAATTTTTTTGTCTACCCCCTAAAGTGTTTGCCACTGCCGGTGTCACCATAACGTACCAATATTTGGCTCGCATAGTTTCAAATTTGCCCCCCCCCCTCAGAAATCCTGGATCCGTGCCTGGAGATTTGCATACATTGTGTGCGGGTGAGCCTGAATCCAATTGCCGGGGTGATAATATACCTGTTTGGTATCTATAATATCACCCGCTGTATTAACACAAATCATTTATATTAGTTTACTCGTTTTTGTTTAATTATTATCAATATTAAAATCAGCGGCAGTAGTAGCTATACTAGTAGTAACCATTGTTGTTGTCATTGTTTTCGTTGTTTTCGTTGATGTTATTGGAAAAGACAATATTCATGTGCCCCGGAGGAATGTCTGGATGACTTTGATACACCATATAAGATGCCAACAGTGACCAGGGGCATCGTTAGACCTTTTTCATTGTGGGGGGGGGGGGGATGTAGAGGCCATCGATTACCGACAGAACTAGCCACCAACTACCCTCAAAATTAAATATCCCAATATCTACAAATTTAACCCTATAAACCCGTGGCCGAAGGCTAATTTTTTTTTCATATGGACTATCTATAGTACATGCGTATGTGCAAATTGTAATTTTCCATGACGACATAAATATACGAATTATTTCGTCAAATTAGTCAGCATCATTCATAGCTATATATTTTAATGCAGGCGCAGAGTTAGGATCTTATTTTAGGGAGGGGCGGTAGTGTGCAAGCGAATTACTTAAAGGGGTAGTTGAGTTCTGTTGCAGAGGGCGCTACACAAAATATTTTTTTTGTGAGATAATGAAAAACTGAGTGTCAAATTTGTAAGAACATAATATTTAAAAGACAAAATTATGTTTGTTTGATCAAAATCGGTTCAGAGACGGCTAAAATATAACGATTTCTAATACTTGTATACCCACCACAAATATTGAATATTTTAAATTATTAGGAAAAGAAGACGATTTATTGTACCGTTCTCGACTGTAAACCCTTGTCCGAATGAATTTTTCCCCCACCCCGCCCCCTCCCGCGCTAAGCGCGAAAGCTTTGACGTTTCATAAAATTATTATATAAAGAAGACGATTTGCTGTACCGTTCTCGACTGTTAATCCTTGTCTGAATCCAGTTTCTCTACCTCCCACGCAAAGCTCATCGACTTAAAAATTATGAGAAAAAGCAGACGATACGGTGTACTGTTCTCGACTTTTAATCTTTATCTGAAATCAGTTCAATCCCTCCCGGAAGTTTTGACTTTTCATTAAATTATTAGAGAAAGTAGACGATTCGTTGAACCGTGCTCGACTCTTAATCCTTGTCTGAATGAAGTTTCCCCCTCCCGCGCGAAGCGCGGAAGTTTGACGTTTCCTTAAATTATTAGAGAAAGAAGACAATTCGTTGTACCGTTTTCGACTCTTCATAAGCCCTAATTGTCTGAACCCAGATTCCCACCTTAGCGCAAAGCGCGGAAGTTTTGGCGTTTCATTAAATTATAAGAGAAAGTAGGCGATTCGTTGTACCGTTTTCGACTCTTAATAAGCCTTATTTGTCTGAACTCAGTTTCCCCCTTTAGCGCGAAGCGCGGAAGCTTTGACGTTTCCTTAAATTATTAGAGAAAGCAGACGATTCGTTGTACCGTTTTCGACTCTTAATCCTTGTCTGAATTCAGTTTCCCCCTTCCCGCGCGAAAAGCATAGACGTTTGAAAGAAGACGATTCGTTGCACCGTTTTCGACTCTTATTAAGCCCTATTTATCTGCATTCAGTTTCCCCCTCTTGCGCGAAGCGCGGAAGCTTTGACGTTTCCTTAAAATATAGAGAAAGCAGACGATTCGTTGTACCGTTTGCGACTCGTCTAAATGAAGTTTTCCCCTTCCGCGCAAAGCGCGGAATTTTTTGGCGTTTCATTATAATATAGAGAAAGCAGACGATTCGTTGTACCGTTGTTGACTCTTAATCCTTGTTTGAATTCAGTTTCCCCCGATAATTTTAAACCTCCGAATTCTTTAGCTGATATTATAGGAAAGTAAAACTTAAAGAAAATACAAGTATTGTAGTAGTAGTCTCTCTCGAAGTCGTTGCAGCGGATAAAAAGTCACAGTTCGTAGGGAAAAAAACTTGTCGGCCGACCGACAATATACATCTCATCGACTTCAAAATTCTGCATTGATATAGTACACGAGGATCGAGCAAGAATACCGACACAGCTTACCCGACACAGCAACATATTTTCCCGTGTCTTTCTTGCTCCCTCGACGAGACGACTCCACCCAACCCCTCTCTCTTTTACTCCCACTCCTCCTCTCTTCGGCTCTTACCGACCCTCTCTCTACTCTCTTTCATCCCCCGTTTCTTTTTTCCCTTTTCTCTTTTTTCTTCTTTTTTCCTTCTCTTTCTTTTCCTTTCTTTCCTCTCCTCCCTCTTTTTCTTTTTTCTCTTTCTTTCTTCTCTTTTCTTCCCTTTCCTTTCTTTCCTTTCTTTTCCTTTTTTTTTTTCCCTTTTTTTTCTTCTTTTCTTTCCCTTTCCCTCTCTTTTTCCCCCTCCCCCTTTTCTCTTTTTTCCCGACGGCAGCGCTATTTTACCGACAATATCCTGACAGGTGGGGGGGGGGGTGTCGCATCCCATCCCCCCCCCCCCCCTTTGGAGACGCCCCTGACTGTGACATTGTATCCTTGTATATTGTGTTCTTTGCGCGTTAATGCCGCGACTGAGACCAAAAGTCCGTTGACGTATACATAGACCGCGACCACTCTACTTTTAGTGTGTGTAAAGGTGTATGCATTAACAAAATATGCCCGCCTAATGCTATTTCTTTGCAGTGATATTGCTGTCTAAGTAATCAGTGTTGGAATGGCTTCTAGAGCCCACACCATTCATTGTTTTTTCATATTTATACTTTCCATTACAGGGAAACCCAGATGAGCAAATCCGCTTGAAATTCGATGCCTTAGACATGGAACCTTTTGACACCTCGTCTAAAAAGTGCTTGGATTACATTAACATCAGAGCAGGCGGTAATTTGTATTATGAAGGAACAGATTTTTGCGGGAATACACTGCCTCCAGAAATAATAGCTGACGAGATCATATTAAGCTTCCACTCTGACGAAACGAATACCAACAAAGGATTCCATGGAACATACACCAGAGAGAAAATATCAGGTAATCCGGTAGCACTCCCTAATGTTTTACCTCACTATGATTAGATGGTAGATTGCCGAATCTTTACGGCGAGATAACGAGATAATTTAGGAAAGTTTAGAAGACGAGAAGACGAGTTGTTGGAACTCGGCAAGTTGACTTGTTTATAGGACAAGAAGGACCTGTTTAGGACGAGAAGACATAATGCCACATGGCAGAATCCTCGATAAAGTCGTCCAAAATGGGAGGAGAAAGGGGACATTTTTATTTTTTCACCCCCGGCTAAAGCTTTCTTAGATTTGGGGTAGTGGTTAGGGTCATCTCGTACATTATTAATATTACGCTGACAAGCAAACAGAAATATGGTGTCAAATTATACTGGGGTATTAACCCTCCCCCCCCCCCCCCCCACCCCTGCCCCCACAAAAAAAAAAAATAAATAGATATATACAATAACTAGACTTTAATTCGTCACTTAGACGAATTAGGTGATACGTATGCTAATGGTTTACATAACGAAGAATGCATTACACGATATCATATTATTTTGTAACATGCTTCTCCCATTATGATGTATCCATATGTCCAGTTTAAATTGTGTCCCCTTGATCATTTTTTTATCTAGGGAAGATAGATTGAGACAATATGATCATTGACCCTGTGCAGTAACAAGTTACACCTTTGACTCTAATTTATATCATGAAGAACACATTTTTACGATTTTTTATCTTATTCAAAGAAATGAAAATGTAATTGATAAATGATTATCATGATGATAATGATCATGATAACGATCATGACGTGATCCTGGTATCTTATTTAAAAAATGAGGGGTGATTTAGATAGCATATAGTCTCAGCTACAACATATTAAAAAAAATCAACAAAATCCAAGCAGAAATAACGACGATATTGCTCGCAAAAGACAGGAATGTAGAATCCAGATTTGAGAAAAAGTCATCTCCTATATAGGGATTACACGCAAAAAGTAATGGATTAAGTGAAAATAGGGTAATAATAAAGTTTATATGGTTGTGTGCGCGTTTTTTTGCAAAAAGCTTAAAATGGCCTGAAACGTATCCAAAATGAATTTGAAACGATTTTGAGCATTTTGAAATTTTGCGCACGCGCTAACTCGCGGACGTACGCATGCGCGCGCATTTTTTGACCTGAAATTGACCGGAGGCGGACGGATATTGACCTTGATCACGATAAATATGAATGAGAAATAACTTTCCATTATGAAGATAAGGTCATGAGTTGATTTTCACAAAATGGCGCCTAGATGACGTTCATGATGACCATAAGTCACTGAAAAGTCACGCAGTTCTAAGTTAGACTGGGATCCATCATCATAGCAAGTTTCATGACAATGGGTTTATCCATTCTTGAGATTTCTTGCGAACAAATTCGCGGAAGAATAATAAAAAATAAGAAAGAAAATCTTGATGAAATAAAATAGTTGATACGTATACTTCGTACATATCACCTAATAAAGAAAATCTTGACGAAATCAATAGGTTATACGTATACTTCGTACGTATCACCTAATAAAGAAAATCTTGACGAAATCAATAGGTGATACGTAGACTTCGTACGTATGACCTAACAACTAGCACAACTTGTCTCGACCAAGCCACAAAACGGCTTTTTATCATATTTCAACATTTTATGATCACTTTTTAAAACAATCAATCAATCATGTTATAATGTTAATATAAAGTTAAAAAACAATAATCGGGAGGGAAAAAACCCCACTGAAAAGCTGTTCGCGTTGTAATTCGTCTTCCTTCGTTATAAAAAGACGAAATACAGTCCTTGGTACAAGCTCGCTGATTGGCTGTTTATTTACTTGGGGCGCCATTGAGATGCAGGTGGGGGGGGGGGCCATTACCCCCCCCCCCCCCCCCCCACTGAACGATTTTTCGGCCGGCGCGATTTTCAAATTTTCGGGAGCAAAAAAAAAAAAATTAGGCCCCCTCCCCTGAGAAATCCTGGATCCGTGCCTGATTGAGAACGCCTGTAGATTTAGCCAGAAACCTTTCTGGATTTCAGTTCCTCGGCGGTCACCCCACTGTTACTATAGTAGCTTCTCGATGTTGCACACGAACCGCAGATTCTCCGTCCGCGTTGAGCTCGCGAAAACTTCCTAATGTTTGTCAAACCTGGCAACAACTAATGTATGCAGTTTGGATTCAGTTTATTAAAATATTATTATTCTTATCAGGTGAATTAAAGAGTTTGTATCGAGGCACTAATTCACAAAGATTATGCTTTAAATTTGGTTACATATACGAAAATTGCCTATTGCTTAATCAGGACAGACCCAGGAAATTGAAAGGGGGCACAATGCAGAGGAAATGAAACACAGGTACTTAGGGTATGACATTTTGGTTTCAAAGACACCTGCCATTTGTGACCACCCGCCCCACCCCCATGAAAAAACACAAGATGATTGTCATCCACTGTAAGCTGGTCTATTATCGGAACATTGTCAACTGATGAATAGAACGTTAGATTTTTAAAAAGTCAAAATATACTTTGGAAAACTTATAATCCATTAATCAATTAAACCGCATTTCCCATTCAACGGTTGAAAAATAAAATTGTCCATTTGACGACCAAATCTTACATTTTGCTTTACATTGTCACGCATTAACTCTCAGCCTTGGGCCTTGAGAGTTATGTCATCCCAGATTCAAGTCTGACAGCTTCCAGTGAATTTAATGCTGACCATGGTGCAAAGAGAGGTCGTCTTAACCTGGCCAGAGTCGGGGATCTGCGTGGAGGCTGGAATCCAATGGACAACGATGCAAACCCGTGGATCCAGGTAAGAAAATATTTCTTAAGGTTAATTCAGACACAAAACTTATAGGAAAACCTTAGTTCTATGGCATGGGTTTATTTCCCACTGCTGCCACCGTATCAGTAATGAAAAGATCAATAGTCACTTTTTATGCCTCCGTTACGAAGTAGCCGGAGGCATTATGTTTTCGGGTTGTCCGTCCGTCCGTCCGTACGTCCCGTTTTCGTGATCGCGTTATCTGAAGAACCGATTGATGGATTCCTGCCAAACTTTGGTCATGTATGTATCTTGCAGAGCCGATGAACTGATTAGATTTTGGGGTCACAAAGTCAAAGGTCAAAGGTCACAGGGCTCATTATGTATGCAAAAACAGCTCGTGATCGCGTTATCTCAAGAACCGATTTTTGGATTCCTGCCAAACTTAGGTCATGTATGTTACTTGCAGAGCCGATGAACTGATTAGATTTTGGGGTCATGAGGTCAAGGTCAATCGTCATCGGGCTCATTATGTATGCAAAAATAGCTTGTGATCGTATTATCATTAGAACAGATTGATGGATTCCTGCTAAACTTAGATCATGTATGTATCTTGCAGAGCCGATGAACTGAGTAGATTCTTGGTTCATAAGGTCAAAGGTCACGGGCTCATTTTGTATGCAAAAATAGCTTGTGATCGTATTATCATTAGAACAGATTTATGGATTCCTGCCAAACTTAGATCATGTATGTATATTGCAGAGCCGATGAACTGATTAGATTCTTGGGTATTCAGGACAAAGGTCAAACGTCATGGGCTCATTATGTATGCAAAATTAGCTTGTAAAAGCATTCTCATTAGAACTGACAGATGGATTACTATTTAACTCAGGACATCTTGCAGAGCCAATGAACTGAGTAGATTTTAGGGTCATGAGGTCAAAGATTTAAGGGTCATATATGTATATGAGAAATTGCTTGTAATCACGATATTCTGAGAACCTGTTAATGGATTACAATAAAACTTGAATTTGAAAAATTTCTTCTGTTTTGGTTTGTAAACCTGCTCTATGACGGAGGCATCATTTTTGACTGCGCGCAGTCGAAGTTCCATCTAGTTTAGGCCATAGTTTAATTTGTATCCATACACTGCCACAATGCCTGTAATAAGAGTCAACAGTCAGTTCTATTGCATATGGGTTTATATCCAACCGCTGCCACCATGTTAGTAATGAAAGAGTCACCAGTCATTTCTATGGCACCATTCACTAACACTTACAGTACTAAAATTGTTTTTATTAGCCATTTTTTGAGGTGACCTATGGGCTCGTGGATTTTTGTCTCCTGTCTTTAGCTATAAGATTGCTAGAGTTAAATGATTATTCACATCCAAGTGAGCACTTGTTTCATTTTAAGGACGTTAATATTATTGTTCGATATTACTCGGAAATGAGACCGTTAATTACAGCAACAGTATGATGAATTTCTAATTTAAATATTGACCTTGGAGGAGCAGTGCCGTATGAAAGCGAGGTTATACCATTAATATGTACAAAGAAAGTATAGCCGTTATTATCATTTTTGTATAATCATACAGATTTGACACATTTTGGACCCTGCTCATTGGTTAAAAGTTTTGTAAAAGTTTTATCATGGAGATAACAATATTAGATGATTATAAGGATGAACATCAAGAATTCTTCCTCCGATTCTTGTATTTCTCCAAGGTGGATCTTCTGGACCTTTACCGTATCATTTCAGTTGCGACTCAAGGGCGACAAGATCTTGACCAGTGGGTTAATAGCTACAAGCTTGCTTGGAGTACTGATGGCACGACCTTTCGCACAGTGCAGGACATTCCCGGGCCAGGAGCTGACAAGGTAAGTTTTTTCTCTGATTATTCTTCTTTTTTCCTATTTTTTACACAAAGTATAAGAGGAGAAAATTATTAGGTAAGATTAATTTTTTTTCTATATTTCTAAATATATTAGAGCAAGAAATGAAAAGATTCAATGCATTTCATTTGTTTTCTTTCCTATTCATAGGTCTCTAAAACTAGAAATTGATGTCATCAGAACATGAATCCAAAAAGAAACAAAGGAAGGGGACTGCAAATGCAAAACTATTCTTTGATGAGCATGCTACATCAGATTCTCTTTGGTCCGATCGCAATTAAATACAGAATCATTTGAAACATAATTATTTAAAACGTGGATCGGTTTTCCTTTATTATTAAAGATCTTCATCGGTAATGTTGACCGCAACACCATCATGACCAACACTCTGCCTGTGTCCCAGGTTTGCCGCTATTTCCGCTTGATGCCTGTCAGCTGGTATAAACACATTAGTGTTCGTATGGAGATATATGGATATGGTGAAGGCCCTGTCACAGGTCAGTATGAAAACTAGTGATACTCCAACATGTTTTGCTCCATCTTCAATTTTTCCGGCGACAATTGCTCTGGGATTTTTTTAACCAATGATGTAGGCAACGTGCTATGGTTATGATTGGGTTTTAAGTTAGGTTCGGAGTTAGGGTTAGGTATAGTCCTTGGTCAAGGATTGACATTAAAATTTCGGTAAGCATATAATATGAGGCATTTGGTGTGGAGGGTTGTTGTACAAAACAATAGTTGTATAGAAGGCAATTATTCTTTTTAGAGAGGGTTGGGTTTGATCTTTGAAGGATCTCTTTGCATGTACCCGGTCCCCCGGGGTAAATATCTAGAATGTAGTTGTCCAGAGTTGACATTTTGTGACAGTGTGCAACTAGACACCTGCTAAAGGGATTTGGTAACATTGTTCAGATGGGAGAAATGGTGCTAAGGTAGCGACTTTAATGCTAGATGTACAATTAAAGATTATCTGAAAGCTTGAGTGACAATGGAGCATTATTAATGATAATAATTGGGGAAAATTGATCTGATCGATTCCTTAATTCTCCCAACTATATTATTACAACTTAAAGATAAAGGTGAGTTCTGGTCATGCGATTGCATTGTGAAAGAAAAGGTGTGGAATGCGTCAGAAAAAGTTGATCACGTAGCATGTAAGTATTGATGTGTACTCCAAGGTTCTGGAGTCATCAAATTCATAACAAATTTGGCTCAGTCTTGGTAAAGTAACAAGCACACTACACAGAAAGATGTATATAAGACAACACAAATGGTGTCGGGGCTAGTACTACTTGATTTCTTTATCTTTCTATGCTCATTACTCAACCAGTATACATTTTCTTCCAAAATTGTTTGGCACATGACATTTATTTGTAATTTTGAACATTCAGTGTAAGTTTCATTAGATTCTGTGAGAATTGATTTTCTTTTTTTAACCAGAACTGGAGTTTATCTTTAATTACTCTTTAGCCGAATGCAAATCGTCGCAAAGCAATGAATTGGCTTTATATACCATTCCAGACATTCAAGTGTTGAAAGATTTTTTAAAGCCCGTCCTATGTCTTCATTTCATGGAAAAATAGTTGATAAAATTCAAAAATAGTTTGGAGAATTTACTTTTAGTGGGTATCGCACAGCGGCAGTGACAACTTAAAAACAAACAAACATAAATATCTTTGGGGTTTGAGAATTTTTATCAGGATTTGTTTGCATGTTAGAGGGTAAATACAGTAGAAGAAATATAATACGTAATATTTCATGTAAAAACTACGCAATTTTTTCGTCAACCTTCAACAATGTTACAGAGTCACTTTGAGTTCAGGTTAACACAGGGTCTATTATCCTAGACATGTGATGGGGTGGGGGTAGGGGTACAATGTCCTAGGAGGTATAAATCCTATGGAGATAGATGTCCAGGGGGGAATAGTCCTAGGGATATTGACTTAGGGGTTGGCAGAGTGGGGTATTCATGTCCAAGGGTGCATTCTCTTAGTGGGTAGGTTTCCAGTGGATGGTAGTTGGAGTGGTTCTTGTGTGAATGTAGAACTATCATTTCCAAGATAAAAAATTGAACTACTGTCAATCATAGCCGTATTCTACGCGTGCAAAATCGAGAATCTACTATAGTAACAGCGGGGCAACCGCTGAGGTACTGAAATCCAGAACGGGTTTTGGCCGAATCTACGGGCGCTCTCAATGACGCCCCCAAGGAATCAAGTGCTTCGATACAAACCAATTCAATTACCCCGATAAGAATAATAGTATTTTCAATAGACAGAATCCAATCTGCATACATTAGTTGTTGCTACACTTAAAACCTGCAGTTTGCATTCTGACTATTGAAAGACTATTATTCATTATATCAGGTGAATGAAAGAATTTGTATTGCGGAACTTCACTATAAGACTTAATGTATTGTTACGGCCAGTGGCGTACCTGGGGTACTCCGTCAGGGGGGGCAAGCGACCGAAACAAACAAAAAAGGCGATGCTAATTTTCACTTCTGGCGAGCGAGCGAGCAAAAAAAAATATAAATATATATAAACTGGTATTGTTGCAAGTTGGGGTGGGAACATTTACTTGTTAGCGACGTTAATTTCATTTTCTTGCAAACGAGCGTAGCGAGCAAGAAAAAAATCACTCCTTTTTTAATAATTGCCACTTAAATTTGGTTCAATTGTCCCATGCAGGGTGCGGGAACAATATTGTGTTTAGGGTGATTTCATACCCATTTTAGCTAGCGAGCCTAAATACATCTTTCTCTCAATGAATTGCTATATAAAATTTGTTTCATTGTTGCAGGTCGGGGGCGGGCACAATCGTGTTTAAGGCAATGTCAATCCCATTTTGGCGGGCAGGCAACCCCCTACATTTCTCTTTTTAATGATATTGTAGCAGGTTAGTGGTGGGCACATAATTCCACGAGCTAGCGAGCGTAGCGAGCGAGCGAAAAAAATCACTTCTCGTTTATAGGGAAAATATGGTACATAAAACTTAGGTTCATTGTTCCATGTCAGGGACGTGATTATTAAAAGCGGTGTTATTTCTATTTTGGCGAGCGAGCGTAGCGAGCGAGCAAAAAAATCACTTCTCTTTTGTAGGGAAATTATGGAACATAAACTTGGGTTCATTGTTCCATGTCAGGGACGTGATTATTAAAATCGGTGTTATTTCTATTTTGGCGAGCGAGCGTAGCGAGCGAGCAAAAAAATCACTTCTCTTTTATAGGGAAAATATGGTACATAAACTTTGGTTCATTGTTCCATGTCACGGACGTGATTATTAAAAGCGGTGTTATTTCTGTTTTGGCGAGCGAGCGTAGCGAGCGAGCAAAATTTTTGTAATGATAATTGGTTCATAAATTTCAGATTTTTTTTGTTGCAGGGCAGGGCTTACACAATCATGTCTAAGGTGATGTTAATTCCGTTTTGGCGAGCACGAGCACACCAAAACTTCTTTGAATAACGTTTGGTACATAATTATTAACTGGTTGTTGCAGGTTGGGGCGGGCACGTTAGCGGTGTCAATTCCATTTTGGCGAGCGAGCATAGCGAGCAAGCAAAAAAAAAATTCTCTTTTAATAGAAATGAATGAATAAAATAGTTTTTATTGGTGCAGGTCAGAATGGACGCAATCGTGTTTAACGCGATTCAATTCCTTTTTGGCGAGAGGGCGTAAAAACTCTTCCATTTTTAATGATATTGTTGCAGGTCAAGGGTGGGCACAATTGTTTCCAAAGCAATATCTATTCATTTTATTCGCGAGCAAGTGTAGCGAGCGAGAAAAATGAATTACTCTCTTTTAGTAACATTTGGTACACACACTGTGTGTTATTGTTGCCATGGTTGCAGGTAGGGGCCCGTCGGGGCAGGCACAATTGTATTCTAGGCAATGCTAATCCTTTTCTTTTTTCAGGGGGACGAGCAAGTGAAAACATTTAATACAAAATAGGCTAGCAAGCAGTTCGCGCCAGCGAAGAGTTTCGAATTTGTTATATCACTTATATTTTCCTATTTTCATTTGTCTAAATTTTTCAGGGCCGTATGCGGAATATTTTTCTGGTGGGGGAGGGGGAAAGATGCGTTAAAAGTTTTCGAAGAATCTCAAAAGCAAAAGGAGTGAAGGGAGTTCGAGCGACCGAACTGGTCATGAGGGTACTTTTGCATTTTCAAAAGTAGAATTGAAGGATTTGGTATAGGCCTACACTACATTTACAGGAAAAAAAACTGTACGTTTTCAAAATATCTGGGGTCAACTGCCCCCCCCCCCCCCTGGTGCGTACGGCCATGGTTTTTTTTTTTTTTTTTTAATTTCCCCATTTTTTTCCTTTCCTTTTCTTTTCCCTTTTTCTTCCTTTTCTCTTCTTCTTCCTTTTTTCTTTCCTTTTCCTTTTTTTCCTTTTTTCTCTTTCTTTCCTTTTTTTCTTCCCTTTTCTTTTTTTCTTTTTCTTTCCTTTCCTTTTTTTCTTTTCTTTCCCCTTTTTCTTTTTTTCCCCTGGAGCCCGTCAGGGGGGGCACTCTGCCCCCCCTGCCCCCCCCCATAGGTACGCCAGTGGTTACGGCCCTCCATCCTAGAACGGGTCCTGGATGCTGGAGGGCTGGCCTGTCCCTTGCCTCTATCACCGTCATCTGACGAAGAATTTGCCATCCTGAATAATGCGAGCGGTTTCTATTTGGCTTGTAGTTTAAAGGCCCTGACGTGGCTCCGTTTTCCCAAAGTATATGAGTGTGGAGATGAGAGGTGTTTTGGATAGGTGGATGTGTATTCTCTATGAGAGGGTTGTATTACATCAGTCTATGGAGACTCAGCTTATTACACGTTATGAAACGATGGATTGTTTAACTGTATACTTTATTAATACAAACATAAGTCAACTTCTCCAACACGTTATCATAGTTAACACCGACACCAATTACCTGGATTAATCTCAACAAGTAGTAAAGGCAGGTATTGCCTTTTGTAGGAACTCTATTTCTCGCTTCCAGTCCTTTTCCTTACTTTAGCTCAGCTGGAGCAAAGCGGAGAGTTCGCTATCTGTCCAAGACGAGAGCCAGCGTCGAATTGACGAAATATTAGCTGGTTACTGCAATTTATAGCATCTGAGACGCTCTGAGAGCTGCTTTACGCATGGTGCGTCCGTAATCGCGCTCTGAGCCCTTACGCCCCAAAAGCTTACTGCCCTCTACGTTTTCTGCAAGATAACTACCTGTAACGGGCTGGTCCGTTACAGTATTAAATGTGCTTACATTACGAAAATGGCCTATGCCCTGCCACGCAATACAGTACAAACGAGACGGGACTACACGACTAGTACAACTGGTCTCGACCAAGCCACGAAACGGCGTTTTATCATATTTCAGCATTTTATCATTACGTTTTAAAACAATCATGTTATTTCCATATTCATGTTGTTATATAGTTCAGAAACAATAATCGGGAAAAAACTCACTGAAGAGCTGTTCGCGTTGTAATTCGTCATCCTTCGTTATAAGACGGCGAGGTACCGTCCTTGGTACAAGCTTGCTGATTGGCTGTTTATTTACTTGGGGCGCCATTGAGAACGCCTGTAGATTTGGCCAAAAACCGTTCTGGATTTCAGTACCTCAGCGGTCACCCCACTGTTACTATAGAAGCTTCTCGATTTTGCACACGAACCGCAGATTTTCCGTCCGCGTTGAGCTCGCGAAAACTTCCTAATGTTTGTCAAACCTGGCAACAACTAATGTATGCAGTTTGTATTCGTCTATTGAAATACTATTATTCTTATCAGGTGAATGAAATAGTTTGTATCGAGGCACTTATTCACAAAGACATATGCTTTAAATTTGGTTACATATACGATAATTACCTATTGCTTAATCAGGACAGACTCAGGAAATTGTCAAGGGGGCACAATGCAGAGAAAATGAAACACAGGTACTTAGGGTATGACATTTTGGTTCCAAAGGAAGACACCTGCCATTTGTGACCACCCGCCCCACCCCCATAAAAAACACAAGATGATTGTCATCCACTGTAAGCTGGTCTATTATCGGAACATTGTCAACTGATGAATAGAACGTTAGATTTTTAAAAAAGTCAAAATATACTTTGGAAAACTTATAATCCATTGATCAATTAAACCGCATTTCCCATTCAACGGTTGAATAATAAAATTGCCCATTTGACGACCAAATCTTACATTTTGCTTTACATTGTCACGCATTAACTCTCAGCCTTGGGCCTTGAGAGTTATGTCATCCCAGATTCAAGTCTGACAGCTTCCAGTGAATTTAATGCTGACCATGGTGCAAAGAGAGGTCGTCTTAACCTGGCCAGAGTCGGAAATCTGCGTGGAGGCTGGAATCCAATGGACAACGATGCAAACCCGTGGATCCAGGTAAGAAAATATTTCTTAATGTCAATTCAGACACAAAACATTTAGGAAAACCTTAGTTCTATGGCATGGGTTTATTTCCCACTGCTGCCACCGTATCAGTAATGAAAAGGTCAATAGTCATTTTTTTTAGGCCATAGTTTAATTTGTATTCATACACTGCCACAATGCCTGTAATAAGAGTCAACTGTCAGTTCTATTGCATATTGGTTTATATCCAACCACTGCCACCATGTTAGTAATGAAAGAGTCACCAGTCATTTCTATGGCCCCCATTCACTAACACTTACAGTACTAAAATTGTTTTTATTAGCCATTTTTTGAGGTGACTTATGGGCTCGTGGATTTTTGTCTCCTGTCTTTAGTTATAAGATTGCTAGAGTTAAATGATTATTCACATTCATGTGAGCACCTGTTTCCTTTTTAAGGACATTAATATTATTGTTCGATATTACTCAGAAATGAGACCGTTAATTACAGCAACAGTATGATGAATTTCTAATTTAAATATTGACCTTGGAGGAGCAGAGCCGTATGAAGGCGAGGTTATACCATTAATATGTCCAAAGAAAGTATAGCCGTTATTATCATTTTTGTATAATCATAAAGATTTGACACATTTTGGACCCTGCTCATTGGTTAAAAGTTTTGTAAAAGTTTTATCATGGAGATAACAATATGAGATGATTATAAGGATGAACTTCAAGAATTCTTCCTCCGATTCTTGTATTTCTCCAAGGTGGATCTTCTGGACCTTTACCGTATCATTTCAGTTGCGACTCAAGGGCGACAAGATTTTGACCAGTGGGTTAATAGCTACAAGCTTGCTTGGAGTACTGATGGCACGACGTTTCGCACAGTGCAGGACATTCCCGGGCCAGGAGCTGACAAGGTAAGTTTTTTCTCTTATTATTTTCTTTTTTTCCTATTTTTTACACAAAGTATAAGAGGAGAAAATTATTAGGTAAGATTAAGGAACTCTCTATATTTCTAAATATATATTAGAGCAAGAAATACACTTGAAATGAAAAGATTCAATGCATTTCATTTGTTTTCTTTCCTATTCATAGGTCTCTCAAACTAGAAATTGGGAACATTAGAACATAAATCCAAATAGAAACAAAGGAAGGGGCACTGCAGATGCAAAACTATTCTTTGATGAGCATGCTACATCAGATTCTTTTAGGTCCGATCGCAATTAAATGCAGAATCATTTGAAACATAATTATTTAAAAAGTGGATCGGTTTTCCTTTATTATTAAAGATCTTCATCGGTAATGTTGACCGCAACACCATCACGACCAACACTCTGCCTGTGTCCCAGGTTTGCCGCTATTTCCGCTTGATGCCTGTTAGCTGGTATAAACACATTAGTGTTCGTATGGAGATATATGGTGAAGGCCCTGTCACAGGTCAGTTGAAAACTAGTGATACTCCAACTTTTTTGCTCCATCTTCAATTTTTCCGGCGACAATTGCTCTGGGATTTTTTCACCAATGATGTAGGCATAGTGCTATGGTTATGATTGGGTTTTAAGTTAGGTTCGGAGTTAGGGTTAGGTATAGTCCTTGTTCAAGGATTGACATTAAAATTTCGGTAAGCATATAATATGAGGCATTTGGTGTGGAGGGTTGTTGTAAAAAACAATAGTTGTATAGAAGGCTATTATTCTTTTAAGAGAGGGTTGGGTTTGAACTTTGAAGGATCTCTTTGCATGTACCCGGTTCCCCGGGGTAAATTTCTAAAATGTAGTTGTCCAGAGTTGACATTTTGTGACAGTGTGCAACTAGACACTTGTTAAAGGGACTCGGTAACATTGTTCAGATTGGAGAAAATGGTGCTAAGGTAGCGACTTTAATGCTTGATTTACAATAAAAGATTATCTGAAAGTTTAAGTGACAATGGACGATTATCAATGATAGTAATTGGGGAAAACAGATCTGATCAATTCTTTAATTCTCCCAACTATATTACTACAACTTAAATACATTTTAGGCGATTGCAAATCGTCACAAAGCAATGAATTGGCTCAATATACCATTCCAGACATTCAAGTGTTGAAAGACTTTTTAAAGCCCGTCTTATGTCTTAATTTCATGGAAAAATAGTTGATAAAATTCAAAAATAGTTTGGAGAATTTACTATTAGAGGGTATCGCACAGCGGCAGTGACAACTTCAAAGAAAACCATACACATCTTTGGGGTTGTGAATTTTTTTTCTTCAGGATTTCTTTGCATGTTAGAGGGTAAGTACAGTAGAAGAAATATAATACGTAATATTTCATATAAAAACTACGCAATTTTTTCGTCAACCTTCAACAATGTTACAGAGTCACTTTGAGTTCAGGTTAACACAGGGTCTATTATCCTAGACATGTGATGGGGTGGGGGTAGGGGTACAATGTCCTAGGAGGTATAAATCCTATAGAGATAGATGTCCAGGGGAATTAGTCCTAGGGATATTGACTTAGGGGGTGGCAGAATCGGGTATTCATGTCCAAGGGTGCATTCTCCTAGTGGGTAGGTTTCCAGTGGATGGTAGTTGGAGTGGTTCTTGTGTGAATGTAGAACTATCATTTCCGAGATAAAAAATTGAACTACTGTCAATCATAGCCGTATTCTACGCATGCAAAATCGAGAATCTATAGTAACAGCGGGGCGACCGCTGAGGTACTAAAATCCAGAACGGGTTATGGCCAAATCTACGGGCGTTCTCAATGACGCCCCAAGTGAATCAAGTGCTTCGATACAAACTATTTCTTCACCTGAAAAGAATAATAGTATTTCAATAGACAGAATCCATTAATCTGCATACATTAGTTGTTGCTACACTTAATACATGCAGTTTGCATTCAGGCTTTTGAAATACTATTATTCATTATATCGGGTGAATGAAAGAATTTGTATTGCGGAACTTCACTATAAGACTTATGTATTAAATGTGCTTACATTACGAAAATGGCCTATGCCCTGCCACGCAATACAGTACAGACGAGTCGGGACTACACGACTAGCACAATTACTGGTCTCGCCTAAGCCACAAAACGGCGTTTTATCATATTTCAACATTTTATCATCACTTTTTAAAACAATCATGTTATTTCCATATTCATGTTGTTATATAGTTCAGAAACAATAATCGGGAAAAAACTCACTGAAGAGCCGTTCGCGTAGTAATTTGTCATCCTTCGTTATAAAACGACGACATACCATCCTTGGTACAAGCTCGCTGATTGGCTGTTTATTTACTTGGGGCGCCATAAGAGAGTTTACAAATAGCACATGGTACTAATGACCCCAAATATCCACAGATCTTTTACACATGGAGATGTTCCATTTGAACTGCCAAAGTCCTAGATGTGCTTCATCATACCTTTTGTTTGCCCTCTTGAAAAGATTACTTCCACCTCGGTATCTTTGAATGTACCGTTGGTGCATAAATGAATAATGTTACATAACTTTCATGAGCGCATATCCAGTATTCATCTCTGGTGTTTTTTACATTTTTGGTACAAATGACCTTTATCTGCCCATGCGCAGATTGTATCTGTAAACTCACTAATAGAGAACGCCTGTAGGTTTGGCCAAAAACCGTTCTGGATTTCAGTACCTCAGCGGTCACCCCACTGTTACTATAGTAGCTTCTCGATTTTGCACACGAACCGCAGATTTTCCGTCCGCGTTGAGCTCGCGAAAACTTCCTAATAATTGTCAAACCTGCCAAAGTCCTAGATGTGACCACCCGCCCCACCCCCATAAAAAACACAAGATGGTTGTCATCCACTGTAAGCTGGTCTATTATCGGAACATTGTCAACTGATGAATAGAACGTTAGATTTTAAAAAAAGTCAAAATATACTTTGGAAAACTTATAATCCATTAATTAATTAAACCACATTTCCCATTCAACGGTTGAATAATAAAATTGCCCATTTGACCACCAAATCTTACATTTTGCTTTACATTGTCACGCATTAACTCTCAGCCTTGGGCCTTGAGAGTAGTGTCATCCCAGATTCAAGTCTGACAGCTTCCAGTGATTTTAATGTTGACCATGGTGCAAAGAGAGGTCGTCTTAACCTGGCCAGAGTCGGAAATCTACGTGGAGGCTGGAATCCAATGGACAACGATGCAAACCCGTGGATCCAGGTAAGAAAATATTTCTTAAGGTCACTTCAGACACAAAACATATAGGAAAACTTTAGTTCTATGGCATGGGTTCATTTCCCACTGCTGCCACCGTATCAGTAATGAAAAGGTCAATAGTCATTTTTTTAGGCCATAGTTTAATTTGTATCCATACACTGCCACAATGCCTGTAATAAGAGTCAACAGTCAGTTCTATTGCATATGGGTTTATATCGAACCACTGCCACCATGTTAGTAATGAAAGAGTCACCAGTCATTTCTATGGCCCCCATTCACTAACACTTACAGTACTAAAATTGATTTTATTAGCCATTTTTGAGGTGACCTATGGGCTCGTGGATTTTTGTCTCCTGTCTTTAGTTATAAGATTGCTAGAGTTAAATGATTATTCACATTCATGTGAGCACCTGTTTCCTTTTTAAGGACGTTAATATTATTGTTCGATATTACTCAGAAATGAGACCGTTAATTACAGCAACAGTATGATGAATTTCTAATTTAAATATTGACCTTGGAGGAGCAGAGCCGTATGAAGGCGAGGTTATACCATTAATATGTCCAAAGAAAGTATAGCCGTTATTATCATTTTTTTAAATCATACAGATTTGACACATTTTGGACCCTGCTCATTGGTTAAAAGTTTTGTAAAAGTTTTATCATGGAGATAACAGTATGAGATGATTATAAGGATGAACATCAAGAATTCTTCCTCCGATTCTTGTATTTCTCCAAGGTGGATCTTCTGGACCTTTACCGTATCATTTCAGTTGCGACTCAAGGGCGACAAGATTTTGACCAGTGGGTTAATAGCTACAAGCTTGCTTGGAGTACTGATGGCACGACCTTTCGCACAGTGCAGGACATTTCCGTGCCTGAAGCTGACAAGGTAAGTTTTTTCTCTGATTATTCTTCTTTTTTTTCCTATTTTTTACACAAAGTATAAGAGGAGCAAATTATTAGGTAGTATTAAAAAACTGTCTATATTTCTAAATATATTAGAGCAAGAAATGTACTTGAAATGAAAAGATTCAATGCATTTCATTTGTTTTCTTTCCTATTCATACGTCTCTAAAACTAGAAATTGATGTCATCAGAACATGAATCCAAATAGAAACAAGGAAAGGGGCACTGCAGATGCAAAACAATTCTTTGATGGGCGTGATTTGGACAAGTTATAGCAGTACTGAGTGATCACATGTATCATGCTGATACATTCCACTCCTGAACATTTCTACTTTGACGTTGAACTTTGATTTTGTTGTATTTGTTGTTCTGTTGTTTGGTTTTTTCTTTGTTATTTATTTTAGTTTTAGTTAGTTTTGCATGCCCGTTAAATACTGTGATACATCTGACTTTAATGTATACAGTTGTATTGCCAACGAATTAAACTCAAATATAGATGATTTAAATTTTGTAAATTGTCTCCCCTTTCAAGAAGTTAATAATGAAGATTTTGAACGATTATTCTCACCTGTAAATCAATATGATGTCTCTCTAAATGGCTTTACTTTGAAGATGAAAGTTTGAATGAAAATGAAGAAGACACACATTCAAATCCTCCTGTAAAGTATTATTTATCATCTGAATTTAATGAAATTATAGATAATTCAGTTAATCAAAACTTTAGCATAATTCATTTTAATGCCCGAAGTATGTTTCGTAATTTTGAAGAAATACATGCCTATCTTTCTAATCTTCAATATCAATTCTCAGTCATAGGAATATCAGAGACATGGATTAATTCCAATTCACATGTTCCTTTTGTAATAGAAGGTTATACATTTGTGCATGTTGACCGTCCGTCCGGACGTGGTGGTGGAGTTGGTCTATTTATTCGAAAGGACTTGAATTATAAACTTGTCCAGTTCTCTGAACAATGCGAAGGTGTTGATTGTTTATGTATAGAAATAGATTGCAAAACATCTAAAAATATTGTTGTAGCGATTATTTATCGTCAACCTAAATCAAACGTTATTCAGTTTTCTTCTTTCTTTGATAAATTAATGAATTATAATGAAATAAAAAATAAACGTGCATATTTAATGGGCGACTTGAATATTGATTTGATGAAGAAATACACAAACTCGCAAATATTCGATTTTATCAATACAGTCGCATCATCTGGTTTTTATCCTATAATAAATAGACCAACCCGTGTTAATTCAAGGTCAGCAACAAATATTGATAATATTTATACGAACGTCTTTTGTAGCTCCATTATTTCCGGTATTTTTGTAACAGACATAACAGACCACTTTCCTATTTTCTATATTTCACACTTTTTAGACAGGGTAAATAACAGTAAATCAAAGTCATTCTCATTTAGAAAAGTCACTATTGAAAATTGTAATAGGCTGAGTGTTGATCTTGCAAATGCTGATTGGTCTGAAGTATACCAGTAGAATGATACTGAAAGGGCCTATGATGTATTTTATGAAAAGTTTATTGGCTATTATAATGAACATTTTCCTGTACAAACTAAACATATTAAAAAACGCAAACGAAATAGAAAACCGTGGGTATCTCTTGATATGTTAAAACTTATTAAAACGAAAAATAAATTGTATAAGAATTACTTGAAAAGATCGATTCAAGCAAACTATGATAAATACAAAAAGCTCCGTAATATGGTCACAACTCGTTTACGCAGAGCAAAAAGGGATTATTATTTTAAAAAGTTTGACTCTGTAAAAAATAACTCTAAAAAAACATGGACACTTATTAATGAAATTTTAGGAAAGCAAAAGAGTGCTGTGGAAGAAGGAAAATCTTTTTGCCACAATGGTTCTTACATTAGTAATCCGGATGACATTGCGGAAAACTTTAATGAATATTTTGTGAACATTGGATCAAATATTGCTAATTGTATTGCGGAGGATGAAAATGCAATTGATACATTTAATGTTTATATGGGCCAACCATCGCCACATATATTATTTTTTAAACCAGTTACAAAAGAAGAAATAATAGATATTGTAAAGTCAAATCTTAAATCTGGTAAAAGTTGTGGTTTTGATGAAATTGATTCAATAGTTGTGAAACATATACTACCTTTTATTGTTGAACCACTACTTTATATTTGTAATTCATCATTACGCACTGGTTGTGTTCCTTCTAAGATGAAGATATCTAAGGTTGTGCCAATTTTTAAAAAGGATGACCCGAGTCTTTTTACAAATTATCGACCAATTTCAATTTTACCTTGTTTTTCTAAAATTTTGGAAAAGTTAGTTTTTAATAGATTATATGACTATTTATTGCAGCATAACTTTTTATATGATAGTCAGTATGGCTTCCGACAAAATTACTCAACAGACATGGCAGTCATTGAAATTCATGATAGAATAGTTAAAGAACTTAATGAAGGTAAAAGTGTTATTGGCGTATTCATGGACCTATCCAAGGCCTTTGACTCCCTTTCACACGATATTTTATTACAAAAAATGCAGCATTATGGCATTAAAGGTCTTTCCTTAAAATGGTTTCAATCTTATTTATTACATCGACAACAATTTACAGTTTATAACTCACATAATTCGTCTTTCGGTAATATAAACACAGGTGTCCCTCAAGGGTCAATTCTTGGACCATTACTATTTTTAATTTATATTAATGATATTGTGAATTCTTGCCATGAATGTGACTGTATTTTGTATGCGGATGACACCTCACTCCTTGCCTCTCATAATGATATTGAAGCTTTAGTTGAATCTTTGAATACAAGTCTTGCCCACATATCAGCATGGTTTAAATGTAATAAGCTCTCTTTAAATACTAGTAAAACCCAATGTGTTCTGTTTAAAAAGGGTGGTGTGCAATTTAATGTCGATGATATATTGTTGAAAATAGATGCAGTTCCTTTGAAATTCTATGATTCTGTTAAGTTTTTAGGTGTAGTATTAAATAGTAGTTTGTCTTGGAAGGATCACATTGATTTAGTACGCTTGAAGATTTCACGATTCATAGGGATTTTAAGTCGATTGAAGTATGAATTGCCTAGTAACATATTATTTCTTCTTTATAATGCTTATGTTTTGTCACACTTGTCGTATTGTAACTCAATATGGGGTAACACATATTCGACCCATTTACATAAACTAATAATATTACAAAAGAAAGCCATACGAGTATGTACGAAGTCCGAGTATACTGCTTCTACTTCCACATTATTTAAATTATTATATACTCTCAAATTACAAGATATAAATAAGATCCAAATTGCTTCGTTTATGCAACGTTTTCACTCTCAAACACTCTCCCCATATTTAATGAATATGTTTGTAAAAAATAGAAATATCCATAATTATAATACAAGATCTTGCAATCATTTTCACCGTTGGACGTATTTAAATAATAAATCAAAATACTCATTACGCCACACAGGCCCAATCCTTTGGAATAGTCTAAATTTAAGTAACTTTAATATTCAATTTAATAACTCATTTAAAAGGCAATATAAAAAATATTTGATTGGAAATTATTGATTTTTTTTGTTGTTGTTGTTTTTGTTGATTTTTTATTTTGTGTTTTGGTACATGATGATACAGTATTGTTGGTACTTGTTATTTTTTTGCAATATATATTCATACATTATTTAAATTGTAGGGTCGTACACTCTTACAAGCCTACCCTTGGCCTTTTACGTACGCCTCCTTTTCCATTCATTTTTACAATATTATTATGAAACTTATGTATTTATTTTTTGTACCATTTTTACTAAATGTTGTATATAATGCTATTGTGTTTTATATTTGATGTTGTTGTATTTTTATGAATTGGAATAAAGATTGAAATGAAAAAGAAAAAAAATTTAATGCTACATCAGATTCTTTTAGGTCCGATCGCAATTAAATGCAGAATCATTTGAAACATAATTATTTAAAAAGTGGATCGGTTTTCCTTTATTATTAAAGATCTTCATCGGTAATGTTGACCGCAACACCATCATGACCAACACTCTGCCTGTGTCCCAGGTTTGCCGCTATTTCCGCTTGATGCCTGTCAGCTGGTATAAACACATTAGTGTTCGTATGGAGATATATGGTGAAGGCCTTGTCACAGGTCAGTTTAAAAACTAGTGATACTCCAACTTTTTTGCTCCATCTTCAATTTTTCCGACGACAATTGCTCTGGAATTTTTTCACCAATGATGTAGACAACGTGCTATGGTTATGTTTGGGTTTTAAGTTAGGTTCGGAGTTAGGGTTTAATAGTCCTTGTTCAAGGATTGACACTAAGATTCCGGTTAGCATATAATATGAGGCATTTGGTGTGGAGGGTTGGTGTACAAAACAATAGTTGTATAGAAGGCAATTATTCTTTTTAGAGAGGGTTGGGTTTGAAATTTGAAGGATCTCTTTGCATGTACCCGGTTCCCCGGGGTAAATTTCTAAAATGTAGTTGTCCAGAGTTGACATTTTGTGACTGTGTGCAACTAGACACCTGTTAAAGACGCTCGGTAACATTGTTCAGATTGGAGAAAATGGTGCTAAGGTAACGACTTTAATGCTTGAGGTACAATAAAAGATTATCTGAAAGTTTAAGTGACAATGGACGATTATCAATGATAGTAATTGGGGAAAACAGATCTGATCAATTCCTTAATTCTCCTAACTATATTACTACATACATACATACATACATACAATTGTCTTTTATATAGCGCAACATCCAACGAATTGCTCGAAGCGCTTTACAGAAATAATGACATAGTAAACACAAGATAATACATGTATAAAAGAGTAATTATAATAACAAACAAAAATATTAGAATAACAATTTACTACAACTTAATTACATTTTAGGCGATTGCAAATCGTCACAAAGCAATGAATTGGCTCTATATACCATTCTAGGTCCCCCCCCCCCGGAAAATTTGATTTTACTTTTTTTTGAGATGGCCCCCCCCCCTGGCGCTCAAGGGGGGGGGGGGGGGTGCAATTTTTCAAATTTTCGAGGGCCAAAACAAAAATAGTGCTCACTACCCCCCCCCCCCCTCCCCCCCCCCCTCCCCCCATTTTAGGCGATTGCAAATCGTCACAAACCAATGAATTGGCTGTATATACCATTCCACAGTGGCGGATCCATACACAAATTACACAATTTTTTCGTCAACCTTCAACAATGTTACCGAGTCACTTTAAGGTCAAGTTCACCCAGGGTCTATTGTCCCAGATATGTGATGGGGTGGGGGTAGGGGTTCATTGTCCTGGGAGGTAGAAATCCTAAAGAGATAGATGTCCAGGGGAAAAAGTTCTAGGGATATTAACTTAGGAGTGGCCCCGGCCCCCCCCCCCCCCCCCCCCCCACTCCGAGAACGGACGGACCCCATGCGTGTTGCCAAAATGTCCTTTTCGTAACAAAAGAAAAAGGTCGACCCGTATTGACTTTACACACCGGACTTTTGCTGAAAAGGGGGGGGGGTGCTGAAAAAGGCTCGTATACAAAAGAAAAAGGTCGAGCCGTATTGACTTTACACACCGGACTTTTGCTGAAAGGGGGGGGGGGGTCGGTTGGAATGCGTACCCTAAATAACACTGAGTGGGGGGGGGGGCGGGGGAGTGGCAGAGTTGGGTATTCATGTCCAAGGGTGCATAGGTTGTCAGTGGATGGTAGTTGGAGGGGTTCTTGTGTGAATGTAGAACTATCATCTCCAAAAAAATTGATATACTGCCAATCATAGCCGTATTCTTCTTTGTAGTTTAACTATAATAAAGACTCCTTTTTGCATTCCAGACAGTTTGTTGTCAATCTAGTACATTAATTTATCATTCCTCTATACATAAACATTTTAAGATGGTAAATGTCTGTTTATTTTTCAGTGTGAATGGTCAACATAGCAGGCCTGATCAGAAGATTTGATTGATGGAAATATACCTGACGATGGATATCATTAGCAATTTCATTCATTAATATAATGGATACAGCAAGATGTTGACATTTTACTGTACTTTAATTTATTTTTTCAAGGGTTTAATGGGGATATTTACTGTCTTCCGGCTTGTAATTGCTATGTCATTTCTTTAAAGTTAGTAGTACATTAATGAGATCCGTGTCCTTATATTGATGACTAGATCTTATAGGGGAATGATCGGGTCCTAGTGAACATAAAGAAAAAAGCTTACGTATAAGCATATTCACAGATCATATATTTCTTGTGAATTCAATATGTGACAATGATATAAATATCGGTCTAATTTAAAATACATGTATGTAAGAGATATGATGTACACCCAATAATAGGCAGTTTAAAGTGAATGAATTATTTTTTTGATTTTGATGTTGGTGTTTACAGCTTTTAAAATAATGATATGCCAAGTTGACAGACATGGCCAAATATTATTGATGTTACTAACATTTTGTCACATTTTTAGCAGCATCAAACCTACCTCACAATTGGGGGCATGAGCTAATCTCTGTAATGTTTTTATCATTTTTTATCTTATGTAATATTCTATTGTGGAGGGTAAATGGCGTATATACTCCATATGGATTCCTGATATTGTATTATCCTTCTAATAAATTTACGTTTCAATGTAAGAGAGCAGACTTTATCCGTTTTCATTTGTTTCAGTACTTTAATTCCTTACTCTTTAATCAAACATACACATAATATATTAAACATGTCAACTTCAGTAAGATGAGATATACACTTCCACATTATCCCTGTGAGATCTTAGGAATACATAGCTTATTTATGGTTAAAAAAATGGTAAAAAATATAGCATAAGGACAAATAAAGGGGGTAACAAATCAAGGATAAACAAAATTGAAAATTAAAAATAAAGAAAAGAGAGGCACGTGCGAATGTAACGCCAATATAGAAATTAAGTACATTATGACATTAGGAAACTCACAAATTCAATGATATAATACGTTGTCTCTCCATAAAATTACGATATAACTTATTTTAAGTTCTATGTTTTATACCGGGGTTTTCATTTACCTAATTAATTGCTATCAAAATATTACATGTACATCAATAACGTTGAAATATGATGAAATTATTCTCCAGATTTATGTCGCGTGTTTGATTATTCACATATATATAACTGAAATTGAAATTATTTAAGGTTTTTATGGGGATATGTATTTTTTCCAGTATGCAACTGTTATGCCATTTCTCTAAAGTTAGTCATTAAAGTACATTAAATAGATCTGTGTCCGTATATAAATGTCTAGATTGTATAGGGGAATGATCGGGTCCTTGTGAACATAGAAAAAAAAACGTACATAATTATAAGCATTTTCACAGATCATATATATCTTGTGAATTCAATATGTGACCATAATATAAATGTAGGTCTTATTTATAATACATGTATGTAAGAAATATGATGTACACCCAATAATAGGCAGTTTAAAGTGAATGAATTATTTTTTTTGATTTTGATGTTGGTGTTTACAGCTTTTTAAATAATGATATGACAAATTGACAGACATGGCCAAATATTATTGATGTTACTAACATTTTGTCACATTTTTAGTAGCATCAAACCTACCTCACAATAAGAGGCATGAGCTAAACTAGTCTCTGTAATGTTTTTATCATTTTTTCTCTTATGTAATATTCTATTGTGGAGGGTAAATGGCGTATATACTCCATATGGATTTCTGATACTGTATTATCCTTCTAATAAATTTACGTTTCAATGGAAGAGAGTAAACTTTATTCGTTTTCATTATTTTATGTTTATGTTTCAGTATTTCTCAATTTCCTTAGTCTTAAATCAAATATTCAAAGATATACACGTAAGAAATTAAGCATTCCATATTTAGTTAGATGAGTTATCCATTTCCACAGTCACATAATTATTTCATTACTCCATGGTCTAGAGTTTACCCCTGTGAGATCTAAGGAATACATAGCCTCTTTATGGTTAACTGGTTTCCATATTAAGAAATTGTAACTTACATTTGTTTAAAAAAAGAATATAACATTTGGTGGGTTGGCGGTGGGTAGGTTGTTGGTGATGGTGGATAATTCCTGAACACAATAGTAACATAATCATAGGCTATAACTACACATGTAAGGAGATATCTTCAGGATCTAAAATTTCAAACTTGGAATATCGCAAGTGTGTCTTGTACACTATTGTAAACATGTATAGGCATATGCAGGTGCAACACAGTGATACGAGCTTAACAAAAATATGTGTGCAAGGATGTGCGTGGGTGTGGGTCGGTGTGTGTATGTATGTAGGCCTATCACTCTCAAGAACCCATTAAAACACACAAAACTAATCGCAATAACACTCCGTTGGAAATAAATATCACATGTCATGCTGCTTATTTATTAAAAAAAAGAAGATATCTTACAATCAGGGCTCAAATTAATTTTTTGTCCACGGGGGCTCTTCCCCCCAAAAAGAGCCCCCGTGAGAAGGCTCACGGGGGCTCTTTAAGTGCTGACGGGGGCTCTTATTTTAATACAAATTTCCATTGAATCTGTACCCATGAAACTCTTAAATTCCTTGGTATTTTATCATTATCATTTATTTAAGTCGGCATTTTCCCTCTTAGAAATATTGACTTTTTTCCCGTGATGACATTTTCTCCATTTCTTCCCGTTCTGCACATAATGTTCTCCTCCTCATATTATTCGGAGCAACCTTATTTACATTCTTTCTTTACTTTTAGTCTTTACCATATCCTTCCAAAACACAGGGGCAGATCTAGCTTTTTGCTAAGGGTGGGGGGGGGGGGGAACCCAAATACGATTGGAGCATCGCCCACGAGCCGCGTAGCGGCGATGCTATTTTTGTTGTTGCTATTTTGAACCCTCGTGAGTGATGTTTCCTGGCATCTACTAACATGCGGAGCATCGTCCACGAGCCGCAAAGCGGCGAGGGAATTTTTTTTTTTTGGTGCTATTTTGAACCCCCGTTAGTGATGTTTTCCTGGCATCTACTGACATCTACTCAGTGGCGTAATGAACAAAAAAGTTTTTTTTTTGGGGGGGGGGCCGGGGGGGGGGGGGCTGGCAGAAAAAAAATCCGCATCACCCCACTTTTACATGCAGGCCCCTGTACGATGTGTCTCAATAACACAGAAACACAGAAACACTAAATTATTTAGTGTTTCTGTGTTTCTGAGTGGTCTAGGCACCGTGCGTTACAAAATTAAAAGATCACTGCGCACGCACGCCGAGTAGCCGAGAAGCCTGTTTCAAATCGAGCAAAGCTAGTTTCCATGCAATCGAAACCGGGCTGACCAGATTAAACTTAAAAAAAGCAGAAACACGAAGTTGCAAACCATCTAGAGACTCCTAATAAATTGCGTTACTGATTAATTAATTATATCATTACAAATCTTTATCCTCAGTTTTCTTATGTATAATTGATTTTCTTATAAAATTAAAGATATGGCGTATACTGATCGAATGAACGCCATTAAACTATTACTTACAACAACAACAACATGCAGGCCCCGCTGAACGTTTTTCAAAGTGGGTGGGGGGGGGAGGCTAAAGTATTTACGATCAGGTAGAGTGTAGTGTAAATTGGCGTGGGGTCTAGGGTCAAAGCCCAGGCAGGGGTCAAGAGTCCCCGGAAGCTCAGGGGGTATGGGCATTTAATTACGGTCAGATGAGCATATTTTGATACCTTATTCATGACACTGGCTGGTCACTTATTGGCGTGGGGTCTAGGGAGCTGAGCCCCCTGAAACTCAGGGATTTGAGGCATTTTATAACGGTCATTGAGCATTCAAGGGGCCCGCCTTAGGCCCCCTGGTGGGGTCGAGGGGGCGGAGCCCCGGAAGCACAGGGGTTTTAAGCACTTAATTACGGTTAGATGAATATATTTTGATTCCTTATTCGTAACACTGGCAGGACACTAATTGGCGTGGGGTCCAGGGGCGGAGCCCCCAGAAGCTCAGGGTTTTGGGGGCATTTTATAACGGTCAGATGAGCATATTTGTATACCTTATTCATGACACTGGCAGGTCACTATCGGCGTGGGGTCCAGTTGCGGAGCCCCCGGAAGCTCAGGGGATTTAGGCATTTAATCACGGTCAGATGAGTATATTTTGATACCTCATTATTTTGTGACACTTGCAGGTCACTATTCTTTTTTTCTTTCTTTCTTTCTATTTCTCTTTAGTATACTTTTTTCGAAAAAAGTGAGGGCGGAGCTCGAGGACCCGGAGCCCCGTCGTTGTGCGGGCCCTGCCATGTAGGCTTCTAAATAAGCATATTTCTTGCCTGACTGTAAATTTAGAAATTTGTAATTTTCCAACAAACGTATAAAAAAGTATAATTTATTAAAAAGTGACAAAAAATCTTGGAAAATTATGTCATTTCATCAACATTTGTAAATCACCGGTATCGAATTAGAAATAAACCACGTTTGAATTGTATTTGGGGGGGTATCTGCCCCCCCCCAATCAGTACGCCATTGCCCCCCCCCCCGATCTATACCTTGTTGGCGGGGAAAATCGCAACTAAACTCCCCTACCTATCTTCTTTCTCTCTTTTTTTTAAAATTGGAAATGAGTGTAAGTATTAGAAAAATCAGAAATAGAATTGATGAGAAAGTTATATATTTGTTTTTATCGAGATCAATACATGTAATAAGATGGGGAATCTCCAACTGGCATTTAAATGCGGTGTCACACGTACTCGTAACGCATGTCACACATTCCAATGATAACTCCCTATTAGTTACCCATATTTTCATGCAAGTTTGATGTTTGTATCATTTGGAATACCACTCTCTTAGATTTTTTAGTTTTCCAAACAGTTTGTTAATTCTCGATAAAATCTGATGGACGACAGGGAGAGAGAGAGAGAGAGAGAGAGAGAGAGATGGAGAGAGAGGGAGAGAGAGAGAGTGGGAAGAAAGAGAGAGATACGATTGGGGGCACATAATGTCTGAGCCTTTATTTTACATGTGAGCAAGCTAACTATCCAGGCGCGGATCCAGGATTTTCCAATAGGGGGGGGGGGGGGGGCGGAAATTTGAAAATTGCGCAGACCGTGTTTGTCAAGGTCATATTAGAAGCACCATACCGGTACAATTTTTGACATCTTCATCGGGGGGGGGGGGCTAGAGCGTCTTGCCCGAAAAAGTAATTTTCTGGTTTCACAATTCGGCTAGTGAGCTAGCAACAATTTGAGCATAATATGTATTTTGTGAAAGTGTTATTTATCACCAAAATAAACGAGAAAAGGTATCAAAAACTCATATTCGGGCAGCTCGCTGTCCCCCCCCCCCCCCCCATTACGCGCGAAGCGCGGAAGCTTTGCCCTTTCATTAATTATTAGAGAAAGAAGATTTGTTGTACCATTCTCGACTCTTATTACTTGACTGAATTCAGCCCCCTCCCCCCCTCCCGCGCAAAGCGCGGAAGCTTTGACGTTTCATTAAATTATTAGAGAAGGAAGGCGATTCGTTGTACCGTTCTCGACTCTTAATCCTTGTCTGAATTGAGTTCCCGTCCCCCCTCCCGCGTAAAGCGCGGAAGCTTTGACGTTTCATTAAATTATAAGGGAAAGAAGACGATTCTTTGTACCATTCTTGACTCTTAATCCTTGTCTGAATTCAGTTTTTCCCTGCCTGCGCGTAGCGCGTAAGCTCTGACGGTTCATTAAATTATTAGAGGAAGAAGACGAATCGTTTAACCATTCTCGACTCGTATTCCTTGTCTGAATTCAGTTTTCCCCCTCCCGCGCGAAGCGCGGAAGCTTTGACGTTTCATTAAATTATTAGAGAAAGAAGACGATTCGTTGTAACATTCTCGACTCTTAATCCTTGTGTTAACGCAGTTTCACCCCCTCTCGCGCGAAGCGTGGAAGCTTTGACCTTTCATTAAATTATTCGAGAAAGAAGACGATTAGTTGTACCATTCTCGACTCTTAATCCTTGTCTGAATCAGTTTCATCCCGCCCGCGCGAAGCGCGGAAGCTTTGCCCTTTCATTAATTATTAGAGAAAGAAAATTTGTTGTACCATTCTCGACTCTTATTACTTGACTGAATTCAGCCCCCCTTCCCCCCCCCCTCTCCCGTGCAAAGCGCGGAAGCTTTGACGTTTCATTAAATTATTAGAGAAGGAAGGCGATTCGTTGTACCGTTCTCGACTCTTAATCCTTGTCTGAATTGAGTTCCCGTCCCCCCCCCTCCCGCGTAAAGCGCGGAAGCTTTGACGTTTCATTAAATTATAAGGGAAAGAAGACGATTCTTTGTACCATTCTTGACTCTTAGTCCTTGTCTGAATTCAGTTTTTCCCTGCCTGCGCGTAGCGTGTAAGCTCTGACGGTTCATTAAATTATTAGAGGAAGAAGACGAATCGTTTAACCATTCTCGACTCGTATTCCTTGTCTGAATTCAGTTTTCCCCCTCCCGCGCGAAGCGCGGAAGCTTTGAAGTTCATTAAATTATTAGAGAAAGAAGACGATTCGTTGTAACATTCTCGACTCTTAATCCTTGTGTTAACGCAGTTTCACCCCCTCTCGCGCGAAGCGTGAAAGCTTTGACCTTTCATTAAATTATTCGAGAAAGAAGACGATTAGTTGTACCATTCTCGACTCTTAATCCTTGTCTGAATTCAGTTTCATCCCGCCCGCGCGAAGCGCGGAAGCTTTGCCCTTTCATTAATTATTAGAGAAAGAAAATTTGTTGTACCATTCTCGACTCTTATTACTTGACTGAATTCAGCCCCCCTTCCCCCCCCTCTCCCGTGCAAAGCGCGGAAGCTTTGACGTTTCATTAAATTATTAGAGAAGGAAGACGATTCGTTGTACCGTTCTCGACTCTTAATCCTTGTCTGAATTGAGTTCCCGTCCCCCCTCCCGCGTGAAGCGCGGAAGCTTTGACGTTTCATTAAATTATAAGGGAAAGGAGACGATTCTTTGTACCATTCTTGACTCTTAGTCCTTGTCTGAATTCAGTTTTTCCCTGCCTGCGCGTAGCGCGTAAGCTCTGACGGTTCATTAAATTATTAGAGGAAGAAGACGAATCGTTTAACCATTCTCGACTCGTATTCCTTGTCTGAATTCAGTTTTCCCCCTCCCGCGCGAAGCGCGGAAGCTTTGACGTTTCATTAAATTATTAGAGAAAGAAGACGATTCGTTGTAACATTCTCGACTCTTAATCCTTGTGTTAACGCAGTTTCACCCCCTCTCGCGCGAAGCGTGAAAGCTTTGACCTTTCATTAAATTATTCGAGAAAGAAGACGATTAGTTGTACCATTCTCGACTCTTAATCCTTGTCTGAATTCAGTTTCATCCAGCCCGCGCGAAGCGCGGAAGCTTTGCCCTTTCATTAATTATTAGAGAAAGAAAATTTGTTGTACCATTCTCGACTCTTATTACTTGACTGAATTCAGCCCCCCTTCCCCCCCCCCCCCCCTCTCCCGCGCAAAGCGCGGAAGCTTTGACGTTTCATTAAATTATTAGAGAAGGAAGACGATTCGTTGTACCGTTCTCGACTCTTAATCCTTGTCTGAATTGAGTTCCCGTCCCCCCTCCCGCGTGAAGCGCGGAAGCTTTGACGTTTCATTAAATTATAAGGGAAAGGAGACGATTCTTTGTACCATTCTTGACTCTTAGTCCTTGTCTGAATTCCATTTTCCCCTGCCCGCGCGTAGCGCGTAAGCTTTGACGGTTCATTAAATTATTAAAGAAAGAAGACCAATCGTTTTACCATTCTCGTCTCTTAATCGTTGTTTGAATTCAGTTTTCCCCCTCCCGCGCGAAGCGCGGAAACGTTGACGTTTCATTAAATTATTAAAAAAGAAGACGATTCGTTGTACCGTTCTCGACTTGTCAGAATTTTCAAAAATGTTTCTTTGTCTGCTCCTTTTTCGTCCTATATCCTCTTACTGTCCCCACCGCCCCTGGCTACGCAACTGCTTTAAAGCGAAAATGAAACAATCATGATTGTGATAGCACACAATTAGGTTAGTAGAAATGAAAGGGAAAAAAGATATATTACACCAACCATGGATAAATCACGGCCGGGAGCTTCAAAGGTTTGTGTTATCGGGCGAGGGCCTGGTTGTAGCGACCAAGCGAGATTTTGCAATGTTGAATGCTGAAATTATGCATTCTAAAAAATCCCTAAGCCCAATATGTACGTTCTTTCCGCTATATTTCTTTCTAGCCATATTTCTAAATTTCCTGGGGGACGGGCCCAGGATTGCCGCCCCTGCCCATGATTACTACCAACATGAGTTTAAATACAAGCACAAGCGAGTTGGTATGAGCTGAATCCAAATGAAGGGCAAAATAAGAGTTGTGAAGCGGCCCTACCGTTAATTTAAAATTTGACTGTTGAGTATATAACTTCTATTTAAAAGACATCCAAATTATTGTGCCCTTTTCAAATTTCTCACTAAAGAGTGATGACCGCAGGGGCTGATCTTAACGTTTAAATTTGAATCCGCGGCTCGAGATTTTATGCGGCCGGCCCGGCCCCCCTCTATTCAATAACGTTTGCCAAGCCTTCTGGAATGACCCCAAATCTCCCGATTACAGTTTTCCCTTGTTCGTCGTTACTGTCACTTAGCGCCATTTCCTTGTCTTTCCCCCTTTCCACCTTTCTCACCCCCCCCCCCCCCCCCCCCCCCCCACACTCAGTGTTATCTAAGGTACGCACATGTATGTTCCCTCTCTTTGAATGCACCCCTCTATATCTGGTGTGTAAAGTCAGTACGGGCCGGATTTTTGTGTATTACGGGCCGGACTTTGTTGCGTGAAAAGTAACTCTTTATCGGAAATTTTGGGAACACAAATTCGGTCCCTCCGACCCCGGAGTGGGAGGGAGAAAGGGGGGGGGGGGGTTTATCTTCTTTATCTTTTTCTCTTCTCTTTTCTTTTCTCTTCTTTTTTCCTTTCTCTTCTCCTTTCTTTTCTCTTCTCCTTTTTTTTCTCCTCTTCTCCTTTCTTTTTTTCTCTTCTTTTCTTCCTCTTTTTTTTTCTTCCTTTTTTTGCGCCGCCAATAGGGGGGGGGGGGCCGCGGCCGTTTCGGCCCCCCTGGATCCGCCACTGCTATCCATGTAGCTTTAACACTTCGTTTGACCGATGCCCCCACAGTTTTATTCTCCAATCGTCTATGTCCTCGTCCCTAACCGTTATCCCCCCCCCCCCCCCCCCCAATCCGGAAACGGAGGGACCGCATTCATGTTCCCAAAATGTCCGGTATAAAGGATAACTTTTCACGCAACAAAGTCCGGCTCGTAATACACTCAAAAAATCGGCCCGTATTGACTTTCCCACACCGGACTTAGGGTTTTTTTTTTCAAAGGGAGGGAACATGCATACGCGTACCCTAAATAGCACTTGAGTGGGGGGGGGGGGGGCTGGGGATCCGATGCGATATATTATCAAAAGAGGAGGAGATTTCATACAAAAAATACAAGTGCAAAGCTAATGAACGACATTACGAGAAAATCGGGTGGCTTACCGTAAACGAATGAGTACCCAGGTCATGAATTATCCATTATTATTGCGACATACTGGTTAAGTCGAGAATCGGGCCGATTTAATTTTTGATCTCCAACACACCGTCCCACCGCAAATATTCATAAATTTAAATATTAATATGCAGGGCAGCGTGGCAAGGTTAGACGGTTTCCAAGCATAATGATGAGATTGTTGATAACGCCATCTTCGGCGGCTTGAATCAAGTGTGTAGGGAATATATATAATATATATATATATATATATATATGTATACATATAAATTATGTACATGTATATCCAACTTCGATCTTGTTACTGGCTGACATGATTGTAACCTTGTATGGAAATGTAAAAGTTCACTTGCAAATTGATTCAGAATTTAGACCTTTGTGAAGATTATTTTGTAATTTTGTATACATTGTTATAATTTATGTACGATTTTATTTATGAAAGAAGAGAATAAATACCTATGATTTTGTTTTTAATTATAAGACAAGAAATACCAGAAAGATTGAAAGAGTAGGTATTGGTAATTCGTTTTAATGGCATAAAACATTGGAATTCCCTTCATAAAAGAAGTGAAGGAAATAGAAAACTTTGCTCATTTTAATTAAAACAGGAAATAAAAGGAATACCTAATATGTCAGAGTCAGAGAAGAGAAGCGAATGACATGTTATAATGATTGAAATTTGTATTCTTCTGCCGGTTCATACTTTTTCATTTTGTATATACTTGTGTTTTTGTACGTTAGAAATTCTACCATATCATCATTATTTTCCTCTTCCTCCTCCTCCTAGCTCTTTTTCTTCTTCTCCTTCTTCTTTTCTTCTTGTACTTATTATCATTTCTATCATAAGTCTATAATGTGATTATTATCATCATTATTATCTTTAATAAAAAAATTCTTATCGGTCTGTAAATTTTTACTATTTTATAATTTTGTACACAAAGGCTCCACGGTCGGGGCGCCCATTGGAAAGCTCTCGAGCTGGGTTATCCTGTGACAAGCTGAATCCGATATTATTGTTGTATGTTGGAAGCTTGGCGAATAAAAATCAATCAACCAATCAATCAATCAATCAACAAAACCTACAAAATCCTAAACCTATCCTTTTTATGTCTTGTTTATTATGACACATAAATAAATAAATACATACACGCATAATTAATAAAAAGATTATAAATGAATAGGTAAACGAATAAACAAACAACATATTAGAAATGTAGAATGAATAAATAAAATAATGCAAGCACATAAATAATTAAATAAATGAATAAATAGATAAATAAACAAATATGTAAGTGAATTAATTAATAGATGACTGAAAGGAAAAAATTAACGAATATTTAGTTATTGATTAATTAATATGAATCTCGTTTATAGCATGCATGATCCAATTATTATCAACGTATGATTTCTGGAGAAAATCTGAAATCGGCACACATAAATTGTTTGTTTTTTTGCCTTGAGACCTCCGATTGCGTGAGATATGTCATTTATATTATAACTGATATTTTAATGAAAATCATTCTTCATAATTATTATAATCTAGGTTGATGGATTTGCGTACAACCTTCTAGCCTTGTACTTGTGGGACGGGCGCGCGTGGCGCCCCATAAGTTACACTTGGGTAAAATTACAATCACACGCCCATGAATGTTTTCCGTGTAAATATTTACGTTGTGTCACGCGACTTTGAGAAGAAAATTATCACATTACGTAAGTTTGTCTCTTATCATCCTATATACTTGTTTTTCTACTAGTTGTGAGTTGATGTACTGATGTGTTATCTTTTATATTGGGGGAGAATCTTAGTGTAAAGATGGCTTTTTTTTCGCTTGACCTTTGCGTTGCTCTGACTCTGTCGGCAGCCGAGCCTGCTGGCGCTGGTGCCATTGGTAATGAACGGGTAGTTCACCGGGATGTACACGATATGTCAGGTTGGTACATTAGGTACGGTACAGTAACTCCAGGGAGCTCCGTAGTATAGGTAGCTCTAGTTAGACATAACATAGCTGCTGATTCTCAACATTTCAAACACCACTGTACAAAACTCAACTGATTTCACCCTAAATCGGTAGTTTAGCGACTATTATTAGTATTAATGACACCTAGATCTAAATTCTAGTACTAGTAGACTCTAGATCTAGACTAAATGGTAGCGCACCCAGTATTCGGTCAGACAGCTGTTTCAACAGCTGTAACAATTAAAAAAATAATTTAAGAGCCACGAAACTTGCACAAATCAGGCAGCTGAACAACTTTTCTTAACTCTCAAAATTAAATTAGATTTAGGGCCCGGAAAGATCTCCAACTTAGCTCGAAATTGGTCAGTGTCGCACAACTTCCTGCACTTCCGCGTTCTCTTAGCACATGCGCTAACATGCATAGCCATATGTAGAAGTCTATTTCGAAACAACTACGTGTGCTGTCGCAATGAATTTAATATGTGTGTGAAGAGAATCACTTCCGTGTTCACTCCATCACAGTGAATTTGCAAATGACGCACTTGCCGATGTGCGAGAGGTATTTATACGATACCCTTGCCTTGCGGTATCGCTCGGCCAGTATTCGGTCAACGCATTGACATTCAGTGCTTTATCGCGCAATTGTGTGAAAATAGTGCGCGACCGAATTCTGGGCAGAAAAATGCTCCGTCTTCTTTCGGAAGTATTTTGCTTATCATTATTCTATATTTTAAGTGACTATAAAATCCTGTTAGAGGAATAAATTTCTTTTCTTTTGATGGGTAGATTGCCAAAATAAAAGAGGTAATATTTCAAAATATTAGCGATTTCCCCTTAAGTGACCGAATACTGGGCATTCTACCCTAAAATACAATCTTTTCAACTTATGTATGAGGGTCTAGAACTAGTCTAAGTTAGTTTGTTACTCTGTTACAAAGAATATTTTGAAAATTCAAATCGTGAATCTACTGTCTGTCAGCCACTTCGTATTTATTGTGTGCGTTAGTGTGCAGTGTGTGTACTGTGTGTAATTGCTGCCTCTCAGTACGTAGTAAAGCGCTAGTGTACTGTAGTACTACTGTAGTGTCTAGTAGTACATGTACTACTCACCGAGCCTTTGATAAAGCGGACGCAGGGCGCAAATTTGCGCTCACAAACCCACCAATTGCGCCCATAATCATCTAAAACTAGATGGCAAGGTGCAAGTGTTTGCCGTGAAAATGCGCCCATAACTTATTAGAACAGAAAAAATACACGAATCATGAACAGTTTGCCGCGCACGAGCTCTCTACTAGCTTCGTATTTAGTGCTTTAATAAGGCGCAAGTGTCTCCATGAAAATGCGCCCTTTGTTACTAGAGTCTATAGGCTAGCGCACGTACGTACGTTCAGATCATGCGATCGCTAGATGGTGCTGTGGCGCATGCACGTTCATTATGTACAAATGTATCGAAGGATCAAGAAAACAAATCGTCAAATGGAGAAATAAACAAGCATTCAAATTGTCATTAGAGATCTGTTGAGGTTTGTTTGTAGGTCTAGTTTATTATTTCATCTCAAATAGAAATTAGAAGTTTCTTATTGATAAGTTAAGAGCACCTTCGATGTTCTCGATCGTAGTTACTCTCATTTTGCCAGCAGCCGACATAGCCTTGTTTTGCCAAAAAAGCTAGCCGGCCAGCTTCCCACCACAAACCTTTCGAGTCCCTATAAATTTGCGCGTTGCGAATCTCCGAAGGTGCATTGGTCTCGTTGGCAAACTCCCATCCTGCTAGCTTCCCAACAAGCAGCGCCACCAAGGACTTTCGCGGTATGGCAAGAGTGTGTGTGCGAGGAACGATTTTGGTTTCAACTTTAGCTGTCGAATGTCTAAGGACATTTTTACATGTACAATTTTTGGTATTTCTTTGGTTATACAACAATTAAAATGTTAATTCTTCAAATTTGCTCCTACTGCCGAGAGTGTGGTGGAAGGTTTGTGTGTGAGGTGTGATTTCGATTTGGGATAAACTTCCCAAGTCCTTATGACTTTCGATGTTTGTGAAATTGACAATATATTTATTCATTTGCTCATCAATATTTTTAGTTCTTTAAAATACTGTTTAACTATGTGCAAGTTGATGTTCTTAATCAATCTTTCCTGTTGATCTTGTTAACTCTTATCGTGCCACAGGGCTAATCCCCACTGTGCCAGGTTGTTTTGGAGATAATCTGATTAACGCGATGGTTCTATGAATGGCGAGTGCAAAACACACAGCACAGCCCAATGAGCATGAACAATAACTGCTACTACGAATGCGCCCTTGCACGCACATGGCACTCAATAGGTAGCGTGCATGCAGCCTCATGGCAGGCTATGGGTTAAGATTAAAATGTTGTTAAATTGATCGCATTCACATTATGAAATTAACATTGTATCTTTGAACTTATTTAACTTGTATAATTAGTTGTCATTATCTGTTTTTGGAAAATTGCCCCTGGTTCTTAAGGAATTGCCCCTTGCTCTGGTAAATCCCTGTGGGCAAGGGGCAACTTTTAAAAATAAATTGCCCCTTGCTCCTGGCTGCCTAATCTAAGGCTTGCTACTCACTACCCACTTCGGCAAAGCATCAATACTAAGTTACTCAGATGTATTGACCTCTACTAGGTCATCGGTTTGCAGTTGGCTTAGCTTCGCCTCACGTGTTGGAACCAAACATTTAAAGAGCAAACTTATGTGACGTCTGAGAGTTCACTCACTCTGTTTTCAAATAAAGTATAGACTCTAATTCGAGTGATTCTTTTGGCAAAATTTCTTTTATTTTTCACTACCAGTAGTTACTGCATGCTGCACTGAGTACTTCACTAGGTGGCTCTAACTTCTAAGATACTTCTAAGTTACTAAGTTCTAACTAAGGCTCTGCCTCTATTAGTTTAAGGCTCTATTTCATATTCTTGATCTTGACCTGGCTTGTGTATAGTTGCCTCTTCACTCTTGTCCATGTTGAACATATTGACTCGATTGAGAAAATGACCTGTTACCATTACAAAATGTAGCTGCCCAGGGCAGCGAAAGTATGATTTCACAAACATCCCATGGCATTAGCATAATACATTGTAGCGCATATGTTTGGTTGTAATTAACCTGTATTACAATGGATCTTGGTCTGACTTGTACTTATATGACCATTCCATGAAATGATGCCCTTGATAGTAGAGACTAGAGTAAGTCTAGCTCTAGTCAGTGCCAACAACTTTTTTATTGACCCATCAATTTAGATGTATGTATGTAGATCTGCTTGATATTTTTTCTTGTCAATTGTTCCAAAATGTTGCATATACCGTAAATGTAATTTTTCACATGTACATGTATTAATGATTACAGATTACACATTCCTATTGCTTTTTTGTGTGTGTGGAATTGTTGCAGATGCCCAGATGGACTTCTTGAATAAGCCTGTTTCAGAGGTGTGGAAAGCAACCAAAAGGACTCTGGCAGAGATAATGGACAGCAATGAAGGTGTTAGGAGTCCTGGAACCTCAACCCAAAGGAGCACATATGACCAGGAACTGAAGAGGGACTCCGAACCATCTGGCTCATCATCACAGTCGCCAAGCACGAGCAGAAAGTCACGGTCAAGTTTTGCTCACGTTAAAGGTCGCCACCGTTCTTCGGAGAGCAACCTCAACATGGACAACCAGGTCACTGAACGGGAGAATAGACCTATGGATTGCAACGAGGGGATGAGAACAGAAATTGGCAGTGGTCAACGTAATGCATCCAATGACTCCTTGGACTTTGCAGAGGTCCAGACAAGTCCTCCACAGCCAGTGATGCCCAAGATCAAAGGCAAGGACAAGCAAAGCTCTGACAGGGAGAGGACCAAGACCGCTTGGACCAAGTTCAGGTTAGGGTACCTGGGTAAGACCTCCAATTCAACTGAGGTGGATGATAGCGAGAGGGGTGGTGCAGATAAGTCGCCCATTTTGCCATCACTTATGGACAAATCCTCTCCTGCCTACATTAGCACGAACAGCAGCGGTGTTGGCAGTCCAGGAAAGACCAAATCAGCCAGTAGGGCTTCTAGAAGATCTCGCGGGGAAATCAACCTCAAGGGTTTTGACTTCCGTTCCCGCTTCCGCAGCAACTCCAGCGACCGTGCGACGATGAGACGGAGGGAGCGGGAGGAGAGGGAAAGGACGAGACGGTCATCGTATACCAGATCGACGTCGTTTGATGCAAATGACGAGGTAGAGGATGAGACGAATACTGCCAGTGATGAAGCCGGAGATGAGGACCAATCAGAAAAGGTTAAGAGCAAGCTGCTGTCCATGTGGAATAATGTTAAATATGGTAGGTATAGCTTTTTTTCTATGCATCAAATATATGTACCGGTATGTACATGTATCTACATGTATGGTTGCCAATTTGCATGGTTGAAAATGATTATTAAGTTTTAGAAACAAATCAGACATTAGTTTTCATTGTGATATAGTGGGTTTTCACCATTACATACATTATAATAAACAATCAACTTGAATACAATGATTTGCTCCACTTGTTTTGACCTTGCCACAGACTGATGTTACACCTTTTTCTGTAATGAGCTGCTGACATTTGAAGAAATGTTTTAACTACAAAGATTTTTTTTTCATTGTCACTTGATAGTACATTGTATATGGGATGCAACAATCCTTACATACAGGTACATGACAAAGAATACCAAAAGTTCCATTTAAGCCAACAAAGTGGAATAAAACATCCCCTTCTCCCCCCCCCCCCCCCCCCCCTGTGATTAAAGGGATAGTTGAGTTCTGTTTTCAGCCCGCAAATGCCTTTAGTGCATGGTTATTGCTCTTATTCTTATCTATGATATTTCTAGTTCCCTTTTAGGACCTAGAATTGCTATGAAGGTTGTTATAGCCCCCAAATCTGTGAAATTTAGACAATAAGTTCATACCTATACAGCTCCACTTTAAAAAAAAATACAGTGGCCGTTAATTGATTAATTAATTAACAATAACAATACATGGGCCGGCTGGTTGTGCGTAATGTAACCAACAAAAAAGTCAACATCGGCATTGGCTGAAATACATCGTAAAAGGCTCTATTTCCTTTTTTCAACGGCTTTTTCAAATTATCGAATATTTGTGGTGGTACACTGTACACAAATATTAGAAATAAATATATTTATGGATATTTCAGTCGTCTCTGAACCGATTTCGATCAAACAAAGATGAAATTGTCAATAAATTGCATGTTCTTTCAAATTTGACACTCAGTTTTTCATAATCTCACATAAAAATTATTTTGTATAGCGCCCTCTGCAACAAAAGACAACTATCCCTTTAATGTTTACTTATGCTTTTTTTCTTCTCATCTTGAAAACTATTTCGCACAAAATATTGGGAAAGATTCAGGTTACCAGTAAATCAAAGCTGTCAGTTTGTTCTAGAATTAAATTTCCCTGTTTGCAAAAGTGCAAATTTACTTGATTTCAGTATTTTTACAGGATTCCAGTTTTTTAAAGAATTTCATTTTTACTGCTACTCTTTGCTAAGATCAAGATGTTGAAAAATATAGAGAAAGCTTCTTGTGAAACCATTCTGATCATTGGTTTCCCTGAGAGCTCACCGCCCACTACAGTCTCCTGTAAGATGTACTGTCAGCATGTGAGTCATAGAAGAGGTTCTACCCCATGACTAGCCTGATGGAGATCCTTCCGATACAGACCTATTCTGGGCTAGTTTGACCTTGACTTGCCCTCTTCAGTTCACCCCTCAACGAGATGCTACCTATTAATGCTTGTCAACAACTTCAGAGAATTTTTAGTGGGGGTTGAGTCAAATATTATACCACAGAATATATGTCTTTATTTGCAGGAAAGGGTATTGGGTCCTTGAGTTTAATTTAGGAGTTGATTTAAACTTCCCATTTCCCAAGATCAAATGCGATACTTTCAATGTTGCTACATGTACTTGCTTCAAATCTGAAGAGTCTCCTGTATATGAGGAATTCATTCTTGCTTGATACATTAAGTGAAGAATAAGTCATTCAGAAAATTCACAGGTATTGCAGCAAGATTGAATACTAAAAGTGAACAGTGTTTATACAATTTCTTGAAATTTGACTTTTTATAATTTTTTAAAATTTAAAAACAATATTTGTATTGATTCAAGAGACAAATTGAAACACTTGTACATGTAGCCTGCATGTATGTAGATATGAACATGTTCATGTATAGGCTATAAGCCTCCTTTATACAAAAGTACAAGTACATGTACATGTACATGTACATGATGTACATACATGGGACAGAGCCAAAAGTCACACTACCGCAACAGGATGGAATTTTATGAATTCCATCATAACCATTAAGTTGCTATGGTGACATCACTTTATCAGTGCAATCGACAAGATTTCCAGACATCTTTGGGTTTTTTCTTAACTACTACTGTTGCCATAGTGACAGGATATTAATCAGTCATGTGAATTTTTTATAATACTACAGTACTATTGCTCTGTGATGTAAAGACATTCAGGTTTTTCAGGATGTTCCCTCTTTAGTTTTGCTATAGGAAGTATTGTGCTTTGAGTTTTGTCCTGTGGGTAGTTTACTAACATGTTCATGTACACCTGTACTAGTGATTTGGGCTTGGCACTACTAGTACCTTTGGTTTGAATACTTTGGAGCATACACCATGTACATTGTACATATATTGTGTATATACTGTACATCTTCTGTACTTGTGTTGTATCTTTTTGAGATCTGAGCCTTTGTCATTCAATTATTTTTTTTTAGGGCAGAGTCGAATAAAATGAAAAAGACAGCTTCCAAGTAGAACACATTTACATGTACATGTAATTATAGTATTATTTTGAAGGTATATGTGCAGATGTTCATGAAATTCTTATACATGTACATGTACCAGTATAGGTTGGCTTAAATATATTAAGGCTGCGACAGGTAGCCGAATGCTCGAGTACCCGCACGGTTGACAACTACTCGGGTACGATTTCTCGTACCCGAATATTCGGCTGTAAAAAAAAACAAAAAAACAACAACAACCTGTCCAGGCCTACATATAGTATCAATCCAAATTGGCATTGTCAGTGGACTTGATTCTTTTTTAATTATTTATCAATGGCATTACTGGTTGGTACAGTGCGTATAAAGAATCTAGATTCAGGGTTGTCATGATGGGGGGGGGGGGGGGGGGGGGAGGGGGGAGGGGGGGGGGTGGGCTGAAGGGGCTTTGCATACTGTAAGAACATGCTCTAGTCCATGGTCCTGTACTGTACCCATACTGCACATGAACTGTAGGTGGCGGGTAGGTGTACATGTACCTTCAAATGTTTGTATACATGGACCTTTTGGTTTCTAAAGGGGGTGTGGCTGACCGCACCCCCTTCCTTTGTGGTTCTGCTTTACAAACATGTACAGCACATGTACATATTATGCTGGCTCATGTACACTGTACTTGGCCCATGCTGTTTATTGATGCATGTAAATATGCCTCATTGTACCTGTACATGTACAGTACCTTTGGTATTGAATGAAAAGCTTCAACTATACAACAATAGATACAATGGGATTATGACAGGCCAGTTGTACGTTGGCTGTTGTTCCATATGAGCCCTATTTGGGGCTTGAAGGTCGACATGTGTGTACCATCATCAAAATGTTTGTAAACACACAAAAATGGCAAAATTGCTAATAATGTTTTGAGCGTAGACGTCCCTGTAAAGTAGCGGTGCCCCTTATTGTACTTTAAACAGCACGGGTACATGTACATGTACATGTATGTTCATGAGCCCTGTTTTATTTGAATAAATTAACATGGTTTCACCTTTGGAATATCACATTAACATATATGGACACTATAATCAACAATGGGATGTTGCATGGCACAGGGAAGTACATGTATGTGTGTAAACATTGTTTGTCACATATTGTGAACTGTGAAGTGTACTTTTACTGTAGTACACTTCATGAATTCAATTATTGCAGGCCCAGCCAAGCCAGTGAATGTGACCCTGTTCTCATTATAATAAATAGCGTAATCAGTTCTACCTCAAAGCAAATTGATTTTTTTTTTTTTTTAATGATCTAGAGTATTTTACCTTGAGATTTAGATCTAGAGTAATCAATAAATGACCTGTAGAAAATAATCCTTTCCTGCTGAGAACTACGACACATGGTAATCTCTGAATTGAAATTATACCAGTTATTATATGTGATGATAACACTAAAATTAGAAGATTGCAGGGACTACCTGGTACTGTAGCAATTAAGTCCAAGGTAGTGTCTACTATTAGTACGGAGCAATGATAAGGTCAATATAAAAAATAAAAATGAAAGATAAATATACTGTACTGTACTTGTATACTGTATACAGTACATGTATTTATTTATTTTGTAATAACTTTTTTTTTTTTTTTTTGGAGGGGGGGGGGGGGGGGGATTGATACATGTACAGTGTATGTTATGATTCAAGCTTTGGTGGGGTTTTGATGTACTGTAGGTATACATGTACATTTTATCTACATGTAAGTACTGGTTTTTAGTTAAGGTCAGTGGATAAAATGCATGCATGATATTCATTAGGCAACTATTTTGGACCCTCAACTTCTTCATTGAAAGCTGCATGATTAAACCACTGTACCACTGCACACCCATTACAATACTTCTCTCCACTGGCGGGCATATATATATATATATATATATGGACATTTTTTTGACGACGTACCTGATTACAGTACCGGTATGTGCATTCATCATAGATGTTTACCAGTACATACAACTGTACATGGTACAACATACTGTAGCTCACATGTATCTAGATTGTACATGTAGGTGTAGTCAGGTAGCCGGAGAGAGATCTTTACAGCTCCTGCAGTAATGATTGAGCCATTATGACTAGCTGTGACTGGCAAATAGGATAATAGTGATGAAACCTATAGTCCTAGATTTTAAAAAGAACCTGTCTTATTAAATCCAGTTCAGCCATGCTGTATGAATCATCGATACACCATGAGATTGGAGGCATTCCCCCATTCTGGGTTCTATGGTAGGGTATTGTTGATTGGTTGTTGATTAAGTGAGCAATAGGGACTTTTTTTAGGGACCTAATGTTTGTGGCTTCCTCTTCCATTACATCAATGTCAATCAAGAATCCATTGTTGTGAAAACTATGTATTGTGAGGTTCACTCTGAGCCTGAGGAGAAATGAAATTGATGCAAATATTGAGATTGTATACTACACTGTAGTACATGTACTTTTACTTGTGTTATTTTCAAAAGTATTTTTCCGCCAAAAAGCTTCATATTCATGTGAAAGGTATAAATTTGAAAAGTGAAAAAAAATTGAATAATCATACCGTAAATGACTGGAAGTACCTCATGATGATTGCTACATGTACCAGATTTCAGTAAACCTTTCAAGTAAAATTGTTTTCAAGTCATTCATGATGATCTTAGGTGACATGCTCCTGATTCATACATCACGTTCGTGTAGTATGTACACTGTGGTCTTTAGAGATGTTGGTTCAACTTCAAATACACATCTTTTAATATTTGTTTGAAATAATAAATTTGATTTAAAAGTGTTTGCTTAAATTGCGTGGAAAGGCAAAATGTGGCATGCATTAGACTTATTCATACCTAATAATGCACCTGCATAATAATTGCCATTACAGGTTCATGAACAGTGTACATTACGTACAGTATTCCTGTACATGGGTTGATTTGACTGTACATACATGTAGATCTACATAAACATTTATATCTAATTTTTGTTATTTCCCAACTATTTACAGGATGGACAGTGAAGACCAAGACCAATTTCAGCATCCACAAACCAATCTGGTTCCTTGGGAAGTGCTACCATCAGAGACCTGAAGGTTTGTATGATTCACGCAATATGTTCACACTTTTTGCTCATGTTTTGTAATGTGGATTGTGCCGCAAATCATGAAATGGTAGTAGATCATAGGTTTGGATGGCATTTTGTATGCGTTATGGCTCTTTCTAAATTGGTTCACAGAATACTGTCAGGAGGTATTCTCTTACTCATTCTCCCTTTTGATATGCAGTTAAATGCATTTACAACCAATCTCCCCAATATCCATCAAATGTAGAAAGTCCTAGCAACAATCATCAAATCATACAATTTTCACTTTCATAAATCAGCATCAGCATCAGTGTACGGAAGTGTGAGGTGATCTTGTTAAAACTACACTGATTTTACATTGTAGATCTACAGTTTGTTGTTAACACACGTTTTGAAATCCCAAGTCACACATCTTTCTTTTTCTTTTTCTTTTTCTTTTTTTTGTGGGGAGAGGGGTGCCATTATAGAGACCTAGATTTATATTGTTATGAAGGCAGTACGTAGGCCTATCCAAAGGTTTAACAATGCCTACAGGACTTTGAACTATCAGGCTGTCTGGTAATTTAGATTAACAACTATACTAGTTCCACGAACTGCTGTTGAATGCGAGTTTCGCTTTATCTCTTCAGGTCATGAATAGACAAGGCCAGCAGTTTATTCTGACTTGACAAACAGTAGAGACCTGGATTGTAAACTGAATTGTGTACTTATACATTGTACATGTACATGGGTCAAATCTATATACTACAAGATGAAGGCTTAAATGCTGAGAACTTTTTAATAACTTTTTTAGGACTACCAGTAATACCACATGTAGGTCTGTGGCATGTCCTTTAACCCTTTCAGGACGGTGTTTATATTATGGCTAAATTGATGACTCATTTTTCTCCAAATTGGCACAAATAAAGTTTCTGATATAAACATAGACAACAATATGTTATCTAAATGTTGAAAAAAATGGCAATTTTTTTAATTAAAGACCGTCAAAAGTACTGAGCTAGAAGGGATTAGACCACCCAGCCAGGTCACTGACAGGTGGCTATCTCATCAACTTTAGAAAAAGAGGATCATGGGGGACCAACAGGCACTGATTGTGGAAGTTTTCTATATAGAGGGAGCAAGTAGCTACAAGTAGGACAGTGGGGCTTTAAAAGACCATGGTTTTGAATCTCTCAACATGCCCCCAATTTGAGGATTTTAAAGCTTATATTCCTTTTTTAAAATTTCTGGTATCAAATGCAATATACATGTACAATGTACATGTAGTCATGGAACTAAAGTGGATGCAGTGTGTGCAGAACGTTTTGCTCTGTTTGCTTATAAATGCAACTTGTATTTTTTTTAGTGCTGTAAATCAAAGGTAATAGAGCGAAACCACAAGATGTGGAATGATTTTTGGGAAAGGGTCATAAGTTTGTCCTATTTAACCAATTTTATGTTATGTGAATTGTGAAAGAGACAAAGAACAACTGAACAACAAAGAAATACATATTTTCTGAAAGAAAATAATTCAAACTTTGTCAACAAAACCATTTACATATACACATGTAAATAAACATGAAATAAAGATAACATTTGGCATCCTCCCATACATCATACGACACTTCACACTTCCATGCACATGTGGTATATTGCTATATTCTTTTTTTTCTACAAAGTTACATACCAATAATAATAATAATGAATTATATTTCTATAGCGCATTATACAAAATATGTCTCTATGCGCTTTTTTTTCTTCTCTTTACCTCTTCAGAGGGACTTTATTGTTCCATTTCAAAATACATATACATTATTTACAAAACAAGTAAAATGAAACATGAATTATATACAAGATCAACATAATATCTTAAAATGATCATTTTAACATTTCTAATACTTTCTTAACTTCCTCAATATCGAAGTATTTTATATTTTCTTTGTATTTCAAATAACATTTTAATGATGAAATAAAATTATTTATTAACCTCTTTGGATTGGTTGGTACTTCTCCAAAGTTCCGCTTTACGTAGTCTTTGTATATAACTAGTTGAGCATAATTTATCCAAAAATTAAGTAAAGTATATTTTCTGTTATCTATTTTATATCCAATCAATAACATTTTCATATCAATTTCAATTTCTATTTTAAAAATGAAATATATAATTCTTGAGATAATTTTCCAGAAAACTCTTAATTTCTTGCAACGAAATATAAAATGTTCAATAGTTTCTTTTTCACGACAAATTTCACATTCGTTAGACTGTACGATTTTCCATATAAAGAGATTGTCTTTAGATGGCAATATTCTATGAATTAATTTAAAATTATATTGTTTGATCTTATTGTCTCTTATGTTATTAAATTTGAACTGAAATACATCTTTCCAAACAAATGTTTCTGGTAGGCCTAAAATATTTTGCCAAAAATAGAAACCAATTTTTTCTTTTTTCCTTTCTAGCATTAAATTATAATAACTTTTCGCCATAGTAAATTCAACGTTTATAACATCTAAAGTTGTCTCAATGCACATTGTTTCATTGAGACTTGGAGCTTTGTTTAAACGTAAATTTTGTGACCAATATTTTGGGAATGCTTTTTTTAATTTTGACATTTTAAATAAAAACAACAGATTCTTTACATCAAAATGGTTATTGAATAGAGAGTTATCTATCCATGTACCTTGATTTATAACATGTTTGATTAGACAAATTCCTTTTTTTATCCACGACGGGAAATACAGAGGTTTATTATCAATTACAATATTACTATTATTCCACAGTATTTCATTGGGAATATCTTTTACTTCAAATTTATTTACATATCGAATTTCTGACCATGTGCAAAGCAAATCCATATAAAACATTGGTAAATTTCTTTTTTTACATATCATTTTCATGTGTTTAATATGACAATTATACTGTAAACATAACGGCATCCCGCCAACTCTTTCAGTCCAAAATGAAAATAATGTCTTCCACATTGCATCATCTGCATTAAAAAACTTATATATCCAAGATAATCTAAGTGAATTAGCTTTCAAAATCAAATCAACCATCTATGCGCTTTACATTGTATTATGTAAAAGCCAAATTAATTATCTAATGTTGAATTATCAACAAAAATTCTGACAAAATCTTACCTAAATAACTAAATAGAACAACATTATAATTCATTCTTAAATAATGATACAACTATTATGGTGCAAATTTTTATTACAAGTTATGAACATATACAATTTCAATTAAAGTTATAGATAACAAAGCATGAAAATAATTAATTCTTAAAAAGGTAGTTCTTAAGTGCAGTTTTGAAGGTCTGGATGGTAGGTAAAGTTCTAATGGTGAGTGGGAGAGAGTTCCAGAGGATAGGAGCGTTGAAGGTGAAGGAGCTACATACAGCCTAATAGTACTTAAAACGAGGAACCTTGAAGAAGAAATTTGTTCTGAGATCTGAGAGCGAGGAAAGGTGTGTAGGTATGAATGAGATCAGGCAGATAAGAAGGGGTAGAGTTAGAGAAGGACTTGTAGGTGAGAAAGAGGATCATAAAGTGAATCCACTTGGGAGCCAGTGGATGTTACGGAGAAGGGATGTGGTAGAAGTGAGACCAGTTGCTCTCTCTGTGATTCTGGATTTTGAATTCTTTGAAGCTTCACAAGTTAGTTGGCATGAAGATTAGGAAGAAGTGCATTGCATGTGTCAATGCATGGATGAGAGTGAGAGTTGTCTTCCGGTCTAAAACCTTACAAATTCGACTTTCTTTTTGATGGATGACATTGCAGAGCGACACACCCCTGCAACATGAGATTTTCTAGTAGCGTGCTTATCAAATATAATTCCAAATTTCCTACTCTCGGCCTTGGCTTCAAGGACTATCTCACCGACTGTTACCGTAACAGATGGATTTCTTGTGAGGAATCTGGAGGAAAAGTGAAGAACTTCCGTCTTGCCACCATTAATTGTTAACTTGTTCATGCCTGCCTAGGAGCGGATGTCTACTCGAAGAACAGCAGATGCTCTCTCCGATGGGTCGAAAGACAGGTAGATCTGAGTGTCGTCAGCATACAACATTGACTGAATTCCATGCTCATGCAGATATGATGTCACGGATTGGGGCAGTGTACAGGGTAAAAAGTAGCGGTCCAAGTACCGAACCTTGGGGTACGCCGCACGTGTCCTCTACTGGTCCTGAAGAAGCAAGGCTTACTCTTACCACGTGATTTCTTCCTGCAAGGTACAGAGTGGAACGATTTCATTGCATTTCCTGAAGCTCCAAAATCCTCAGAAAGTCTCTCCAGGAGTACTGAATGGTCTTGAGTATCAAATGCGGCCATAAAATCCAGGAGTACAAGGATCACTTCTTTATGGGTGGCTAAGGCTAAGGCTGTTTCGACACTATGGTGCTATCGGTATTAGCTGACTATTTTTTCGGAAGTAAGGTATTTTCTTCAAGATATTCTAGAAATTGCCCCATGACAACCCTTTCTGTTACCTTCGACAGGCAGGGGATGTTTGAAATTGGTCTAAAACTCTTGAGTTCGTTGACTGATAGATTTGACTTCCAATGTACATGTACATGTACATAGTGACATTGAATGAGACCCTTCACCTTGGCACACAATGTATTTTCAATGTACATGTATGTGTAGTGCCCCTCGACCCCCCCCCCCCCCCCCACCCCCCAACAAAAATCTAGCAAATACACATTTAAATGAGTGTGTTTCAGCAATCGGCAGCATGCATGTACCAGTATGGTATAATGTACATTGCTTTTTTGCATGGACATATATAGTTTTTCATGTTTATTTTTAAGACCACTGATGACGTAAAAGCGAACCTCAAAACTGCTTCCTCACCACTTCTATTTGTAGCTCTGTAATATGTGAGCTGCAGATATATTTGTGACGTGTAACTTTATTTGACAGCTTGCTTTGGCAGGCTGCCTGATAGTAGGTATTCATTCAAAGGCACAGCTGTACAGTGTGTACTGATTTGTTATTTGCTATGGAAAAGGCAAATGCAGAACATATAGCTTATTAAGTCGTCCAAAGCACTGAAACAACTAAAACATAAAGGTTACTTACCTGTAGGATGGGAAAATTTTAAAAAAATTGAGAGTTTGAAGAGGATTTTTAAAACTAAAAATACAATTTCTTATATTTTTTATATGACCAAATCTGGATGTTGGAAATTGATAAATTCCTTGAAAATTCATGATTTGTTTGATAAAACACTGTTATAGGAATATACATGTACATGTATACATATTTAAAAATTAGTAGTGTTATTCAGAGCTGCCAACTTTAAAGATTTTCCTTGAATTATTCTGTTTTTCTCTCAAAATTACGGTAATATGTTTCTTCTTTTTTTTTTAGCACGTACTGCGCGTCAACCTAAATGCCCTAAAGTATCGATCATTACTTCAATAGAGATTATATTTTGCTTGACATACCTTTACTTTTGCCATTATGGTTCCTTTTTTTGGTTGCACAAGGTTGGCAGCTCTGGTTATTGTTTAATATATTAACTTGTTAGAATATACACTAATGAAAAATTGAGTAGTGAAACAATGCACACATATTATACCATAGATTTCCATCAGTTCTACATGTACATTACTATTTATATGGAGATAATACTTATCATGCCTGTAAATTGTTGCCATGGTTAATTGGGCATTTGTGGGCAAGTTGGTATCTGTAATCTTGCTATAGAACCACAAACCACCAGTATATAGTCCAACCTGAAACTAGTCAGAAAAGGAATTAAGATAAATTTGCTTGCATTCATGTTGCACATTGGCCAAATTTCTATTGGTTTCCTACAGTGTAAAAATATTTTGTTTGCTAGACCAGTTTTGGATGAATGCTAACATTGCTAAAGAAAAGGCAAAGTGATATTACCTTGCAACATTCTGTTTGCACTTTAATTTAGTAAAATAAAATGTATGAAATTTTCTTTTTTAGAGTGATTCATATTGAAATCAATCACTGTTCATGTGTAATATACAACATATATATTGTATATGATTTGTTTTTGTTTTGTTTTGTTCCTTACATGCAGGCAAGTGTGAATTTTAGTATGGGTCTTGCACCAATGGGGCGAAACATAATAGCATTTACTTTAGATAAATGAACTCATAGAAACATCTTCGGATTACGTAATGGGTCATTGTAATGTAATTAATGTTCGTGAGATGTTTCAAAAGGTGACTATTTTTAAAAAACAACAAAGCTAAAGGGTATGAACAAAGCTATTGAAATTGTCTTGAGTTGATTTGGCAGAAATATTTAGATCGTCTTGCAAGTAATCGGGGTATTTGGGCCCTGTTTCACAAAACTTGTTATCTATAACAATGCTAAATTTGCTCTCAGCCAATCAAATGCCACGATTACAGTAGCTTATAACAGTTTTTGCCACTTGTTATTGATACCAAGTTTTATGAAACAGGGTTCTGGTAGCCCCCTTCTCCTCCTGTACAAGTTCAAGCACGCTTGAATCCTGTACACTTCTTATGTCATATTGGTGAACGTACGTAGTATTGTAGAGCCAGCTCTATCATGAGAACCAGATGTTGGAGGTTTACTCATTTCCTCTCGACATGCTGAATGACTGAGACTCCGATGTATTACAGGGATAGCTTTGACTCATATGGTATGGATGGAAGCTGACGGTAGTTGGCAGACATTTTGTGGAAACCCTCTGCTGGTCACCAAGAGTCGGGGTTAAAGAGACTACATTGAAACAGACATAGAACATTCGAAACAGACATAGAACATTCCAAACAGACATAAAACATTCCAAACAGACATAAAACATTCCAAACAGACATAGAACATTCCAAACAGACATAGAACATTCCAAACAGACATAGAACATTCCAAACAGACATAAAACATTCGAAACAGACATAGAACATTGAAACAGACATGAAACTTTTGCGTTTTGTAAAAAGAAAATTTTGTAGAAAATGAAGTTGTACTGAAAATGGAAGAAATTGTATGCTTGAAAATACATTACATCAGTATTATAAATGCACTTTATTGTTTGCACTTTTATTGTTTAAATACTTGAAGAATTAAATTGAAATCTATCAAACATTTCAATTAATATGACATTGAAGAGAAATTAAAAATCATAAGTTTCCATCATTTTCTTTTTCTACTACATATTTATGTAGTGCTTAATTTTCTTGTTTATATTTCTATTCATAAAATTATGGACTTTTTTGTGTGTACTATGGGACAGAAATAAATCAAAAGTGTAGTATAAAAGGGGGGGGGGGGTGTTTCGTGTAAAGGTCATTCTGTGGGGAGGTCATAACACTGCATGGTAGCAACGGGCAACACATATCCTACACGTCACTTGCTATAGCAGTTGGCTTCCACATATCATGAGAATTGTTTTGTTAGTCCAAGGCTGGGTGATCATTTCCTTTTCTCTTCAGGGTGGATGAGTAGGCTTAGTTACTCATCTAAACTTCCTACCATGCATCCAGGCCATTGACACGTTCACCTTAACACCTTACAGTGTTACACCAATACGGTGTTGCCAATTGGGTAGGCCTTGAGCCCTTTATGCAAGAAGGGTAACACGGTATGGATACAGGTGCGTCCTACATTGTGCACATACATGTATGTACAATGTACAAATAATAGGCAGGTGGTCTTTATGTACAGATTCCTTAGTACAGGTTCAAATGAGAAGCTACATGTATATTCAGGGGAAACAAAAAAACAGTGGTCTTTGTAGACGCGTAGTCTTTCTACATGTACACTGTACATATATGCATGTAGGGGTTTGCTATCAAAAGCAAGTTTGACTCTACATGTATGATTTTTTTTTTATATCTAGGCTTTTGTAAACAAACTTTTTAAAAAATACATATAAAATTGTATAAAATGTGAACATTATGTACATGAGGGGAAACAGCCAAATTTAAAACAAATTAAAAACATTTTTAAGCATTTCACTTGATCTACAAAACATATCTGAAATGTTTTTATCTTCATTTTATGTGTCAGATAATTACAGATGGAGGATTACCACCCCACCAAAAAGAAAAACCAAGGCCCTTGGGGAATTTTCCTTCTTGAATCATAATGATGCTTCTCTTTATGCTGAATACAATGTTGATTTTGGTCATCATTATTATAATTCTTATCATCATTAATGTTGTTATTATTGACGATATCTTTGTAGTAAAAATTACCACTATTACTATAATTACCACTGTTATTATTACTATTTCAAGTGAAGCATCTCGGTTGATAATATCATTCCCTCTCCCTTCCAGATCCGGACCCTGAGCGGCCACCCGGGATGGATTCAGTTCGCTCCATGGTGATTGAGATGTTCAAGCAAGACTTCAGCTCCCGTCTCTGGATGACGTACCGCAGGGAGTTCCCCACCCTGGCGGGATCCAACTTCACCAGCGACTGTGGGTGGGGGTGTATGCTGAGGAGCGGACAGATGATGTTAGCACACAGCCTCATACTCCACTTCTTGGGCAGGGGTGAGTTAACACTGTAATGGCAGCTAGGTTAAAGCTAGGGTAATAATAAATGCGCCTAGGAATAGAATTTCTAGATAGATGGCACTTTAGAAATACCTATTATTAGTAGTATTATTAATACATCACATGGGTTTGGTATCAGTACTGATAATGACCACATCTTTAATAGTTCTGAGTAACTGCTGAATTAAAACTGCTTTACAGTTTAACAATCCCCCATTTGCTATTCATTAATAACAATAACAATAATAGTGGAGTCTTGTACTGTATATAGCTGTGTCTGGTACATGTATTGCCACTCCTGGCACTCCATTATTATTACCCTGGCTTTATCACGGATGCCATCACAGCATTCAAGCGTTTAAAAGAATTCATTCCTGTCCGGCACCCATTTACCTTGCAAAGTAGATTAATGTCTTGCCAAAGGACATTAGTGTTGCGACAGGTATTTATTTGGAATCCCGCACTCGTAGTACACACTTTCCACTGGACAAGGCAGCATTGTACAGGGATGCACTGTGCTAATCCAACTACAATGACGTTTGCATCCTACTGGGTACCCATATAAAACCCCTGGGTATAGAGAGGCAATGTTAGTAAAATGCCTCACATCAGGACATACATGTACTGTAGGTGTAGAGCCATATGGCTCTAATCCACAACCTCTACATGTAAATGCCCAGTTAAGTGATTCGAACCACTCAACAAGGATATCCTCCTAATCATGTAGCATTCACCTATTTGGGGGGATTCATTTTTCAATACAAATTATGCTGAGTGTTCACTTCACAAGTTCTGTCTCTTGGGAAAATCAGCACCTTATTTGAACACGGCCTTAGAGGGCAAGATCCTGCTATCTTTCCCTGGAAATGCGTAACGAAAACATTATGAATCATGCTCGCACTTCCTCAATTCAGGAAGCTATTGATGTTAATAGTGTGTGGGAAGGCTCTTTCCTTGATTAGTTTCCAATGTCCGTTCCTGCCTGCATGTATACACGTCCCTCAGCCCACCTGCACTTAAATACACTTAGTGCAGCTAGTGTACATGTAGCAGCACAGGTGTGTGAAGATAAAGGTAGGGTGGGGAGGGGGGGGGGGGGAGGGGTATCATTACACCCTTCCTCTTTAATTCATTAGATCCTGATATCCTTGTCCCCATACATGTACCTACCTATCTTTCTCCCTCTTACCACATATTCCAGTCTAATTGTAGTAACCCAACAGGTTAGGTTCAAATAAAAGTAGAAGTGGGTAATCAGGAGAGGGGTATCATCACACCTCCCCCTTCCTCCATAAGATCCATTACCCTTACACACCGGTATTACCTCTCTGTAACCATCTTTATTTGCCCAGAGTTGTACATGCAGCTTCACAGGTGTATCAAGAGGTGTCTATTGATAGGAGGAAGGAATGGGGAGGCGGAGCTTCTTTACCACTTCCCATGGAAACTGTTAAAGGGGAAGTCCACCCTGAAATTAAGTTAGTTTTAATAGGAGTAGAAAAATGAAAAAAACAAGTCAGTGAAAGTTTGAGCAAATTCCGATTAAAAATAAGGAAGTTAGGATTTTTGAAGTTGTGATCAATCATACACAAATTGGCAACTCTATGACGTATCATGCGAGCTCAACTTCCATTTGCTCAGTACTAAAAAAATCTAAAATTTTCATTTTCCCTCAAGAAAAATTTCAACCATACATGCACCCTAAATATAATAATTGAACTATACTCCCCCTGCAAGGAACAAATATATATTTCGTCATCAATAACGAAGAAAACATGATTTTATGGAATATTATGCACAAAGCAAATGAAGGAGAGCTCGTATAATAAGTCACAGAGTTGCCAATTTGTATTTGATTGATCACAACTTCAATAATTCATAACTTTCTTATTTTCATTCAGAATTTGCTCAAACTTTCACTCCCCTGATTTTCTTATTATTCTGCCTCTATCGAAACAAACTTATTTTGGGGGTGGACTTTCCCTTTAAAGGAATTCTTATTCTTTGTGTATTTCTTGTCGACACATGAGGAATTTTTTGTTTTCTTCAATTTACTTTGCTTGAATGCAGATTATTTCCAGTAATTGTATGTGGGTGTCTTTGAGAGGACATTAGTTTTTAAACACATATAACCTGCTGAATGTAATTTTGAATTGAAGCCATATTATGTACATGTACATGTACATTAAACGTACTATTACTTTGTACACCCACTGAAAATGCTGTTATTCATTTTTTTTCTTCAGAATGGAATATATACAAGCCTCAGACCCAAGAGATGCTCCAATTCCATCGTCAGATTGTGCGATGGTTTGGTGACCAGCCCCTGGACATGAGTCCTTTCTCTGTTCATCGGTTGGTCGGTATCGGTCAGAACAATGGCAAGAAGGTCGGTGACTGGTACGGTCCCTCGTCAGTTGCACACATCTTGAAGTAAGTAGATCTAGAGAGAAGTTTAAGCAAGGTTTTGCATGAACAGTCAAACCTGTCTATAGCGACCGCCTAATGGAAACACAAAAAGTGGTCTTTGTAGACAGGTTCCTTCAGTACATATTTCAATGAAAAACCATTTACAAGGGAAACAAAAATGTGGTCATTGTAGACAGGTTTTGCATGTATTCTGTACTCTGCTTTATTATAGAGCTCAGTACAAAGCTATGTGACCCCACTGCGATCTACTTTTAGAAGAAATTGCAATTTGCAGAACAACATCAGCATTCGATGAAACAAGTGGAAAATCTATTAAACTTCATCTTTGGATTATCAGTACTTCTAAGAGTGCAGTGAAACCTTGACCTTGTTTTGTCCTCTGGATATTGATATTGATATTGAGTAGAGAAGGGAAGTCCTTCCCAGGCCAGGGTCTATACTGACTGACCCACTGATTGATGTGGTGCTCAGGAAACGGTGTACTCTGCCCCCTTCTGGCTCTACCCAGTAGTTATAGTACAGTCAAAACTGCTTTAGTGACCACCTGTCTACAAAGGCCACATTTGTGGTTTCCCTTGAAAACGGTTTCTCATTGAAACATGTACTAAAGGAACCTGTCTACAAAGACCACCTGTCTACAAAGGCCACATTTGTGGTTTCCCTTGAAAACGGTTTCTCATTGAATCATGTACTAAAGGAGCCTGTCTGCAAAGACCACCTGTCTATAAAGGCCACTTTTTGTGTTTCCCTTGGGCGGTCGCTATAGACAGGTTTGACTGTATATCAAAAGTGCTCCAAATTTGTTTAAACTTTTTTTTTGGGGGGGGGGGGGTGAGATTGGATGTGAAGTCAATCCAAAGTTTGATTGTTCATTTTACCTGGCTGCTAAGAAAGCATTTTTATGCTTGATGATAATATTCAGTTTTGATATTTGTGGGCTTAATACATTGACGATGCCTTTACAGATTTACATATAAATGTATATTGTAAGTAAGCAACCAGGGGAACAACGACTTTAAGCTCTCTGCAATGGACTTGGTAATGAGGTTTAATGCCTTACCAAACAGCACTAGCGCTAACTAAGCCATTGCGCTTCCTCTTACAGTATTGTGGATAGAAGCATTACCCATATCTTGTATGTAAATTATGTAGAGAAAATCCCCAAGCACAATTTTATATGATGCTGTAACTGCTGATATTTTTTTTAATTGAGGGGTATTTTTAATTTAAATATTAACATTACATCACATTACTATTTACATAACCTTTGTTTATTGTGAAACAATGAAAAAAAGTCTCAACTCGCCGTAAGCTTTCCTTTTCATATCTCGTCATTGCAAAAATAAACAATTTGAACTTCCCATACAGAACAAATTGCAGTTGAGACATTATGATTGACTTTCTATGAAACTATTTCAGTTTTATGTGTACCACAGCAGATGATGTTCAAAGTTGAAAAGCGAAAGTATTTTCTGAGAAGTTGGTTACAGAATGGAAAAGTTCTTTATCTTGCATCATAATTTGCTGTGCTTCATATCTAATTTATGTACAGTAACCCTACATTAGAAAAGCATTGAAGATGACAGTTAGTTGAAGCAGAAGCTTTAAGTTTCTAACAGAATAAAATTGTACATGAGCAAGTGGGTATTTTGTACAGGTACATCATTTGTTTTAGATACATGGAGATCAAATTTAGTGAAAAATTGAACTTCAATGTTGATTTTTTGGGGGGTGAAGGGTTTACACACTTTTGTGAAACTGTACAAGTTTACATGTGCTTCAGTTTGATTTTAATTTATTATATTTCAGAACATTTATGTAGACACTTGCTTTAGCCAATATACCAATTTGTAGATACAGTCTGCGCATGCGCAGATAAAGGTCACTTGTACAAAATTGTAAAACCCACTGAGACTAATACTGGATACATGCTCACGAAAGTAATGTAATCAATATTCATGCATGCACCTGTGATGTATTCTATTGGACACAGGTGGAAGTACCTGATAATCTTTTTAAGAGGGCAAACAAAGAATCACCTCCATGACTTTAGCTGTGATTATTCCAAAAGGCACAAGTTGGATTTATCTATGTTTAAAAGATATGTGGATATTTGGGGTCATAAGACCCATGTCCTAACTATGAACTGGTCTATTGCTGTTCTTCTGCAAGTCTATGCATAAATAAAAACATGTACAGTGTACATTTACATAACTTAAGAAAGATGCAACTCATAAAATAAAAAATATATACAAGGTATACAGTAGGTATCATATACATACATTGTGTGCTTGAGCAATGCAAAAAATATCTATGATAATTATTTATGTGTTATATCTATCATGTCAAGTGAAGAATCACCTTCTTGGATTAAGCCACTGTAGAATCAATCAAAACAAATACAGGAAGAGCATGTCTGAAGATTGGGGGAAATAGTTGGGCTTACGTGATGATATAACAAGATTTAGAAGAGCTTTACCTGTTCACAATGCATTCAGTGGTCAGAGGAAATGAGAAATCAGAGTATCTGCTTCCTTAAGTTTGTGGGGTTTTTTTCAATCAAAAAGATTGTTTTGTGTTCAAGGAGTTGCATGTGACTTCAATTGATTCCCACTTTATAAGTGATTGTCTAGTAGATTTGTCAAAGATCGTCCTACAATGTAAATTATAGTTAAGTGTTCTTTCAAGTATTCTTTCAGTAGAAATACTTGAATCATATGACAGGACATAAATTCAATCAAGTCCATTTCCTCTTCAATATGCAATCTGGATTTTCATAATGTTTAGTGCTGAATATGAATTACTTCTCAGGGCTCGTAAACATATGTTATTCCAGTACATTACACATGTATATCTTTTATCAATTGATAATATTCTTTGATGAAATTCAATTAGTGATAGTTCAAGGAGATGTTAAATACAGTATCCGGTCTCATTTAGTTTACCTGATTTCTCTGTGTTTTATTTGCAGGATTAAGGCTGTTTGTTTTATAGGGAAGTGCAGTTATTAGAAACACATGATATACATGTAGCTGATCTCCTGTAAAGCAGTAGATACAAACCGTAGTTCTTTCCGCTTCTTCTACCCCAGGGGGGTGTTTCACAAAGATCCCAAGTCGAACTTAACTCTAAGTTGGACTTAAATATTATGGAGAGCCATTTGTAGCCTTAAAATAAAATATGTTCAAAGCGAAAATTCAAGTATTTTAGACTTTTTATAAATTCCAGATCAAGAACATGAAATCACCTTGATAATAGAATATTATGATTGATTTAAATCAACATTTTATAACTCTTAAAAAAACTTTTACAAAATATTTTCAAAGATGCTAACAGCTTTCCATAATTTTGAAGTCCAACTTAGAGATAAGTTCAACTTAGGATCTTTGTGAAACACCCCCAGATGATTTAAACAACATGTACATGTAGGAATGATTATTAGGTGATTGGTTCCCCCCCCCCCCCAGCACTTAATTTGCTGTTGGTGGTCAACTGTCACGGTATATTTGAGCTGGGCCCGTTGCACAAAATTTATCATTGATGGTAACTACTGTACATGGCACCCTCATACATATAGAGAGCAACTGTAGTTGCTAAATGTAACTCGCTTCTCAGAGTCAACATGAAGATGATTTTCCACTGCCTCCCTTTTGAATACATGATCTCTTGGTGATCATACTCCCCCCTCCCCCCCCCCCCCCCCACCTCAATGTTATTAAGGGTACCTCCGGTGTGTAAAGTCAATACGGGCCAGATTTTTAAAGCACCCCCTATCTATGGTGTGTACAGTGTATACATCAAATACAGGTCAGATTTTGTTGCATGAAAAGTATCCCTTTACCAGAGATTTTTGGTCCGACCCCGGAGTGGGGGGGGGGGGGGGATCATACTCCACATTGTCTGGAAACAGTTGCTCTACAATGGTTGTTGTACTAATTAATTCTTCACATTAATCTTGGGACCATCACTACTACCTAACCCTGATCCTTACTTTAAACCTTGCCTAACCCAAAATTCTACAGCATCCCTATCCTTGCTCAATATTTGTGATAAAATAAAGCAGTTAGGAGATTTATTTCAACCACTGATTTATCTTTTATCTCTTCTTTTATTCTTTCAGGGAAGCAATGGACTCTGCTCATGAGCTGAATCCACTTCTAGGTGAAGTCTGCATCTATGTGGCACAGGACTGCACAGGTCTGTACTCATTTATTTAACCCTTATGAGGTTTGCCAAACATGTGGCTCCCTCCGCCCGTCTTTCAATGCAATGTTATCTCTGGACACCAACAATTTGTGGGTTTAATCATGGCCTTCGTGTGGAGTGACCTTATACTTTCAGCATATGTATTAAACTTTGGTTTTGATTTTTGTTTTTTAGTTACTGCCCTTGGGCTTAGGATCGACTGACCCATGTGCAATGTGCATACTCAAGCGAGATCCTTGAGGGCCGAGTGTGGAGAAGGGTTCCATGTGAACAGCCGTTGCACATAAATATAAACCTATCATTCATATTGAAATAAATTGTCATTTTCCTTTACCAAATGTCTTGAAAAGTTAAAAATATTTATTTAAAAAAAAATTATCTTGCATAATGTTTAGTAAAGACTATACTGACCTTTAGAGTCATGTCTTAATGTGGATCAGTATGTTTAATCTGTTTCTGAAACCTATCTCTTTTCATTCACAGTGTACAAGCAGGATGTAATTGATCTGTGCAGAAGTAAATCCAAAAAGAGGCTGCAACCTGTTTATAGGGACATACCATCCTCTGAGGATAATTCACCTGTCAAATGTACTACCAACCCCAACAAGGGCCCAGCATACCTCCCTGGGGTACAACATGAACACTTACAAAGGAGCAGTCCCATTGTCACCAAAGATCAAAGGCAGAGTACTTCCAGTCTGGACAGTGGGACCAGGGTTGGGTCCAGGTTGGCGCAAAGTCATGAGAGGATTCTGAGCATGTACTCTGGATCAGGTAGGAGTGAGGCATCCTCAAGGTCCAGCACCAATGGTTCACAGAACAATGTCACAAGTACTAGTGGTCTAAAGGATGGTCCAAGTCCTCATGACTCAAACATGCATAGACCAGGTTCCAGAGACGGTTCAAGTGGCCAACAATACAGCACTAGCTTGCCAGTGAGGACTGATGTCGGTCTTTATTCAGAATCGCCAGATACTAGTAGAGAAGAGAGATTTAATATGGAAGATGGATTAGCTCTTGATAGCTGTACTGGTGGTGACCTGAACGAGAGGGATAATGAGAGGACAAAAGATTCTGCTCAAGGCAGTGTTGATATGAAGGATGTGTCAGAAATGTCCAATATTGAGGACGAGGATGAGGATGTGTTTGGTTCAAGCGAGGAGGAAGTTAGGACTAGAAATCCGAGTTATCTTTATACAAACTCTCCTCTCTCGCACCAATCAACATCAGAGAGTTCCTCGAGGTCGGAAGCTTCTCCTGACGATCTTGTCACAAACAGTTCCTCTCATCCCCACCCGCACCACAGTCCTGCAGTTCTAGACTCTGAGAATAACATTGGGGGTAGCCCTGGTGATGTATTCACCACAGATGCGGGAGAACCGCCTATCGACCCGTCTCGCTCGAGGACTAGCACATCAACAGAGGGCGGCAAGCCTTGGTGTGCAGTTGTTATCATGATTCCGGTCAGGTTAGGTGGAGATGAAGTGAACCCTGTTTACATCAGACCCATCCAGTCACTGTTCACACTTGAAAGCTGCCTTGGTATCATCGGTGGAAAACCAAAACACTCCCTGTTTTTTGTCGGTTTTCAAGGTGAGGATGAACTTGCTGTCTTTCTTTAAAATGCAAAAACAAACAAACAAACAAAATAGACAATCATTAGCTTTCAGCTTTTTACTTTATTTCTCATCTGGTATCAATCTTTCCATTCCTCCCCATTATACACCTTACATTAACCTCCTTTATCCCCTGGACCATAAAACTTGTTTTCAATTACACCATATGATAATTGTTATAAGCCACTGACATCCTTACATTTGATTGGCTACAAGTAGAATTGTCATAGATCTTTGGCACTTGTAATTGATAACAATATTATGAAAGAGGGCCCTGCTTTCTCTCATATCTGTAGGCCTATTATCTGTGAATATCACAGCCCTCGACTTCCAACACTGTGGTTGATTGGGAGGGATAGTTATCCCCATTCTGCTTTTTTTTGTTGAAAAGGTGTTCATTATCACACTTCATCAAATGATTTTCAGTTCGAACATTTTAATTTCACAAATTTCATTTCATAAATGAAACATTAAACTATCTTCATGTTGTGATTCAGAGAATTATTCAAGTTTGAAAAGGAAGCTGAAACCTACCTTTTTTCTGTTTGATGATGAAATCCTTTACCTATTTTTTTGTTATAGAGGAGAAGTTGATTCATCTGGATCCTCATTACTGTCAGCAGGTCGTGGATATGAAGACCCGGGACTTCCCCTTATGGGTAGGTATCATCCTATGGTATGCACTATTAACTCCATTCATTCATTTCTATTTTTGTTTCTTTCAAATTAATACTACCACCATTAATGCCTTGCCATCAGTTTTCCGCCAAACAATTGCATATCTCATGTAATGGGATGAGGAATGAGTATAAGCTTGGTGTCTTTCTCATTCAGTGTACACAAAAGAAGGTCATGCACACAGTAGCACCATGTGTTTGTTTTTGTGTAGGATTATGGATCAGGATGCTTGGTATTAGCTGGCATCCAGCTAATCTCATGTGACAGTATGGGATGAGTTGCATGGGACAGAGGAAGAAAGAGGGATACAGATGTAGAGGTGGTGAGAGAGAGAAAGAGAAGAGAAGGGGAGAGAGGGAGGGAAAGAGAGGGAGGGAAAGAGAGAGAGAAAGAGAGAGAAAAAGAGAAAAAAAGAAAGAGGAGGGGGGGGGGGGTTAAGAGAACGATGGAGAGGTGCAAAAAATATGTGGAGGAAGAGAGAGAGAGAGAGGGAAGGGATGGTCAACCAGGGAGTGAAGACAGAACCAGAGAGAGGGAGGGAGACAGACAGACAGAGACAGAGAAAGATGGAGAGAGGCAAGAGAGAGGGAGTGAGCCAGAGACAGAGAAGGGTAGAGAAAGATGCAACGAGCGAGAGATAAAATCAGACAACCAAAAGTGATACATGATCATCGTCGTCTGATAATGATCCAAAATAACAGTCTAGAGCAATACTGTGGTTTTAATAGAGAATCCACCCATTAATAGCACACTCAAGTGACTGCAAAGTAAGACATAAAAGTTGTGGTTCATGACCAAATCATATGAGCTCTGCTGTAATCAGGAGTCAGTCATCTTTGCATACCATTTTTTGTCTTGCCTTCAGAGCAAAAGGGAGACATAGGTATTGTACATGTATTTGTTTTTACAAACACCACTCATAAACTGTAAATACACTTTTCAAGAATGCAGTTATCAACTCACTTTTAATAAGTACTTTGGCCTTGGCTTTTAGGGGCATCCAAACCATTTATTTACTATTCTCATTTTGTATTACATGCTTTGTATTTGATTTTAAATCCCGTCTGCACTATTTTGGCCAGGGGGGGATTAGACCTACCTGCAAGGTCACTGACAGGTGGTTATCTCATCAGATCAGCTCTCAATTAACATAAGAAAAAGTGGATCATGGGGGGGGGGGGGGACCAACAGGCACCGATTAGGCATTGTTTGCTATATAGAGGGCACAAGTAGCTGTAAGTAGTGCAGTGGGGCTTTAAATGGTCAAATAAAGTGAACTGAAAAAAGAAGAAGACATGACTTGTATACTGCTGCCCTGTGCCCTTACCTACACTAGACCTACACATGAAGAAGTGGGGGTCTATGAGGAGGTTGTACAGTGTATGAGTCAATCAGTTTCTCCTACATGTATGTCCGACGCTTTTCCTGCATGTGTTTATTCAAAGAGGAAATTACTTGAGGATGTCATGGTATGATGCAGCGTAGTATGTATGAACCCAGTCTTGCTATGACTGATGTGTACTTTATGTCAGTTCTTTTGAATCATGCTGTTGTGTTCCTGCTGCGGTACGAACTGAATGTAGAGAGTTCAACTCAGTTGAAATGTTTGTATATTGTCTGTTGAGAGCCAGAAGGGCATTAACTTTATTTAGCCCGGGGGGGGGGGGGGGGGGGGGGGGGGGGGGGGCTTTAGAAGCCCCCCCCCCCCGCAACATTTTTCGCGATAATTTTTTAACGCAAGATAATCTTGCACTGAAATTTTGTGACTTTTTTCTTTCGAGTCTTGCGCATCTTTTGAAAGAATTTTTTTGAAAATTGAACCTACCATTACAAAGTCATGTGTCCTTTTGTCTTTGCATGTCGGCCCGAAAATCGCTCATTTTTGTGATTTGTGTACAAAACATATGGAAATCTCATTTTTCAAATAAAGAGATAAAACATTGGTTATTTGGTCTTGTTCATAGTTAAGGTGTTTATTTTTGGGTCAAAATAGTTGAATTATAGTTGGAAATGAAATAAAACGATAAAATACATAAGTTAAAAAAACAAAAAAAATACATAAGAAATTACCCCGCAACATTTTTCGCGATAATTTTTTAACGCAAGATAATCTTGCACTGAAATTTTGTGACTTTTTTCTTTCGAGTCTTGCGCATCTTTTGAAAGAATTTTTTTGAAAATTGAACCTACCATTACAAAGTCATGTGTCCTTTTGTCTTTGCATGTCGGCCCGAAAATCGCTCATTTTTGTGATTTGTGTACAAAACATATGGAAATCTCATTTTTCAAATAAAGAGATAAAACATTGGTTATTTGGTCTTGTTCATAGTTAAGGTGTTTATTTTTGGGTCAAAATAGTTGAATTATAGTTGGAAATGAAATAAAACGATAAAATACATAAGTTAAAAAAACAAAAAAAATACATAAGAAATTATCAAAACAATAGATAACATAGAGAATAACCCTGGTTTTTCAGTTTTTTGTGTTGTACTATTTTTATGCCTCCGCCACCGAAGGTGGTGCCGGAGGCATCATGTTTTCGGGTTGTCCGTCCGTACGTCCGTACGTCCGTCCCGTTTGACCGTTATCACAATATCTCAAGAACCATTTAAGATTTAAACTTAAGACTCGGGAATAGTATTTATCACCATAGGAAGACGATCTGATTAGATTTTGGAGTACGTAGGTCAAAGGTCACAGGTCACAGAGGTCAACTTATGAAATTCCTTGTATTGAGTTTGTTAGCGCGATATCTCAAGAACCATTTGAGATTTAAACTTCAAACTTAAGGATAGTATGTATCACCATAGGAAGACGATCTGATTAGATTTTGGAGCACGTATGTCAAAGGTCAAGTGTCACAGAGGTCAACTTATGAAATTCCATACATTGAGATTGTTATCATGATATCTCAAGAACCACTGGAGATTTAAACTTCAAACTTAGTGATAGTGTGTATCACTATAGGAAAACAATCTGATTACATTTTGGAGCACGTAGGTCAAAGGTCAAGGTTCATAGAGGTCAACTTATGAAATTCCATACATTGAGATTGTTATCATGATATCTCAAGAACCACTGGAGATGTAAAAACTTCAAACTTAAGGATAGTATGTATCACCATAGGAAGACGATCTGATTAGATTTTGGAGCACGTAGGTCAAAGGTCAAGGGTCACAGAGGTCAACTTATGAAATTCCATACATTGAGATTGTTATCATAATATCTCAAGAACCACTGGAGATTTATACTTCAAACTTAATGATAGTGTGTATAACCATAGGAAGACAATCTGATTAGATTTTGGAGCACGTAGGTCAAAGGTCAAGGGTCACAGAGGTCAACTTATGAAATTCCATACATTGAGATCATTATCGCGATATCTCAAGAACCACTGGAGAATTTTCACTTCAAACTTAATGATAGTATGTATCACCATATCATAATATCTCAAGAACCACTGGAGATTTAAACTTCAAACTTAATGATAGTGTGTATCACCATAGGAAGACAATCTGATTAGATTTTGGAGCACGTAGGTCAAAGGTCAAGGGTCACAGAGGTCAACTTATGAAATTCCATACATTGAGATTGTTATCATGATATCTCAAGAACCACTGGAGATTTAAACTCCAAACTTGTTTAAATTGCTCTATGGCGGAGGCATCATTTTCGACTGCGCACAGTCAAAATTCCATCTAGTTCCAAATGGTCTAACAAATATATGTAGCGAGAAAGAATGCTTAAATATGAATAATGTCCGATTTATGGGCAAAAATGTGAATTTGATGACCTTATTTGCATAAATTACCATAAATATGCAAATGAGTGAATTTTTCAAAAAATTGAAATTACCATAGTATTCTATACACTTCACTTGACATGTATGCAAATTTTCGCGGCGATCGGTCGTTTCCCGTTGGAGATCAGTTTCAAAATAGCCCGAGCTAAATAGGGTTAACTCTCTTTTTAAAGTACAGTCAAACCTGTCTATAGCTATCGCCCAAGGGAAACATAAAAAGTGGTCCTTCTTGACAGGTGATCTTTGCATGTAGACAGGTTCCTTTAGTACATGTTTCAATGAGAAACCATTTTCAAGGAAAACAAAAAAATGTGGCCGTTATAGACAGGTGGTCTTTGTAGACAGGTTCCTTTAGTACATGTTTCAATGAGAAACCATTTTCAAGGGAAACAAAAAAAATGTGGCCTTTATAGACAGGTGGTCTTTGTAGACAGGTTCCTTTAGCACATGTTTCAATGAGAAACCATTTTCAAGGGAAACCAAAAATGTGGCCTTTATAGACAGGTGGTCTTTGTAGACAGGTTCCTTTAGTACATGTTTCAATGAGAAACCATTTTCAAGGGAAACCAAAAATGTGGCCTTTATAGACAGGTGGTCTTTGTAGACAGGTTCCTTTAGTACATGTTTCAATGAGAAACCATTTTCAAGGGAAACCAAAAATGTGGCCTTTATAGACAGGTGGTCTTTGTAGACAGGTGGTCACTAAAGCAGGTTTGAATGTATATGAGTTAACGCCTTTCTGACTCTAAACAGATAATGATCGATGGTCATGATATGATGTCATTACCGTATGCAAATCTGCATGCATTACAGTGATAACGCAAATTGCATCATATTTAATCCGCAGAGAGTCGGAAGGGCTTTAAATCATCATTTTATGTTCAGTTACCATCCTTCTGGCTCTGAGCAGTGGATTTATATGTTCCGGAACTTCCAGTGCACCACAAAGTTGTGTTCTCACTTGAACATGTTACATATTGTCATCATGATGTCGTATCATACTAACATTATACATGTATTTCAAATGTGAACACATTTCACCAAGTTGGATACAAACACAGTATACTTACATTTTCAAGTACTGCTGCTATGTTAATGTCCAGATGATCTTATGATAAATATGAACATGTTACTCTATATATAATAGGTAAATTTGGATATACATGTGATGTATATGTTGAGTTTTCATTCAGATCATGTTGTTTGGCATGTGTATAGGAGTGCTTCCAGTTGTTTTTCAATGACATACAGTGTAGGCTTTGCCATAAATCATAGGTCATATTCTACCGTTCATTGTAGGTCGTAGAATGTGATTACATTTAATGCGTAAACACCCTTAAACGTACTTTGTCACATGCACCCTCTTTAACATGGCCCATGTTTTTACCAGTCTTAAGTGAAGTCCTCTCCCTGTGAGTAAGTCATTTTAAGAAGGCAATTTCCAGAGGATGCAATGATTCATTGATTGTGGAAGCATCTTTTGTAATCATTACCGTCATGTCTTCTTACCCTAAAACATGCCCTATATTTCATGGCCTTCTTGTTTCATGCATTGAAGGAGAAACACATGTCATTCCTCTGCATTAATGATTTGCAAACACATTGCAATGTGGAATATACTGTAGATTTTTCTATCCTGTTTCTTTTATCAAGTATTCTTTAAAAAATATTCCTCATGAAGATAGTGCTTAGAGACTTCGGTGGTAAGCGCTTTATAAGTAACGTTTTTATTATTATTATTATTATTATTATATGCTACTTTAATATCATGCAAATAGACAAATGTGACTATTATTATTATTATTGATATTACTATTATTATTATTTCTATTGTTATTTGTTGTGTTATTATTTTTATTACTAATTGTTGTTATTATTATTGTTATTATTATTGTTGATATATTTATAACTGTCATTGTTAAATGGACATTAAATATGAACCTTTTGAGCGTTATGAACCTTCTCGTTGTTAATATTATTATCATCTTTCTTTCACATTTCCTCCAGTCATTCCACTGCATGTCACCTCGAAAGATGAGTATCTCTAAGATGGATCCTAGTTGTACCATAGGCTTCTACATCAGGACAGAGGAACAGTTTGAGCAGCTATGCAAAGAACTTCCAACAGTATGTCCTATTATAAATTTGGTTGGGTATCAAGATCCACACTGGTCGTTTCCACACAGAAATGTCACATATACATGTTCGTGCATTGTGAAGAAAAAGACTCATTTTTTTAATGATGACTATTATCATCAAAAAGTAATGATTGAAAATTTGGATTTGTACACATAATGTCTCCATTCTGAAGTCTCTTCCTTGGCATAGGGTATTGAAATTGGAAGATGTAGTCAATTTGTAAGATTTGCAAACATTGTGTTTGGGACGGGTCAGCACTATGATTAAATGCTTAAATTGGAAAAAGGATCTGCAAATATATGTTACTTTGAATGATTGCTTATAATGCCAGAAATTTAGTTTCTTGCTTTCATGTACCGAGTTTACTATATAGTTTGGAGTGTTTTGTATTTCAAGCTTGGAGAAAGCTTAGAAAAAATAACCTTTGAAGGGTAATATTAACCATCTGCAATGATCAGAAATTGTCCTATTTACAAAATATTATGCATCAGAGAAGCAAGGTGACACACAACCCTTAAAATGGCAGGAAAGTATAACACTTAGCCCTCTCATATATGTAGGACCAATGTGTATAATCTGTGAAAGTGTTCGAAAGCCACAGATCAATTGTTGCATTTTAAGTGACTCTAGGACTTGTGAGACTGAAACCTCTGAATAGAACTCAAAACTAAGGGAAGTGAGGATTGTGCTAGAGAATCAATGGCATTGTGTACCTGTATTTTCTTGGAAGAGAACAGAATTAAACAACACTGTAAGTGGGAGGAAGGAAACTGGTAATAAATTACATCATTAAATAAATGGTCGCATCACATGTGATTGGTAACTGAAGGGGAATTCCTTATTTTGAGCAAATAGTTGTGTTCAATTCATCTAGGACACCGCTCCCTTAATTCTATTTTCTATGTCTCTCTCTACTTTTCTCTGCCTCATTCCCTATCTCATTTTGCTAATGAACTTTAATTCTCTCTCTCCCTTTCTTTCTCAGCCTTTTCAGCCTCCCCACCTCTCTGTCTCTTTCCATACATTTCTTTTCCCTTCTCTCACTGTCTCTATTTTCTTTTGCTAACTGAAACATGTCTCTCTTTTTGTATCTTTCTGTCACCCTATCTCTGCCATTCTCATCTCTCTCTCTCTCTCTCTCTCTCTCTCTCTCTCGTCGTTCTTCTTCTTCTTCTTCTTCTTCTTCTTCTTCTTCTTCTTCTTCTTCTTCTTCTTCTTCTTCTTCTCTTCTTCTTCTTCTTCTTCTTCTTCTTCTTCTTCTCTTCTTCTTCTTCTTCTTCTTCTTCTTCTTCTTCTTCTTCTTCTTCTTCTTCTTCTTCTTCTTCTTCTTCTTCTTCTTTCTTCTTCTTCTTCTTCTTCTTCTTCTTCTTCTTCTTCTTCTTCTTCTTCTTCTTCTTCTTCTTCTTCTTCTTCTTCTTCTTCTTCTTCTTCTTCTTCTTCTTCTTCTTCTTCTTCTTCTTCTTCTTCTTCTTCTTCTTCTTCTTCTTCTTCTTCTTCTTCTTCTTCTTCTTCTTCTTCTTCTTCTTCTTCTTCTTCTTCTTCTTCTTCTTCTTCTTCTTCTTCTTCTTCTTCTTCTTCTTCTTCTTCTGACATGAATTACTCGTCAATAAAATTCCCAATTCTCTATTTATTTTCCCTAGGTTGTGTCCCCCCTTGGTTCCCATTCCAGTGACTATCCCATGTTCATTGTGAGGGACGGACGATGCGGGGACTGGCAGAATAAGAACACCAACACCAACAGACCTGAGAGGTATCTCAGGGTGCGTCATGTCGATGAGAACGGAAGACTCATTGCCCCCGTCAAGGAATCTGAAGACTTTGTCCTTTTGGATAGCTAGAGGATACATCTGAGATCATGAAGAATGGACATCAGAGGGACTTGCAGAATAAGAACAACCACACCAAAAGACTTGCGACATACCTCATGGTATGGTAATGGCAAAATAACCACCTGTCAGTGACCATGCAGTGAGGTCTAATTCCCCCTGGCCAAACTAGTGCAGATAGGCTTTAAGCCCATTAAGGGATTTGAAAACATTGTTCTTCAGGATATTTGGACAGTGTCAGACTGTCCAAAACTTGCCTGAGATGACAGAATTTCAATTGAAGGAATGTATGGATCTTAGGCATATATAGCTGCCTCATTTTACACTGCCCCGCTCTGTACTTATTATGAACTTCTGATTATCACATATACATTTTTTTTTTAAACTTCTGTATTATCTTTTATTCATTGTTTGTAGAAAAATTTGTTGTGTTATATGAATTTGACAAAGTACTTATTTCATTATCATACCAATCATCGTTATCTTGCTGTTTCTCAGGAGTAAGTGTCCGTTAAACCTCCTACGTAGAGACAGAAGACACTTCAGAGATTTACTTACCATCATCTTTATAAACAGAAACGCTCTAACTCTTATCCGTTTAAGACAGTTTAAAGGCCCACTGCACTACTTATAGCTACTTGCGCCCTCTATACAGCAAACAATGCCTAATCGGTGACCACTGGTCCATGATCCTCCTTTTCTTATGTTAATTGAGAGCTGATTTGATGGGATAACTACCTGTCATGTGACCTTGCAGGGTGGTCTAATCCCTCCTGTACACTAGTACAGATGGGCATTAACACAGATCACCTCTGTATTTGCTCTCAGATGATGAAAGCTGTACACATTGCAATCATGTTATCCTAATTAGTTGACACCTAAATTTATGCACATTTATGGATACATTTTTTGTGCAAAATAGAATCACTGAAATATTTGGTAGCTCATCTACAGAGATACAGTTTTTAAATTGGTGTATTGGTTTATTGGATGTAGCATTGATATAAGTCAAAATAATGTCATGTACTTGCTTTGAATGTAGCTCCCGGGCTCTCCCTCACAAATTATGTATATTTCAGGCATTAATTTGTAAATTTTGTAGATACATGTATGAAGCAAGCATCTATGAAAAATTCAAATTTGATATATTTTGGTTATATTTCTGTAAGCTACATGGATGTACAGATACACATGTACATGTGCATTTTTATCAATTTGATTGCAGTACATTAGACTGGAGCAGGGGGGCAGGGGAGGGGGTGACTAAGTGTTAAATCTTAAATGTGTACTTATCTTATTACATTGTATTTCCCTTCTAATGGGATGTTCTGATATAGAACCTGTATTACTGGTAGACATATTTCTTTATATCATTTTATCATAGTGAGGACTGTTTTATTTTATTTTTTTATAATATATCATTGCTTATCCAAAATTAGATTGTGTACTATCTTATATGTACATGTATATTGAATTGTTTTAAGAGTGCTTGTATTGCTGATGATGAAATGTGCATTTTATTGTCGATGTTATTTGATTTTGGGATTGTGCAGTCTAAAAAAAAGTGGGAAAAACCAATACCACGGTCTATAGATACTTGGGTGATATTGCTGAAATGGTTATGAATATTGTGTAATGGGTTCTCTGGTTCTTACATGAAATATTACTCGAAACTAAATGGCATGTAACTGTGATTACACTAAACCATATTTTGTGTATAAACTTACATATATATAGAGCATTATAAAAGCAATTTTTTAGTCTATTAATTTTAAGTTTTTTTTTCAAAATTCTATTCAAATACTATATTTGTTTTTCACTGAAATATATCTGTTTAACTTCATATGCCCTGTAATTTCAAACAATATCAGATTTTAAAATATATCTGTAAAACATTAGTTTCAACTTCAAGTCAGTTCAATATAATTAATCTAAAATCAGGAATTATATGTATATATTGTTTTTGATCATCATTAATGATTTTTTAAAAATATATCTGTATTCTGATCTGTACTGCTAGATGTATATCAATGAGCTATTGTATAAAAATGTAGTTTCAATACAGGTATGTCTGCAAGTGTAAATTTAGTCAATACTTTTAAAGTGAGGATATATTTGTGTGCAAAGTATACATCTTTGTCACTACCAAACTACATATGGTCATTACGAGATTGAACTAAATAGTTTGTAGCATAACGCTGAGGCATTCCTAGATCAGCCATTACGGAACTCCATCTTTGTTCAGTGATGCCCAATTTAAAAATGACACTGCAAAACTGGCGTTTTTTATGACGTTGCGTGTAATTTATAGGCTTCATATTTCTGTATCTTTATAACACAGAGCCTAGTGAATAAGTCTACGGTAGGCCCTTTGTTGTGCAGAGTATTGCCATTCATTTACATGTAATAAAACCACTGCAGATTTTGTTTTGAGATGGTTTATGATCGCGTCGTATCTTCAAGTAGACAGACAGCCCATGGGATTAGAAAAGAATAAACAGATACAGAGGGGAACAGAGGCAGATCAAAAGATAGCTAGTTTATACAAAACAGAGTACCGGCAATAGACTGATCGATGGCCCACAGACTGACAGCCTACAAAACCGGGTTCCCATGAGACCAACAAAACAACAAGTTACATAAGGAACCTGATGTTGATACAGGTCTTGTGTTGGCCTTCCCTTGGTCTAGAAAACGCCCTGAGAGGTTGTTAGAAGGCCCATGAGACCAAAGAGTCTCATTGGTTGTGACCGTTAAAGCCATACTATACTAGAAGCACTACCGCGAAAATGCCCTCTATCGCCATCTCGGGTCAGCTGTAGCAGTATGGTCCCGTAACCTGCCACTTCCCTGCTCTATTGGTTCTTACATCGAGCCCTCAGCGAAGTGGGAATAAGCGAGTTCGTAAATAGCTCTGGACCGCATGACCCCAAAATATCCACAGATCTTAGACACGATGGATACTTCCCACCTGTGCATTTTAGAATAATCACTGCCAAAGTGATGGAGGTGCTTCATGAATACCTTTTGTTTGCCTCTTGAGAAGAATACTTCCACCTGTGTATCAGATAAATGTACTGTCGGTACATAAATGAATACTAATTACATAACTTTCATGAGCACGATACAAGTATTTGTCTCAATGGTTTTACAATTTTGGTCCGAATGGCCTTTATCTGCCCATGCGCAAATCCTAATTACGAACTCGCTTATTAGATATTGGGTTACACACTTTTGGCATGTTGACATTGAGATGGTGCTGTCCAATAAATAGTGCGCTAGGGCAGAAAGTTCATCAGTTCAGTATCGCTTTAATGATAAAGTTGAGTTCTGGTCATGCGATTGCATTGTGAAAGAAACGTGGAATCCATCAGAAAAGGTTGATCATCTAGCATATAAGTTTGGTGTGTACTGCAAGGTTCTGGAATCATCAAAATGATAAGTTATTTGGCCCAATCTTGGTGAAGTTACAAGCACTCTACACAGAAAGATGTACGGGACTAAACGAACATGTGGCATAAAAATCTGTCCCGATTTTTATGATGTTGCATGCCATATTAAGAATATTAAGTCTTTTTAAAGAGCCTTGCTTTTCAGGGAACATTTTGTTATCTGATGTTCTTCCACACTTGCATAATACAACGCTCACAAATTATTTTTTACCTCTTCCCAGAACTCAACCATCTCTTTAAGTATTAAAATTGCTCCTAAAGTCCATGTATCAAGCTCTATCTTTATGCATGCAGAAATGGAGACTCACAACTCATTGTATTGAGAGGAAGAAACAATTTCCAAGTGATATATCATTTCTTGTAGGATGTTGGGTCAATGTCACACATCATTTGGTTGTGATTGATTTTATATATTTATTAATTTTACGTTTAAGTTTTATGTTTGAGTTTGAGAATAGTGAGTTAAGAATGCATATATGTCTTCCAACTATTTACCACATATTATCAACATTTAGGTGCTCTCTTAGATACGTACTGTGTGTCGTGAAGGTGTGTTTCAAATGCCTGTTCAAGAATGTCAAAATTTAGTCAAACCTGACTTTGATAGCGACCACCTTTCAATCAAGGTCACCTGTGTATAGTGGCCATGTACTTTGTCTCTCTAGGAAGATTGTTTGTGGTTTGTCTAAAAAGGCCACCTGCCTACAGTGGCTGCTTTTTCCATTTTCTTGGGTACTTTGATAGACGAGTTTGACTGTATATTCCCCTATTTAGCGGATAAACGTTGAGATATCATGCAAGATTATTATGCAACACTTGATCTTTTAACTTTAAAAATTGAGAATCAAGATTGTAAACATCCTATTTGTATAATTTCCAGTAATGCTACGGTCACAAAGGTTCGTACGAACGATAATTTCGTACGAATCTCCCTGTTTTTCCATTGTCTCCCCGAATTTCCATTGTCTGAAAATCGTTCGTACGGCGTTCGTAGCAGTTCGTAATGGCATTTGTGACCGAGGCTTTAGGTTTAATAATAATAATAATAATAATCTTTTAAAGTCCACTCCAAATTTTATTAAGTTAAACTGAAAATGAAAATTCTTTTGCCCAATTGATTGTGAGCCCGGCAGCCACTGAGCAGCGCCAGATCGACATTGCTCTATCCCTTATTGTTGAACGCCAAACAAGGTAGCAGCAACTCCCATCTTTAAACGTCTTTTGGTATGACGCGGCCAGGGTTCGCACCCACGACCTCCCGATTGTGAGGCGGACGCTCTACTGACTGAGCCAATTAACACACAGGTTTACAATCAAGAAGCCCTATGTTCAGTGTTCAAAAGAGGTTTTTTCTTAACGGCCTAGGTCTATCCTTTGAGAGCATTTCATGGAGATGTATGAACTCCACTTGCCTTCACGGCGGGGGGGGGGGGGGGGGGGGGGGGGGGGGGGGGGGGGGGGGCAGTGATCAGAAATTATACACAAAACCAAAAAAACTCATCAATGTGCATAGCATGTAAGTGATGTTTAATATCCTAGATTCAAACTGTTTAAAATATATCTTCTAATATGAAAAGAGTGTAGTCAAATTTGAATAGAATAACTCATACAACACAAACTTACAGGAATCTACCGGTAGTCAAAATTGACTCGGGATAGATTGTTTTCATATTTGAAAAGCTATTTTTGACAGTTTGAATCTGCAATATCAAGGATGACTTGGATTCTATTCACATTGATTAGTTTTGGGTTAAAACTATTGAACAGTGGTTCTATTTTCAAAAAAAGAGAGTGTAAGCATTTTCACAGCATGGTTGAAGTAAAAGATTATTCCTGTCAATATTGGTATTCTTCAACTATTCTCTATTGTGATCCATTTATCCTAAATGTTTATTTTTGTAAAGGAATTGTATGGATGGTATCTTTTAAAGTGATTAGTGATTAGAAATAAGGAACCTATACATTCCACTGTCTGATGTATTAGTTTTTGAGATGTATATTTTATTGATGTGTACATAGAAAAGATGTCTATGAATTAATCATATTATACAACTATATCTTTGGTTGTCATTCAATGGAATGTAGAATATAAATACAGAAGTTAAAGAAAATCTCTATTTTAGTGGTGCTTTTAAACAGATAAATGACACAGACAGCAAGAGAAGGAGAGAGAGAATATAAATACAGAAGTTAAAGAAAATATATATTTTAGTGGTGCTTTTAAACAGATAAATGATACAGAAAGCAAGAGAAGGAGAGAGAGAGAGAGGGGGGGGGGGGGGTGGGTGGTGAGTGAGCAAAGAAAGATCGAGGGGGAAGGTGTACTTGACAGGCCGAATACATTTTATTATCTAAATTGTAATTGATTTTAACTTTGTAAAAAAAGGGGGGGAAAATGAATAGGCCTATACTTAAGAAAAGAAATTGAAAGAAAAGGAAATTAAAACAACAGAAAAATTTAGGCAAGAAAGAAAAGAAGAGGCAAGACTAGAAATGAAAGAAAAATGCTTAGCTTTTGAGTTGCCGTCCTCTTCCACATAAACTAAGCACACATTGTTCATTTTAAAGGTTTTATCATAATACACAGTACTTAATTCAGAGGGTTTTTTTTTTTTTTTTATTATTTTTTTTTGTAGCAAACACCCCTAAATCGGAGGGGGCGTACAAAAAAGAGGCTCTTGACAAAAAAAAACACTAATGTATGGGAAAGGAAAGATAGGGGAAAGGAATGGAAAAGGAGGATGAAGATCGAAGAAAAACTAAAATAAGATAAATTAAATTAAGTGACAATTAGTGAGGAAAAAAAATGAACAGACATTGAAAGAAAATGAGTATTCGATTCTTAGACTCAATCGCCATTGGCTAGAAGTTTATAAGCCTTTAACGATGGACACTTGACTCGTACTCCTGTGCTCTGCAAGTTTGCAGGCGAGGCCACATAAAGAAAAATAAGTTTGCGGGCGAGGCTTTTTCACTTGTCGTGCATATAAGCGCATATGGTCATGGTAAGCTAGCTAGTGCAGAATTCGTCCTATTTAATTTTGATCGTGCAATGCCACTGATCTCGTAGAGAGTGCAATGCGATATCTCTATGAATGCGAACCTCCCCACTACTTGCTGCCGACCGCCGAAGATGGCGTGGTCCCATAGAGATATATACTTAATCTCTATGCGTGGTCCTTAAATTAGGATGCCCGCCATCTTCGGCGGCTTGAATCAAGTACCGGCCAGATTCTAGACTACATCATGCCTTGCAGTTGAATCGGCGCAACAGTCATTCGTTCCCGAACCAATTTGTATACGTTGCCAAATTTGTGCCAATATCAACTTGTGTTTTAAAGATAAACTTGAGTTCTGGTAATGCGATTGCATTGTGAAAGAAAAGGTGTGGAATGGATCAGAAAAGTTGATCATATAGCATGTAAGTAATGGTGTGTAATGCAAGGTTCTGGAGTCATCAAGATCGTCATAAATTTGGTAAAGTAACAATCACTTACACAGAAAGATGTATATGGGACAACACGCATGGTGTCGGGGCTAGTACTACCTGATTTCCTTGTCTTTCTATGCTCATTACTCAGCCAGTATACATTTTCTTTCAAAATTGTTTGGCACATGACATTTTTATTTGTAATCTTGAACATTCAGTGTAAGTTTCGTTAAATTCTGTGAGAATTCATTTTCTTTTTTACCAGAACTCAAGTTTATCTTTAATCGAGAGATTTTTGATTTTTTAGTTACTAGCTCAGTAGCTGCCATCGTTTTTTGTTTGTGTATTTCACTCAAATGTGATTATTTACAAACTCTCTCCCAACACTCGATCAGCTGTTAGGCTCTCCCTCTTTCTCTCTATCTCTCTTCCCCCCCCCCCCCCCCCCCCCCCCCCCCCCCCCCCCCCCCCCCCCCCTTCTCTCTCTCTCTCTCTCTCTCTCTCTCTCTCTTCCTCCCTTGCTTCCCCACTCCCTTCTTTTCCTTGCTTTTCTGTCCTCCGTGATATAGTCCAAGTCTACGTCTTCCATCAAAGGGATGACATCACAATTTTTGATCGCATTGCCAAGTTTGTCTCAAAGATTCCGATGAGATTCTCGGTAAAGTGAAAGAAATAATATGAAGAATAATTCTCCTGCATCCCGGAGAAAGGTTTGTTATATTCAGAGGCGGGCGGCTTCCATAATGGGGCACAAAAAGGGCACCTTCAAAGGGAAATTTTAAAGCCAAAATATACAATTTGTTTAGACATAGGCTAGGTATATACCCCTATAATTATTGTGATTACATTATCAGGGATGATTTCAATATGTATTTCTCTTTATACATCGTATACGATATTGCTTAATCATAAACTTTGCAGTGGGTGCATGTGAGTCTGAAAATTCATTTGCGAGCGAGGAAAATTCTAAGGTGAGGTCGCAGTGCAAAAAATTAGATGAAAAATCCAATCCTGATGGGGTTGGCAAATTCTCATAATGAAAGACTGAAAATACCTTTCAACATTTGAGAGCATGATTCCAAAAGGAGCTAAATCCACTTTTTTATAAAAAATTGAGTTAGCTGTCTTAAAATGATTTCTTACACGGGGACAAAATGCACTATATCACATTCAAAAATTTCATTAGGAAGTATGACAAAATTTAGGTACAATATCATGTTTCATTCCAAAAGGAGCTAAATCCAAATCGGTTTCATTCCAAAAGGAGCTAAATCCCTGGCACTCATTTTTTGGGCCCAGTAAATCACCTTTTTATTTCTCCGCTTTCCCTTTAGCCATGTACCTTCATCTTGTTATGTGGTGTCGCCATGGACCAATAATATATGATAAGAAAAAAAAATCTACCAGTTATTTCTGATTTATACTATTTTTTTTTTTAGATTTTGTGGATTTAGCTCCTTTTGGAATGAAACTGTGATATGTTGTTTACTTTCTTTTCAAAAGGTTTTTTTTTGTGATTTCACTTTCATTATTTAAAAGGAAAGGTTCGCTACTAAATTTGATTAAATTTCAGTGATTTTATTGAGAAAATATGAAAAAATTGCAGGTACCATATCATGTTTCATTTCAAAGGAGCTAAATCCACGAGAAAAAAAATCTAAAAATTTAGTAAAAATCAGGAAAAACTGGTAGATTTTTTCTTATCATATATTATTGGTCCAGGGTGACACCTTTAACATATATAACAAAATTAAGGTACATGGATAAAGGGAAAGTGGAGAAATAAAAAAAAAGGCGATTTACTCAAAAGTACCCAAAGTGGATTTAGCCCCAGTTTTTGAATGAAACTCTTCATATATACGCGAGCAACTTATGCAGAATGAGCGATTTGAAACGCACATCGTAAACGCTCATCGTAATCGCAGTTCCACGGTGTAGTGTTTATGCTTACTTCTCTGGCTCCTCCAGGCAATTCTCACTGGGTGGCCTTAATTGGCCTTGCAGCTGGATTCGCAAACCTGCACTGTGCATGCTACGTAGACCCACTAGAGGTCAGTGCGTTGACCCCATTTAAACGCGTTTACAAATTGTAAACGCATTTTTGTGAGTTTACGATCGGCGATCGTGATCGCCGTTTTTCGGTGATTCTACAAAAGTGAGAAAGGACGCAACCGTGTTTTAAACTAAACGCGTAACAGATGCCTGATTCTGGCCAGAAAAAGTTGAGCATAAACACGCCCCGAGTCGCTTGAAATTAAAGGCCGCGTTTAATGAGAGGACAAGGGGACACTTACCGGAATGGATGAGACACTTATTAACAGAGGAGAGAAGCACGGGGCAAGGTACAAAGGGTACTTATCAGAGGTGAAATTGGGACACTTCTTACACCTAAAAAAAACCTTTAAAAAAAGGCACTCACTATAGGGATGAACAAGGGCTACAAGGCACTTATGAGAATGTGAATTAGGCACTTGACGACTAGAAAAGAGGCACCCATCAGATTTTGATAGGGGCATTGAAGAAGTGAAAGGGGGGATTTATGAAAAGGGGACAGGTTCCTTATTAGAAGGAAAAGGGGCAAGTATCATTGTTAAGCGGGTAATTATACGAGGTGAAAAGGGGCACTGACCATTATGAAAAGAGGCACTTATGAGAATGAAAAAGGGGCACTAATAATAAAGGCAAAGTTAAAAAGTTATCCCAGTTAAAAAGAGGTAGCTATTAAAAGGGGAAGGGGGACTTTCAGTTAGATTTGAATAGGCCAATGATCAGAGATGAAGGGGGCGCTTATCAAAAGTGAAAAGGGGCGCTTTTCGTACCTGAAAGGGGGTACTTACTAGAGATTAAAAAGGGCACATATGAGAATGGAAAATGGACACTTATTGAAAAATAAAAAGGGGCACTTTTATCAGAGGTGGAAAGGGGAAGGGGCACTTTAAATAATTAATAGGGGCACTTGTCACATTAAAGGGGCACTTTTTACAATGTCAAAGGGGCACTTTTGGGGTACTTGAAAAAGTGGAGGCGGAGCGCCGCCTCTGGTTTTATTTCTTAAACGGCACCTCTTGGCCCAACCTGGGCATGGGAGAATATTGCAGTAAATATAGTACGAAGATAATTTACAACTAAGACATTGAAGAAGAAAACAAAAACATTATGAAGTATCTTACTAAAGAAAGGTTCGTTGGCAGCAATCAACACGCAGTAAATATAAGGCAACAATTCAACAAAAAGACAACAACAACAACAACAACAAACTTAAGTAAAACTATAAACTCAATAAGATAGGGAAGATCTTTGATTCAGGATGTAGGAAAAACATAGGACATAATATCTGGGTCGAATAGAATATTGTACTGAGTCTTTGTAAGACGAAGCCGCTCGGATAAGCAAAGCGCATGTAAAATATTAAACCACATGTTTCCACGATATTTTGCACACTACACGTAGCCTACACATACACTACGCTTGTCTTCGACAATTAGGTGGCCGTTAGCTAAGATTGTTAAAACAAAATAAAACAGTAACAGAAACGTCCTCGTTCCAAGTGAGCCCTTAATTCTCTGAACTAAGTAAAGCCAAAGGACAAGATGTCGGACGACTGGCGTTCTCCTTCGGGTGGGGTGAGTTTTCACAGTTGATTTTCACTTGTTCGCTTTTCTATTTTTGGGGTTGTGTGCGAGATGAACATGATCATGATGAACTTGAACTTGGCTGAGTGACAGTGCAGTGATACAGATCTGCCAAACACATACGATGCTGACTGTAAATTCAAATTTGATGATGTGTTAAAGTTTAGATGATTAATGCTTTCAGCATGTTAAGTGAGTGATGCAAGTGCAGGATCATGTGTAGCAATAACTTCAGGAAGCTCCGAGTCTGACGCTGAGCTCCAGTCTCCAGACCAGAGCCTTCTGAATCTGAGAACGATTCAATCAGCGGGTTAGGTCAAATTTTTTTTCAAAATGAACCTTCATACTAAGTTACTTTTATTGTAAAGTTTAAGATATTTGAAAAATATCAGTGAAAATTTGAACGAAATCGGGCAAGGAATAAGGAAGTAGAGTGAGTCTCCGGTTTGCGGCATCGCCCGGTTTGCGGCCAGGGGTATTTGTTTCAAAAATAAAATGAATATGACTCGATAATAATCATTGAAACCTACCGTGGATTCCACGGTAAGTTCTGCTTTGCCGAAAATGTCCGTAGCAGGTGCTCCTATCGGTACGGAGTATCCGTCAGCGATGTCGGAAATCTACGGCACCAGTCGCCGATGACAATTCCAGCAGGTGCTAACTTTTAAGTTAAGAGATCGAGGCATGACTAGATCAATATTGTAGCTCTATTTGTCCGATATTTGTCCGATTGGAGGTGAAATTTGATGTTTTTGTGGAAGTATGATGGCTGTGGTCTGTCTCCTATCGCAGATATTTTGATTGTGCCACCGCATGGCTAGTTGCATGGGGTGACCGCAAACCGGCACGTAATTACGTGTTTTTCTGGTTTGCGGCGGGGGGTGTTAATACACACATAACATGCGGGATCGTGTATGATGGTATGTGTGCTGATGTGTGTACCCCCTATGACCCGATAGTTTCTAGTAGTACGTACCCCCGTATGGGATGATCCATTCGAGGAAAAGGTGAAATTGTTTAAAACTTCACAAATTTACCGTAGCAACAGATAAACATGAGAATTTGGGTTACCCGTAGTTATTTGGTACATGCTTTCATCGTGACGTAGCGCATAAAGCTTTGTGACGTACGCGTGCCGCAAACCGGTACTGCGTGCCCGCAAACCGGGGAACTCGAAGCATTTCGAAACATGGTCAATGCTGACCACGCTGTGGGTCAGTTTGGTTATTTGTGACTTCTATTTAATAAGTAAGTATATGGACTCTTTATTGAGGGTATTGAAGTATTCTGTGAGTATTCCAATAAAAATAGAATCGGCAGCTCCCGCCGATCGGCCGCAGACCGGAGCCACTACTCTAGACTAAGAGCTTTTTGAAATGACTAGTCTCTAGAGGGCGGTATTCAATTTGATGACATCATCTGTGGACAACTCTCCATGCCTTTTGTACATCAAATTTCATGTTTTTTTCTTCTTTCTTGTGATTGAGATAATGTACTCCCCTGAAAGCAGGATATAACTTTTGTTAGAATGCAAAATGATATTCTAGTTTTCTACTTCACATGTTATGAAGTCAGATCAAGAACACAAATAAATACGAAAAAAACAAAAAAATGCACGCAAAATGATATTCTAAAATGATATTCTACTTCACATGTTATGAAGTCGGATCAAGAACACAAATAAATACGGAAAAAACAAAAAAATTGTGAAATTTATGTACAAAAGGCATGGAGAGTTGTTCACAGCTGATGTCATCAAATTGAATACCGCCCTCTAGTGACTAGTCATTTCAAAAGGCTCTAACTTTCTTATTCTTTGCCCGATTTTGTTTAAATTTTCACTGATTTTATTCAAATCTTTTAAACTTTACAATAAAAGTAACTTAGTATGAAGGTTTTGGTTTCCCTTAAGAAGAGGTAGTAGATCCTAGGCCTTTGACTTAATATGTTTTTCGACTGCTCTGAGTATCCGTCCAACCACTTGAAATTATATTTTGAAGAAGTTTTGAGAAGAAAAAGGGTGATTTTTCGTTCGAACTCGACGATTCATCCATCCATGTTGTATCGTCGATTTAACATGGCGGAGAGAACGTAGGCATGCGCGGTAGCGGCGCGGCAAATATGAATAACGGTGCCATAGAGTGCCATCATTCAAAATTGCTGAATATGCACGAGGTTGAGAAGGGTCTTATTTTGATTCATTTTAGACCTAGAATCTACATGTATGTTTTTCACCATTTTTTGAAATATGTGAATGAAAAATGTAATAATGATAATATATTTCAAATTTCAAGACTCACCGATGTTTCTATCCAAACATACAGCCCCTCTAAAACTCTACAATATTCATATCATTTTGGTATATCATGAGTACGCCATACATACGCATGCATATTGCGCGATGGAGCATCTGCTAACTGAACGCGCAAAACCTGACCACGTTGTCTCGGCAATATATCGCCATTCACTTATAACATGTACTCACTTCTCGGTTGGAAGCGTACGCGGTCCGAATGCATATTTATGTGCGCGATGTAACCATGGTTTGTACTGAGCGAAGTTCACGCCTCCCTAATTAGCCGATTCAAAAAATGTGGGAAGGGTATTTTCAAACTGTTGTGCCGAATGATCCCTTGGGGCTAGCGGGGAAAAAAGCACCTGGATATTATCCTTAGGCCTACGTCTAGCCCTACTTTAGCCGCGCATCAGGAAAGTGGCAAATTTTGGAGCTAGGATGCAAACAACATTTCAATCACTGTTTTAACCAAGATATTTTTTGGATTTTGGGGGTGTGCCCCCTTGGGAAATATGGAGAAAAACTGCACTTTCATATGACACCTCATTTATTGAGTTTCACCTTCAGGATCACGAGGAATTAAGGTTTGAATTTCAAATTTTTTCATAAATTCATTGACCAATTTTGCATGGTTGCGCAATGCACGTAGACCACATAGGGATGCGTGCATCTCTATGGGGAGGATTTTAGCACACAACATCGGGTGCGCAATCAGACACCCTATCCAATACAATGTATGTGTGAAGTGCGTCACCTGTACAATGCATGACATGTCGGTGTGTTTGGTATGATTTTTACTATTGGCATTACCATTGCGCTCTATGCTTTTATAAGTGGGTCAGCCAATGGGAGAGTGTTAACTCGCTGTACAGCGCTCAGTGCGTAAAGTTCTACGTGCAGGCATGCTTCTCATCGTCACACTCCTTGGTTTCCTCATTCCTACTCCAGACCATAAACTCCACCCAAGTACATGTCACTATGAACATGACAGACAATGAAAGCGGACAAAATATACAGTTCCTCAGGTAGACAAAGGGACATCCCTTCACTGCTATTATGTAAAAATGTGTAGAACAGGTGTCACATGCATATTCACCTGTTCTACACATTTTTACATAATAGCAGTGAAGGGATGTTCCTTTGTCTACCTGAGGAACTGTATATTTTGTCCGCTTTCATTGTCTGGCATGTTCGTAGTGTGTAGGTGTGGACGCTAGTGCATGTGACGAAAAAGAGAATGCCGGATGCAAAGTGCTTTAGCCTTGACTCTCGAGTTGTTGAGTCTTTGACACTTCAAACAAACCTCATATGGTCTACCTATGAATATGAACTTGATGCCTTATGGACCAGACTTTGTCGAGAAAGTAGCTAAAACAATGCCTGGTCCTGGGTCATATGTACTTGGATGATAGTATTGTGGCGTAACCGGGCTCTGCCGGGGTAGCGTTCTCCTTGCAGTCTCTCAAAACCCGGTTCACGCTCTCGACAATCATTCATCAACTATATCTCTGTGGGCTCTCACAAAAGTATATCGTGTAAGAATAACGTGGACTAGCTCTCATTTTACGCACTCCCGTAATCACTGAATGTCTGACAGGAACTCAAGAAACAACACTTGCACAGTATCTGCAGTTCAAGTAACTTTACTCGTTCCTGGTAACGGACCTGTCGCAACGACAGGTCAACGCTGACTCACAGATCACAACTATACAGAACCTGTCCCAAGGACAGCTGAACGCTGACTGACTGACATCTCACGATGTCCACAATTAACTATAACGCCCTCTATGTCCTACTAAATTACTGGGCTAGTATTCTCAAATCAGAAAGAGAAGAAGAAGAAAGAAAAATCAATTTAAAGAACGAACGATTGGAAGAAAAATTACAAGGAAAAGAAGAGAAATCAAGAAAGAAAAAAAAATGGGGCATATTTGATTTGGAGTACCGTATTACAGTAAGAAAAATCAACTTAAAAATGAGAAAGACTTGAGATTTTTTAGAGAAAAGAAAAAATTCAGGTCCGCTCAAATCATTGGAAAGGATCACAATGCAATTAAATATCTTCTTTTTTTTTTAGAAATCACAATAAATAATGCCTTGTTTCTTCTTTTTATACAGGGTGGATCCAGCTATGGAAACCGCAGTTATGGTAAGAAACTAAAAATGTCACTGCAAGAGATGAAATATCCCTCATAATTTCTAGTCATTTGTAATGTATTTAACCCTGCATCCTGACGGTTCAATAACCTAAGAGGAGATTCTTTACCTCTTGTGCACACTCCTTCTTAACTAGGTAACCACATGACCATCCTTCATAACACATCCCTATTCGTCTTTAGTTCTCTCTTCCTCTTTCTACCCAGTGGTCTTCACCAGACACACTCCCAGAAATATAGTTGTGAAAATAAGAAATCAGAATTTGTTTTCTGGTCCTCACCACCTTCAGGTGAGGATTCAACACTGAATGTCCAGGTCTAAAGGCGGATGGCAGATGGGTAGCTGCTTTTAACTATTTTTGTATTAGATTATAACCAATCCAACTTAACCATCTCATCTTATCACGACTATCTTCAATTTAAAAAAAATCTTGATTTATCTTAATTTTTGGTAAATTCCTTGCTTGAATTTGTGTTTAAGAAGCTGACCTTGCAGTGAATAAGTTGTTACATTAGGTTGGTATATTGCAGGAAGAGACAACGCCCCTCTTCGACCCCCATAGCATTCTTCTTTTTTATTGTAAAAGTTGATGTTTCAATGTATACGTGTGTACCTTATGTTACATTTGTATATTTTGAAAGTAACTTGAAATGTAGCCTTGTTAATTATTTTGTTTATTCTGTTTTAGGAGGAGGAGGAGGAGGACGTGGTGGTGGTGACAGGACTTGTTACAACTGTGGCCAACCTGGTCACATTTCTCGCGATTGCCCACAAGGTGACTCAAGTAAGTGTGGGAGTTATTGAAATTCATTTCTCATCCATTATGAAAACCAATGTCAAATTCCACTCAAATTTGAACTGTAGAGGTAATGAACTGATTAGATTCTGGGGTCATTGTGTCAAAGGTTAAAGGTCATGGGGCTCATTATGTATGCAAAAATAGCTTGTGATCCCATTATCATTAGAACCGATGGTCAGATTACCATCCAACTCAAGACATGTATATATCTGGCAGAGCCAATGAACTGATTAGATTTTAGGATCATGGGGTCATTGTGTCAAAGGTTAAAGGTCATGGGGCTCATTATGTATGCAAAAATAGCTTGTGATCCCATTATCATTAGAACCGATACTCAGATTACCATCCAACTCAAGACATGTATATATATCTTGCAGAGCCAATGAACTGATTAGATTTTAGGATCATGGGGTCAGAGATCAAATGAAAATGAAAAATAGCTTGTAATCTCAATATTCTGAGAACCTGTTAATGGATTACAATCAATGTTGAATTTTAAAAATTGCTTCTATTTCGGTTTGTAAAATCGTTCCATGAGAGAGAGGCATCATTTTCGACTGCATGCAGTCGAAGATCCATCTATTTTTCCTCAATCGTAAGTCTGATCATAGACCTATTATGGATGGACATTCAACGTGATTCTTTCTTTGATCCAATGAGAGTTACCGCCTTCTGATTATGTGCATCTTAATGAGAACATTCAACTGTTTTAACAATAACGATTGCTCAAGCATTTTTGGTCATTGACAAAGGAGCAGTTTCCCTCTCTTGGGTTTTGTTTGGATGGTGTGCTCTGTAAGAGTGTGTCTTAAATAAAAACATCACCAATGGGAGCAGCAAAGTTTAAAAGCAGACGATTTTGGTGATTTGAAATGTATTATTACTGATTCGCACACACCCATGACCTTATAAGCCCTGTGCGTTGTAACTTTGGAATATTATTTGGAAATTGGGGGAAACAGATTTTAATTCACAACCAATCCAAATATAACCTCTATCTGGTAATATCAACATGTTTTTCAAAATAAAATACAGTACACAGAACAACAATGATTATAAACCAGAACTACACATTGATTTCCCATGATTCAAGCGATTGATTATCTTCTGTGCATGTAGATTAAGTAAAATCACTATCTTGATTCTGTCCCGGCTTATTGGCGGTGACCATCATGAGATCAAAGCGAAAGAAAATTGTATGGAATATTGAGACGACATTGAAGGAGAGAGAATCACAATGAATTTGTTAACTAAACGACGAATGTCCATCTGTAATTTGGTCTATGGTCTGATGAACTTTGATTTCATATGAGATTTATCTTTATAATTTGAGGTAAATTACTTGCTCAAATTTGTGCTTAAAATGCTGATCTTGCAGTAAGGCTGCGAGGAGTAAGAGTACTTGCACTGTTGACAACTACTCGAGTACGATTTCTCATACTCGAATACTCAGCTGCCATTTTTATGTATGTACCTTATGTTACATTTGTGTATTTCAAAAGTAACTTGAAACGTAGCCTTGTTAATTATTTTGTTTATTCTGTTTTAGGAGGAGGAGGACGTGGTGGTGGTGACAGGTCTTGTTACAACTGTGGCGAACCTGGTCACATAGCTCGTGATTGCTCTTCTGGTGGAAGTAAGCGTGGAAGTTATTGAAATTCATTTTTCATCCATTATAAGAAATGGTAACAATTTCAAAGCTTGTGTAAAGACTTGTTCAGTCATGCTAATTCATCATGGGAAAAGAGCAAGTTTGTTCAATTTTCTCTTGAAAATAAATGTCAAATTCCACCCAAATTTGAACAGCAGAGCTAATGAACCGATTAGATTTTGGGGTCCTGGGACCCGTTTCACAAAACTTTTTGTCAGTGACAAATGACAGTCTTTGTTATAAGCTACTGAAATCCTTGCTTCTGATTGGTTATCAGTAGCATTGTCATTAATTTGTTGTAATTTGTCATTGAAAAAAGGCTTAGTGAAACGCTCCCCTGATGCCAAAGGTTCAAGGTCATGGGGCTCATTATGTATGCAAAAATAGCTTGTGATCCCATTATCATTAGAAGCGATGGTCAGATTACCATCCAACTCGACATGTATCTTGCAGAGCCAATGAACTGATTTGATTAATTTTAGGATCATGGGGTCAGAGATCAAATGAAAATGAAAAATAGCTTGTAATCTCAATATTCTGAGAACCTGTTAATGGATTACAATCAAGCTTGAATTAAAAAAAAAATTGCTTCTGTTTTAGTTAGTAAAATCGCTCTATGAAAGAGGCATCATTTTCGCCTGTCGAAGATCCATCTAGGTTTGTTATTTTTTTCCTCAATCGTAATTCTGATGAACTTTGATTTCATATGAGATTTATATTAATGATTTTAGGTAAATTCCTTGCTTGAATTTGTGCTTAAGAAGCTGAACTTGCAGTGAATAAGTTGTTACATTATTTTGGTATGTTGCAGGAGGAGACAACGCCTCTCTTTGACCCTATAGCATTCTTTAAAGAACACATTGTAGTGAAAGTTGAAATAGAGATCAGTTTCAATGTACATGTATGTATGTTTCATATATGTGTATTTCAAAAGTAAATTGAAACGTAGCCTTGTTAAGAAACAGAATGCTATTATTTTGTTTATTCTGTTTTAGGAGGAGGAGGAGGAGGACGTGGTGGTAGTGATAGGGCTTGTTACGGATGTGGTGCGACCGATCACATGGCTCGTGAATGCCCCAATTCCAAAGGAGACTCAAGTAAGTGTGGGAGTTTTCGAAACTCATTTTTCATCCAGTATAAGAATTAGTAACAATTTCAAAGCTTGTGTAAAGACTTGTTCAGTCATGCAAATTCATCATGGGAAAAGAGCAAATTTACTCAATTTTCTTTTGAAAACAATCGTCATATTCCATCCGTACTTTTCATTTTCAGTTTTTAATGACTCATTAGAAGTAGACATGCAAACACAGGTTCATTGATACTGCACTAATTTAACTGCAGATTCAATGAATTGATTAGAATTTGGGGTCAAGAGGTCAAATGTCATGGGTGTCATTATATGCAAAAATAACTTGTGATTGCATTATCATAAGAACCAATAGACAGATTACCATCAATAGTAAATTGAAACATAGCCTTGTAAAATGGAATGCTTTTTTTTATTCTGTTGTAGGAGGAGGTGGTGACAGGGCTTACGGATGTGGCGAAAGAGGTCACATGGCTCGTGATTCGACCCCCATAGCATTTTTCTTTTTTATTGTAAAAGTAGATGTTTCAATGTATATGTGTGTACCTTATGTTACATTTGTATTAGGCTTGAGTCGGTACGGTCGATCACACCGGGACCCGACCGTTGCCGTCGGGTCCCGGTTTCGTTTTTTGAGAACCGACGCTCCGAAAAAAATAATGAAATATGTAAGAAATTGCAGTTTTGCACACCACTAAAATCATTCCACCTTGAAACTTAAGTATTTAATTGTTACCAATCATATTCTAGCTCATCCTGAATCAATCCGAACTGCTGATATAAATATGGGTTGCAAAGCAGTTCGCCCCATGGGGTTGTTGTTGCCAGCTGCTAGCTAGCTACTGTACTGGCCGGGTCTCTCGGCAGGATTAATAAATCAGGTTGAAAGAAACATTAATGTTTGAATAATAAAACGCCTTTCTAAAAAGTATTTCTTTACAACATACCGATCGAATAATTTTTAAAAGACAAAATGGATATTATTTCTTTGATTTTGAACACCGCATGTTTCTTTTAAAAGCTGAAAATTACTTGGTAATCACAAGAAGTTTCGATACGGATAGCTGTTGCAAGGCAAGTTCAGACTAGTCTCGGAAAAATGCGCAGTGCTCCTCGTAGTTAGCTGTAATCCGTGCCAGAACGAACCCAAACAAAGACGTGATCGTAACGAGAAAAAAATCATTAAAAACTACGAGAGCACAATTGGAAAGACAACTACTCAAACTTATCGTAAACAGATACATAACTTGGAGGAATAATACAATAGTTGTCCAAGAAAAGCCACATAAATAGTGATATTTAAGGAGTTACTATAGGTACAATCACTATCGGAATGGGCCTGCTGATATGTCCGAATTACACGTTATTTGGTTTCTAGCCTCGTGTTCTAACACGAGGCTAGAAACCAAATAACGCCCTCTACGGTAAAAAGCAGTATAACAAAGGATTCGAGTATTTGCAGCAAGCCCCTTGCGATAAAAATGTACCCAGTTACTCCTCGATTATCACAATTTCTTTGGCATTTCTTGGGCGATTATTGAATTCTTTGTCCAAGTTATTTATCTGATTATCGTAATTTTGAGCAGTAGTTGTCTTTCCAATTGTGCTCTCGTAGTTTTTAATGATTTTTTTCTCGCTACGATCACGTCTTTGTTTGGGTTCGTTCTGGCACGCATTACAGCTTACAAGGAGCACTGCGCATTTTTCCGAGACTAGTCTGAACTTGCCTTGCAACTGCTATCCGTATCGAAACTTCTTGTGATTACCAAGTAATTTTCAGCTTTTAAAAGAAGCATGCGGTGTTCAAAATCAAAGAAGAAATATCTATTTTGTTTTTAAAAATTATTCGATCGGTATGTTGTAAAGGAGTACTTTTTAGAAATCCGTTTTATTATTCAAACATTAATGTTTTTTGACCCGATTTATTCAACCTGCGTGAATCAAAATGGCGGCTCGATCGTTGTCTTTCTATTTTTGCTCCAGTTTTTTTACTTTTAGAGGCACGATAATGGCACTAAACATCGCCAATCATGGATAAAAATAATGTCAAATGGAAGAATATACCGATCTGTGCCGAGGTATGCATGTGTCGATTTATTTGACTGATAAAAAAAGGTCACTTTTAAGGGACATACTGATGATATGCGCTTTTTATAGAGGCAAGTGACAAATCCTGCGAGCTGATTTCGGGACACCGGGTCCCGATCGGTGCAAGGCCGTCGGGACCCGGTTTATGAAAATCCCGACATGACTCAGGCCTAATTTGTATATTTCGAAAGTAACTTGAAATGTAGCCTTGTTAATTATTTTGTTTATTCTGTTTTAGGAGGAGGAGGACGTGGTGGTGGTGACAGGACTTGTTACAACTGTGGCCAACCTGGTCACATTTCTCGCGATTGCCCACAAGGAGACTCAAGTAAGTGTGGGAGTTTTTGACATCTTTTCTCATCCGTTATAAGAAATGGTAACAATTTCAAAGCTTGTGTAAAGACTTGTTCAGTCATGCAAATTCATGGGAAAAGAGCAAGTTTGTTCAATTTTCTTTTAAAAAACAAATGTCATATTCCACCCATATTTTTCTTTTTTTCAGGTGTTTTTAATGACATGTTAAAAGTAGACATGAAAATGCAGTTTCATTGATACTGCAGAGCCAATGAACTGATAAGATTTTAGGGTCGTGGGGTCAAAGTTCATTGGGCTCATTATGTTATGCAAAAATTGTTTGTAATCATGATATTCTGAGAAACTGTTAATGGATTACAATCAAATTTGAATTTTAAAAAATTGTATCTGTTTTTGGCTGTAAAATCGCTCTATGGCATCCATCTAGTTTGTTATTTTATCCTCAATTGTTAGTCCGATGAACTTTGATTTCATATGAGATTTATCTTTATGATTTTGGGTAAATTCCTTGCTTGAATTTGTGCTTAAAAAGCTGACCTTGCAGTGAATAAGTTGTTACATTGGGTTGGTATGTTGCAGGAAGAGACAACATCCTTCTTTGACCCTATAGCATTTAAAAAAAAAATAAAAGTTGTAGTGAAAGTTGTAATGGATATCAGTTTCAATGTACATGCATGCGTGTATGTTTCATTTGTGCATTTTACTAGTAAATTGAAACGTAGCCTTGTTTAGAAAATAAAATGTTATCTTTTTTATTATTCTGTCTTAGTGGGAGGAGGACGTGGTGGTGGCGGCGGCGAAAGGACTATCACTATTGTAAAAGTAGATGTTTCAATGTATATGTATGTACCTTATGTTACATTTGTATATTTCAAAAGTAACTTGAAATGTAGCCTTGTTAATTATTTTGTTTATTCTGTTTTAGGAGGAGGAGGAGGAGGACGTGGTGGTGGTGACAGGACTTGTTACAAATGTGGCATAACCGGTCACATTTCTCGCGATTGCTCTAATGGTGGAGACTCAAGTAAGTGTGGGAGTTGTTGAAATTCATTTCTTATCCAGTATAAGAATTGGTAACAATTTCAAAGCTTGTGTAAGGACTTGTTCAGTCATTCAAATTTATCATGGGGAAAAGTTTCATTATTCAATTTTGTTTTGAAAAGGTTCTTGTGCGTGAACTTTCATTTGAGAGAGACTGCTATACCAAATAATATAAATCCCTTGGATGAAACATGGGTTACAAATTTGTTTATTTTTATGCCTCCGTTACGAAGTAGCCGGAGGCATTATGTTTTCGGGTTGTCCGTCCGTCCGTACGTCCGTACGTCCGTACGTACGTACGTACGTACGTACGTCTGTACGTACATACGTCCCGTTGTCGTGATCGCGTTATCTGAAGAACTGGTTGATGGATTCCTGCCAAACTTTGGTCATATATGTATCTTGTAGAGCCGATGAACTGATTAGATTTTGGGGTTACGAGGTCAAAGGTCAAAGGTCACAGGGCTCATTATGTATGCAAAACGAGCTCGTGATCGCGTTATCTGAAGAACTGGTTGATGGATTCCTGCCAAACTTCGGTCATGTATGTATCTTGTAGGGCCGATGAACTGATTAGATTTTGGGGTTACGAGGTCAAAGGTCAAAGGTCACAGGGCTCATTATGTATGCAAAACGAGCTCGTGATCGCGTTATCTGAAGAACTGGTTGATGGATTTCTGCCAAACTTTGGTCATGTATGTATCTTGTAGAGCCGATGAACTGATTAGATTTTGGGGTCACGAGGTCAAAGGTCAAAGGTCACAGGGCTCATTATGTATGCAAAACGAGCTCGTGATCGCGTTATCTGAAGAACCGATTGATGGATTGCTGCCAAACTTAGGTCATGTATGTTACTTGCAAAGCTGAAAAACTGAATAGATTTTGAGGTCGCGAGGTCAAAGGTCAAAGGTCACAGGGCTCATTATGTATGCAAAACGAGCTCGTGATCGCGTTATCTGAAGAACCGATTGATGGATTGCTGCCAAACTTAGGTCATGTATGTATCTTGTAGAGCCGATGAACTGATTAGATTTTGGGGTCACGAGGTCAAAGGTCAAAGGCCACAGGGCTCATTATGTATGCAAAACAAGCTTGTGATCGCGTTATCTGAAGAACCGATTGATGGATTGCTGCCAAACTTAGGTCATGTATGTTACTTGCAGAGCCGATGAACTGATTAGATGTAGGGGTCACAAGGTCAAAGGCCACAGGGCACATTATGTATGCAAAAACAGCTCGTGATCGCGTTATCTCAAGAACCGATTGATGGATTCCTGCCAACTTAGGTCATGTATGTTTCTTGCAGCGCCAATGAACTGAGTAGATTCTTGGTTCATAAGGTCAAAGGTCATGGGCTCATTATGTATGCAAAAATAGCTTGTAATCACAATATTCTGAGAACCTGTTAATGGATTACAATTGAACTTGACTTCGAAAAAATTTCTTCTGTTTTGGTTTGTAAAATTGCTCTATGACGGAGGCATCATTTTCGACTGCGCGCAGTTGAAGTTCCATCTAGTTCTAGATGCATTTTTGTTGTAGACACCCACAGACACTGCTCCTTGCAGACAATTAATCATCTCTGTGTAGTTTCCGAAATGATATTATACCTGAGCTTTTGGCAAGTTGTGATAAATGTCAGATTGAACACAAACCTCATATTCCAGCCATATATTTTTTTCTTCAGGTGTTTTTAATGACTTGTTAAAAGTAGACATGAAAACACAGTTTCATTGATACTGCCTAAATTTGAACTCCTACCTTGCATCACAAAATGCTCCCTAGAACAAAAACCAATATACTAAATTTGTCAATCTTGGTATCATGTGTTCATGTGAAGATCCACCCTCCATTGGTACCAGTGAAATTTTCCTGTATTATCATACCTGCCAACCCTCCCGCATTTTCCGGAATATTCCGCATTTCTGGAATTTTAGGACCTTAAAATGCGGGAGATTCCGCATTTTGGAAATTTATGCCAAATTGGGCTTGTTTTTGCCGCCATTTGTGTGAGAGCTCTCGTATAGTATACTGTGTGTGTGTTGATGGCAGCGAAAGCTTATTTGGCTTGTAATGACGGCTTTGCAGCGTATTTGTGCCGGAATATTCTGTTTTTCTGGATTTTTAGGACCCCAAAATCCGGAATATTCTTTTTTTTCAAAATTTCGATTTTTTTTTTTTTTTTTTTTTTTTTTTTTTTTTTTTTTTTTTTTTTTTTTTTTTTTTTTAAATTTTTTTTAATTTTTATAATAGGTCTAATTATTATTATTTTTTTTTTGTTTATTGGTGTTGCGTAAGCCAAATTAAGCTTGTTTTATCATTTGACGCGGTGTGAGAGTTCACGTATTGCGTGCGTTGTAGGGCTGCATGATTGAGCAGCGAAGTTGTATTTAGATTGCACAGATTTACCGCGTATTGCCAGTTACACTGCAGATTTCTTATTTGCGAAGACATACCGTGCTAAAAATTCTTAATTCTCATTTTCAAATGTTGGCAGGTATATCCTTACCGAAAAGGCAGGCCTGCTTATAGCCTGCATCAAGCCTGCATAGCTGCTTAAAGGCAGGCTAATTCCTTAGCAAGCACTGACCTGCAAAAACGCCGAAATATGCAAATTAGGCAGGCTTAATTTAGCCTGTACATTTTAAAAGCAGGCTTATTTTAGCCTGCAAAATCATTTTAACCTGCTTAATTAGCCTGCAAAATTGCCCTGCTTTTTTAGCATGCAAATTAACCTGCTTTGTTAGCCTGCAAAAACGCTGAAATATGTAAGTTATGCAGGTTAATTTTAGCATGCTAATCTAAAACGCAGGCTAACAAAAATGAAGATATTCGATTGCCATCACTATCAGTACAAGACTTCTATTGGTATATCGACTTGGGTAGAGGAACGAGGGATAAATTGATACATCATAATCAATATTTGCAAGTGTCCACCGATAGGAATATTCTAATCTCAATTGCATTAGACTGACTCCATCACAAAGATCATTTGAAGTTAATCCAAGATTGACTTTTGTAAAAGTACAGGCTCATACACGTATATATAGAAAACATACATGCTATTTCTAATTGGTTAGTAATCGTATAATCAATTTATCTATCGCTAAAACGTGAATGTAAGTGTGATCAGACAAATAATCTATTGGTCAATAATTGCCAAAGAAAATATCACAAAATTGATATGTGCATTAATTGTCATAATTTGCTTAACAATTAATCATGATAAATGTATTTTTCTGTGAGACGTGTAAAGTAATAATGAATATTCATGAGATACGTATTGCAGGTTAATTTTAGCATGCTAATCGAAAAGGCAGGCTAATATAAATGAAGGTTTCTATTGGTTTCTATTGGTCCCATTGGGTTCAATTTATATTGGTCCTATTGGTCCTATTGTTTCTATTGGTCTTATTGTTTCTATTGGTTTCTATTGGTCCCATTGGGTTCAATTAGTCTTATTGGTTTCAATTGGACCAATTGGCCCCATTAGACTTAAATGGGACTTCAATTGGACCAATCAGCCCCATAGACTGTAAGGTTTTCAATTGGTTTCAAATATATCTTTTCTTCATATAAGTTGGAATTTACTCCAATTACGATAAACACAAGACTATATCAATGTTATAACTATGACCTAAAAGCATTGCTCTCTCTTTAGGCTCCATCATATTTCTTCCTTTATTTAACTTAGTCTTATGTATTATTCTGTTCGTTTGTATAAATGCATCCCCCCAAAAAATGATTACAAAAAATGTAACATCCCAAATGTAATGAAATAAACATGTGAAATATGAAAATAAACTGAAATTGAAACTGAATTGGACCAATTGAAGTCCAAAATAGGGCCAATTGGTCCAATTGAAACCAATTGAGTTCCCATTAAAGTCTAATGGGGTATAGGCCAATGGGGCCTAGGCCAATTGGTCCAATAGGGCCAATCTGTACCAATTGAAACCAACTGAAGTCCTATTAAAGTCCCATTGAGACCAATTAAAACCAATTGAAAAAATGAAAATTAAATTGGTGTTCAATTGGTTTCAATTGGATTTTTGTCTTGGGATGCCTTCCCAAGCGCTCAAAACCTCGCTTACTTGGCTTTCTATGAACCTATTTTTGTTTAAACTCTCGAATCACCCCTGATATATAATATTAAACATGCTTGTGAAAAATAATCTGCATGCTACATGTAAAAAGCAATAACAGGTTAAATTTGTGTTCTAAACCTGCTCAGAGGACATTTCTTCAGATTGCAGGTTTAACAAATTATGATAGAAATTTACATGCTAAAGATTAAACTGTATCTCATCTGGCATGCTAAAGATTTAACCTGCTTAAACTGTATTTTGCAAAACGCATGCTAATTTTTAAACTGCAGGCTGAGATTTAGCCTGCTTAAACTGTAAGACTGTGTTTTGCAAAATGCATGCTAATAACAGGCTAAAATTTAATCTGCTAAAACATGTAAGACTGATTTTGCAAAATACAGGCTAAAATTTAACATGCAATAGAGTAATTAGCATGTATTTAAGAATGCAGGCCAGACGCAGGTTCAAAGCCTGCGTTTTCGGTAAGGGATTATTGGAAGTATGCTAATCAGATTTTGTTGTTGGGGGGGGGGCTGTATATGCCCATTTTAGGTAATTTTGAGAATACAAGTTAATGTCATTCATTTACTAACAGGTTATTCTGATAAGTGCTACAAATGCGGAGATTCGGGCCACTTTGCCAAGGAATGCTCTAAATAACCCAGATACAAGAAGTAAGTGTGGATCCCATACTAGGCCTGAGTCAAACCGTTTAACCGACGGTTATCCGACCGCATTCATCAAAACCGTTTAGCATTTCTTGCTCCGTTTAACCGTTATTTGCATACAGTTTGGAATGTGCTAATAGCCGATGATAAAGATAATCAAAGAAACCGCAATGTAATGTTACACCCTGTCCGCTGCGCGCCAGCTTTCTGGCAGCAGTAATCTCCATGAATGAATTTGTAAACAATAAAACAACCATGCCCTCTTCCCTATTTTCTCACCCTCTCTATTCCCTTCTCTCTGCAATGTGTTCATGTACCTTTTCTTATTACTGCACTCTCAGACAAGCAAAGTTCTAAATGTTTACACATTCGATGGTCAGTTCCTCTCACATCCTTTCTCCCCGAGTCTCTCTCTCTCTCTCTCTCTCTCAATATTAATATCAATCCCTTGCCGACTCGCCCCCCTAAAATAATGTTCATATATAAATAAAATACAAAAATAATGATAACAATAATAATTTAAGTTTTAGAAATATCAATCAACAAAGTCTTGGACGTTGTGAGTAATTTAAGTTTTTGATCACACACAGCCACCCTTTCTATCTAGTCTCACTTGTCTTACTTCTTCATTCTCTCATGTCTCTGCCTGGTCCATGCAGCTCTCTTTCACACACACACACACACGTACACACAAACCTCAAACATCGTACACACCACCCTCAAACATCGGCGCCCCACACACTTTACATGTGCATACACACAGATGGAGAGCACATGGCTTCTTGACTCCCACTGAACTGTGAAAGCACGTGCGGTCACCAACCTGTAATTTATGCTGGTATCAAACTCCACCCACATAGCTAGAGAACCTTCCTGATTGGTCACTAACTTGGATCAGCTCATTGCAGGGTGTGTCTTGTTACACACTTCCACATCATTTCATATGGCAATGATACATGCAGCAGGGACCTGCTAGACATGTCCTTGCATGAAGGGAGCTCTCTCCCTGACCACATGCAAACATTGCATTGCAAAGGCATATATAAACACGTCACAGATCAAGCTATCTTCACAGCGTAACTTTATTTTTATTATTATTATTATTTATTAGGCCAATCATAAAAGCACAATACAAATACATTTTGACAGATCATGCAATACATAAACAATACAAGAGGAAAAGGGAGGGAGCAACGTGTGGGCCAGGGCTCACAAAAGTGAAATTCAACACTATTACCCGGAGGCATGTGAGCCCTCACATGTTGCTCCCAAATCAACTTATATATATTATAAACATAACATTGACTTACATACAATATTGCACATTGTTTGAAGAAAAAAATACATCTTAACTCCCCCCCCCCCCCCCCCCTCCCCCTCCCCCTCCCCCCTCCCCCTCCCCCTCCCCCTCCTTCCAAAAATTAAAACAAAAATGACAAATGTATTACATCGCATACTCCTACAAAGATGGATATCACTTAGATGTACCAAGGAAATTATAATCATTATGATACAAGCGGCATTATATTAAAATAATAAGGAATTCAAGATAAAGAGTAATGGAGGCTGGTATCTTCAACAGGGTTGAGAAAAATCATTGAAATCAGACATAGCGTATTAGTTATAAAAGACGCAGGATATAAAGCTTAGAGTATACAATGCCCTAAACAGTATTAACATGCAAGTGTATAAATGATGTAAGATACAAGTTTAACGATAATAAAATATAGTACCTAGCTCAGTGTTTAATATATAGGCCTGAAGAAAGCATGTCAATATATCAGTAATCATATTAATATGTAATAAAAAAGTAAGATTAATTAAGTACAATACAAATAATCCAGCATCATGCATGGTATATAATAAGAAGAATAAACGGAAACTAATAAGAGGGTATAAAGTGAAGTAATTACATGTATAACCGGATGAGATAAAACTACAACTACGAACTATCTAATATTGCTGTTTTTGAAACGCGAAGAAAAGAAGACAGAGAGGATATCACTGCCTCATCTTTGACACTTATGGGAAGAGTGTCCCAAAGTCTTGGAAGTCGCCTTGAAGGAGAAAAGAACAGAGTATTTGTACGAGAAGGAAGATGGCGAAAGGACAGAGTGTGGGGACAACGGGGATTGATGAGCATGTTATCAAGGAGAGCTGAACAATTACATAGACCGTATAGACATTTCATGGCAAAAGAACACAAAAGGTAGTCTCTACGAGAAGCTAGTGTATACCAATTGAGAGAGCGGAGTCTCTCGTTGTACGGCATCACTCCACGAGCTTGCTTCAGTGCAATGCGCGTGGCGGTTCTCTGGATCCGTTCAAGTTTGTTTTCCTGGGAACATGTCATTGGGTGCCAAGCCGGAATGCCATACTCTAGTAACGGGAGTACTAGTGCTTTGTAAAGACAAAATATAGAGTTGGATGAAGCGCCACGTGCAACAAGTCTTATGAAGCCAAGGAGGCGATTCGCCCGAGACACAATCGCATCCACGTGCGAATTCCATGTCAGGTCGGAGCTTATAACTACGCCAAGGTATCTAAATGTGGAAATGGGATCTATGTGGGTAGCACCTAAAAGATAAATAGGAGGTTCAATCCGCTTTTTTAGTGTCACATGCATAATCTTGGTCTTTGCTGCGTTGAATATCCAGAGATGCCAACCATTACGGTTTCGCCGTATTTGTTACGGTTTTAATGCTCTTGTTACGGCGTTACGGTAAACAATCAAAAGGTTACGGGAAACGATAAATAAAAGTACATTATAGCGAATGCCGCCTTATCACATAGTCTCCGTACACAGCGCTGCATGTTGCACGCAATTACTCATAAGTTCACTGAATTTGACTACACTGGATAGGCATTTTTCACGCACATGGTCCGTCCGCCGCCATCTTGTTTAATTCCGAAACAACACGGCCGCGTCATTACTGTTTTGATTCTGGTATACGGGCGGTCGTGCATTTTGTGGGGGAGCATGGTAATGGATGATTGTGTGCGCGGCGCCCGCCCGCAATACCCATTCAAAGTATAGTAGCGAAGACTTCGGTGATTCAGCGGGCGCATTGCAAGTGCGGTATACGGTGTGTTGTTGTTCATGAACGCCGGGCCTAGCGGCCTGGGCTGGTGTGTCTGTGGTAGTGGTGAGTGTACGTGTGCGTGTGTAGGATACGAGTTCTGCCATTTGACTGTGGATTTGAATTTGCTGTTAGACGCTTGAACGAGGTGTTTTCTTCCTGAATATTATCATGGATTCACTCAAAAGAGCAAGTACCAAAGGAGGAGATCCTTTGACTGCAAACAGTTATTAAAAAAAAATTTATGCACATCTTTATTTTGGACTTAAAAATGGTAGGTGCGAAATGCAGTAAGAGTGATTGGGTGTTTGTGTACGTTTTCCGCGAAAATTATGCTGCGGTGTCTTGCGTTACGGAAAGACCCCCATTTGTTACGGACAAATGTGGTAAATGTTACTGACAGCCATCCTATAGGGTTGGCATCTCTGGAATATCATGTTGTTCCTAAGGGCCCACAAATGCAGAGCATTTAGATCATCTTGGAGTTGGACTTCGTCCGTCGGAGATGTGATCTCTCTGAACAAAAGTACATCGTCAGCAAAGAGAACACATTGGGAAAGAACTGAGAGAGGCAAGTCGTTGACAAATAAGTTGAACAGCTTTGGTCCAATGACACTCCCTTGGGATACCCCTGATTGGACGTCGGTCCATTCAGAGGTAGAGCCCATGAAGATGACACGTTGAATCCGACCAGAAAAATTTGCAAGGTTAATCATGATATCAGATTCAGATGAGGAATAATAAGACATTTTTTATGTTGTTTATTACTGGTCTCTGTTTATCAGGATGACCCAATTTGTGCCATAGTCCGGCTCGGAATACTCAGCCCGACAGTCTGAAGACCATCAGGCGTTCCGAGTTACATCGCTATTACAAATACTGTATTTTCACTTTTTCAGATTATTATTAAACGGTTAAACGAAACCGCCCGTATACTTTTAACGGTTAAACGTTTAGCGCAAAAACCGTAATGACTCAGGCTTATCCCATACCCATCTTTTGTTTGATATATTAAGCAGAGCTGCCAACCAGTACGATTTTTAGAAGTAAATACGATGGTACTATTTCTCTTTGTGTGGATTTTTTGAATGTTTGTGTGTGTACCATTTTCAATGGCAAATTGCCCATTCTCTCATGTAAAGCCTCGGTCACAAATGCCATTACGAACTGCTACGGATGCCGTACGAACGATTTTCAGACAATGGAAAAACGGAGATTTGTACGAACCTTTGTGACCGTAGCATAAAGTGTCCTAAAAGCGCATCTCACATCGGCAATTTAGGGATATTCATATGTTCATCGATTAGAAAATCATGCATATTCAACCAATGATAAAAAAAAAATTAAAAAATCTTCCTGTATGTAGGAACTTATGCAAATTGGCAACCCCCCCCCCCCCAAAAAAAAACAAAAAAAAACAACAACCACAAACATGCATGTTCGAGGTGAGAAAGTACTTATCAATCAAAAATAGGATTTTTTTTTTGGTGGAGAAAAGGAGAGGATCGTGTTCACTTGGGGTTGGCAGCTCCACCTGAATATAAGAGGCATTAATCCGCGTGTCAGTCCATTTTTTTTTTAAATCCAATTTTTGTCATGAAAATACAACTTTTGGTATTAAAGAATACAGTTTTTGAATTCAAGAGGTTGGCAGGTCTTATTAAGGCATAGCTTTGAGACTTAATTTTGTAAGAAGTTATGTATTGTATTTACTTGATATTCTGTTTGATTGGCTTACCTTATCTATGATCAGGCTTTTCTGTTAGTTACTTTTGTATTGTTTTATTTATTTTGTTTTCCTTTGGCTTCTCTGAATTTATATATAAATATATTTTTCTTTTTTTTCTTTTTCAGTGGCAGCCCCCACAGGCCGATAGCCTACAAGACCAGGTTCCCACAAGATCAACAAAATAAGAAATTACATAAGGAACATGATGTTCAAGTTTCAAATTTATATGTTTCACATTTCACATTTCACAGAAATCACATAAATGACAAAATTAGAACATAATATGAAATATACTCAAAATATGACATTATATAATCAAGTCTTTGTAAAGACTTCAAAATCAATTGAATTAAATGGTAAGTTATACAGGGCGAAATGTGATGATAGGTCCTCCTAAATAACAACTAATATTTGATTGAAGTTGTTAGAATGGTGAAGTAGGTGGGCAAAAAAGCCTTAACGTAAATATACAAAGTGAAACTAGCAAAAATGGCAACGGCAAAGAAATTAATTTGTACCAGAGTGAATGTCAAGTTTGTCACTTTAAAATATTGTGATCAACCGAGGCAGTGAAAAAGAACAATCGTGATAATGTACAATAATCAGTAGACTGTAGCCTAGACCCAATATACCATTTCCAACATGCATTCAAAGTCAAACCCATGCATACCTGCTCCCAGAGAGCCCCAAGGCATGCAAGCACATTCACCTGTGCCACACCCATGCCTCCCCTGCAGTGTCATTTCGCATAAATTAGTTTACCAGGCTGGACAAGCTACATGGCTTGTCCGACCTAGCAACAACTGATGTTTGCAAATGACCCCAATAAGACAAACAAGGACCATGGACAGTTTGGTCCCCAAAGGCCCGACAGGAACAGGCATGCATCAATCAGAACATTATTATCGTGTGTAGGTCGTACAGAGGTGACAATATTCATCGAATGTAGAATAACATAAGTACTTTATTTACAATGTGGGTCATATGAATTCAAAAATCAATGTCTACGTTGACGCTTGACACATTTCAATGATGGAGTATCTGTTATCTCCTTATCGGCGCTTTCCAAAGTGTGGGTCCTGCTTGGATTCTTGTTTTAAGTGCAAATACAGTACAGTAAAGGTGAAAATAATCATTTTGTCTTGTGGGATATGATGGACAACGTTATTTTTTATGAACATGGGAGTAAAGAACTGGTAGATCACAATTGTTTAGCTGGTACATGAAGATTCCAAGACAATCATAGTACAAATAAAATATTTTCAGCATGTTGTCAGTACGAAAATATCTATCAGTATGTGAGCGAAAATCAGCAAAGTTAGTTGTACGTATTAATCTTTTTTATTAATGAATATGTTATCAAAATTTACTTTCGAACAGTTCCCCCCCATCCTAATAGACCATAATTAAGATAGGTGATAATGATGAAGCATATAATACATGAGAAGGAAAATGACGTTTTAGTGTATGTATAATACCTGTATTTCTTGAAAAAAAATTACACAAATAATCAATATGAACATTCCAGGTTAATTTACAGTACAGTACAGGCGAAGAAATGTTGTGGAATTTGTCTTGGCCAAACCAAGTCCATTTATTTGAACACACTAACAGGAATCTAGTCAAATTGACTCAGAATACATTGTTTTGACAGTTTAAATCTACTATTTTAAAGATGACTTATTGATGAGTTATAGGTTAAAATTATTGAATATTGGTTGTATTTAAAAAAAACTTTATCGGCAGTCACAAGAGCAAGTATTTTCAAAGCATCGTTGCAGTAAAAGAAAATCCCTGTCATTATTGATACTCTTCAATTTTTCTCTGTTATCCACCTATCCTAAATGTTTATTTTTTGTAAAGGTGTTGTTTGGGTGGTATGTTTTAAAGTGATTAGTGATTAAAAATAATGAACCTACACATTCCACTGTCTGCTGTATTATTTTTTGAGATGTATATAGAACAGGTGTCTATGAATTAAAGATGAAGTTGTGTTCTGGTCATGCGATTGCATTGTGAAAGAAACGGTGTGGAATCGACCAGAAAAGGTTGATCATCTAGCGTATAAGAATTTGTGTGTATTGCAAGGTTCTGGAATCATCAAAATGATTAGAAATTGGCTAAGTCTTGGTTAATTTACAAACACTGTACACAGAAAGATGTATATCGGACTAAAAAACCTACCCCCCCCCCCCCCCGAGTTTTACGATGTACATGACATATTTAGAATATGAAGGCATTTGAAGAGCCATGCTTTTCAGGGAACATGTCTTATCTGCTGTTCTTCCACACTTGCATAATAAGAATGATAACGTTCACAAACTATTTTTCACCTCTTCCCAGAACTCAACCTTCTCTTTAATCATATTAAACAACTATATCTTCGGTTGTCATTCAATGGAGTGTAGGATATACAATAAAGGAAGTATATATTTTAGTGGTGTCTTAAAACAGATAAATGATACAGAGAGAAAGAGAGAGGGTGGAGAGAGAGAGAGAGAGAGGAGAGATCCAGGGGGAAGCGTACTTCACAAGCCAAACAGATGATCATGTATGCAAGAAAGTACAAAAGAATAAACAAATTGTTAATGAAAAAAGAAGAAGAAAGGGTGAAGACTATAAAGAAATGAAAAGAAAATTAAATCACTAAGTATTGGAAAAGAAGGAATAAATGAAATAAGATAAATGAATTTAAATTACAATATACCTCTAGGCAAACATAACAGATAAAAATAGACAATAAAAGGAAATGAATGTTCGGTTCTTCTCTCGATCGCCATTGGTTTCAAGTTTATAGGCTGATGACACCTACGTAACCCATACCTCTTGTCCATATCCATGTGAGCCGCGTGCTGTCATGTTATCTGCTCAGAGATGGATCTGCTCTGCATGCATGCAATTCGCAAGCGCAGCGCATGCGAGGGTTTTTCACTTTTCGTGCATAAATAAGCACACGGGGTCACGCTCCTATCTCCCCATCATGCCATGTAATTGAATCGGCCCACCATACATTCGTTCCCAATTTTACAATGTACCAATCATTATGTTGCCAAATTATTATTTTTGTGCCAATAAATAAATATATATATATATATATATATATATATATATATATATATATATACATTTTTTTTTTTTTTTTATTATGTGTTTATTAAGAAATCAAATCATAACATATACAAACTTTCCCCAAAAATACAAATGCTGTGTTACAAAAGAAATTAATGACAAATTAAGATATTTACAAACGATTGAGATGATCTGGGGGAAGAAAAAAAAGGCAGAGTGCACGTAATAGAAATAATCAGACTTATAACAATTACAAGTACAAAAGCGAGAACCTCGAGATAGCATTGCATCAGAAACTGAAAATTTCGTTGGGCCAAAAATGAAGAAAAAGGAGTAAAAATAAGCCATCCACAGGTACGATGGAAACTCCAGACCACCAACAGGTTGGAGGAGCAAGTCGAGGAATGAGACAATCCGCTCTACCCCCCCCCCCCCCAAAGTAAAAATTATATATATATATATTTTTTTTTTTTTAAATCGAGAGAAGTTTGATATGCTAGTTATAGCTATCATGGTTTTTTGTTTTTCCCTAAATTTGACTATTAACAATCTCATTACCGACATTTTTTAGTTTTTTAGGTTCTCTCTCCTCCCTTTCTCTCCCCCTACCTAGCTCTCTCTCTCTCTCTCTCTCTCCCCCTTCTCTCTTCCTCCCTCGCCTCCCCACTCCCTTTCTTTCTCTTAGCTTTCTGTCCCCTGATTATATTCAAAGTCTACGTCTTGCATGATGGGACTTTTAAAGGGCAAGTCCACTCCAAAAACTTACCGGTACAGATAAACCAATCAAAAAAGGTTTGACCAAATTCGGATAACTAAAAAGAAAGTTATGAATTTTTAATGACATGAAAAAGAATCTTCAGTATTGAAGAAGGCATCTTGAAGATGAAGAAGATAACTTTGAAAATCACGAGACAATTGGCAACCTTACTCATGAGTCTGTGACGCCATATAACTATCAATATAAATTTCCCATTTCCCCGAAGAATCTTATTTCCTTACACCAGCATCCAAGTTATTGATAGTAATATGGTTTTGTATGGATGCACTAATGTAGAGTAAATTTTGTTCAGATAAATCATGAAAATGTTAATTTTTATAAACTATTTGAATAAAAATCAATGATTATGAATATACAATATTCAGAAAAAAGTATCAATTCTTCAAAGTTCATAATAGATAAATCTCGATCATGCACGCAATATGATAAAAATCACATAACCTGGTCAAAGGCACGGGGAAATCAAATTTTTGATAAAAGGGGAAATTAATGGGGGGAAATTATGTAAGGCAGTCGACGTCACAAACTGATAACCAAATTGGCAATTTTTCGAGTGATTTCCATTGTTCCATAATTTTTCAAAAATTCTTAGCTTCCTTATTAGTTATTCAATTTTATTCAATTACTCTGGCTCTATTTCTCTTGTTTCCTGCATTTATGAGAAGCAAGTTATTTTTGGAGTTGACTTAGCCTTTAATGTTAAATTAATATTGACTGGACTGTGCCACAGCACTTGGCAAAGGTGAGTTACAGCACAGCAAGAATGTGATGCTGACAATTACATTTCTAATCATTTACAAACTGAGCGGGCTTTTTATACCCAACTTCAGCCAGTGATCCATCACTATTAGAAGGAATCCGAAAATTTTGTTGACACCTAGATTTTTCCTTTATTTTGTACCTGAAATTTGAAAAGTGACCCCTTATCTACTATTATTAAATTACCGTGGTATATTACCCACAGAGGCGGCCCCCATAGAGCTCTCACTCATTTTCAAGTACCCCAAAAGTTCCCCTTTAAGTTCTAATAATTTGTAAAATTGCCTCTTCCCCTTTTCATCTTTGGCTCGTGCCCCTTTTCCTTCGACAAGTTCCCATTTTCCTAATTTGCAATTAGTGTCCATTTTCCATTCTCACTAAGTGCCTTTTTTAATCTCTAGTAAGAGTGCCCCCTTTTAATTTTGATACGTGCCCCTACACCTCTAAAAATTAATGCATTAAAATCTGAGAGGTGCCCCTTTAAATTTGACAAATGCCCCTTTTCCTTTGTAAGAAGTGCCCTTTCCCATTCACTACCCCTTTTAATTCGGCTACGCGCACGCTGTATATGTTCACATGTGCCACTTTTCCTTTCTCATAACTGTCCCTTTTCACCTTTACTAACTGCCCCTTTTATTTGGACAAGTGCCCCCTTTTCTTCATATAATTACCCCTCCCCTTCTCACAATTTACTTTTAATTTCTGATAAGTGTCCCGTATATTTTAGCATGTGCCGCTTTACTTTTTATTAAGAACCACTTCCCCCTTTCAAAAAGCCCTTTTAAACTCCGATAAATGCCTCTATTAAAATCTGATCGGTTTCCCTTTTCCGTCAACTACCGGTAACAGTCCTGACTGGTAATGCACATTATCATTTATTATAAATGCCCCTTTTTCATTCTCATAAGTGCCTCTTTTCATATCTGGTCAGTGCCCCTTTTCAGGTGCGATAATTATAAGCCGATACTGACTGCCCCTGTTCACCTCTGATAATTTCCCTTTTCACAATTATGTGCCTCTATTTCTTTCTAATAAGGGACCATTCCCCTATTCATAAATGCCCCTATCAAAATATTATGGGCGTCCCGGCTATTCCGTCGACAAATACCCATTTCCCATAAGTTCATAAATGCATTTTTCCATCCCTGGTCAGTGCTTCTTTTGTAGGTGTAAGAAGTGCGGCAAGTGCCCCATTTCCATCTTTGGCAATTATCCTTTGTACTTTGACACGTGCTCCTTTTCTTTTCTAATAATTAGTGTGTTATCCCTTTCGATTAAAACGCGCGCCCCTAATTTCAAGCGACTAAGAGCAATCTCAGGCCTGAAAACTCGATCGCTATGCACGCTCACATTTATAGATGATATAATTATGTTACTTATCACAGGCCTTTTTAGTCTTCCGTTGTGAAAATGGCCCATCCGGATTGTTTTTTCCCCTCTTTATATAAGATTTAATTTTTCGCACTGCGACCTCTCAATTTTTTTCCGTCGTTGACAAATGAATTTTTAGGCCATCTCACCCAACTGCAAAGTATGATGCTTAAACATTGAAATCATCCCTGATAATGTAAACAATGTACGGGTACATTCAAATATTTCCCTTTGTAGGTGCCCTTTTTCGTAAGTGCTCCCCCCCCCCCACTAGTCGCTCCGCCGCCCCTGATAACCAATCTTGAAGAATAAAATGTTTCTATTAATATTAGGTGCATGATGCAGATGCCTTTGCAGAATTCGACCATCGCAGTCACTGTAGGCCTGCTGCGATGACTCTAAAGTTAAGTGGAAGAAAATTACTCCCTGGAATAAATCTCCTGCATCCCGGAAAGTTCTTTGATTCAGGATGTAGCAATAAAATAGGGCATATATCTGGGTCGAATAATAAAAGTGAGTCTTCGCTGGACGAAGCCGTTTGGATAAGCAGAGCGCATGTAAATAGTGAACCACATGTTTCGGTGATCCGCAATTCTATGTACGCAATCTGTACACAAAATTTTGTAGGTCCGTCATCTATTTCGCAATGCACAAGGTACGCACTGCGCTTATACTGACATCGACGATTACTGAGGTGGCTGTCAGCTAAGATTGTGAGAATTCTGAACAAATAAAACAGAAACAGAAACGTCCTCGTTGCAAGTGAGCCCTTAATTCTCTGAACTAGATTTCTGCTCAGTAAAGCATAAAAGGACAAGATGTCAGAAGACTGGGGGGCCTCTTCGGTGTCGGTGAGTTTTCACACGTGATTGTCACTTGTTGCATGTTGGCTGTTCTCTTTTTGAGGGGCTTGTGTGTGAGTCTGTGAGATGGGGATATGATGGACTGGTACAGATCTGCCAAACACTGACAGTTGAACCGAATTTGATAATGTTTTAAAGTTAATATTATTGCCGTTTTATCATGTTTAGTGACGCAAGTGCAGGATTGAGTGTAGCGAGAGCTGGCATGGCAAGGATGAAATAGTTATGCAACAAATTGAAAGCAGTGCAAGTTAAAAATTCGCACCTGAGTTTCATGTGAGCAATGTAGTGGAGCACATGGTGAGCGCTAACTAGATTGAGGCCTAGGCACTTTTGCACTGCCACTGGCACTGGTCATGCTTCATCTCTCCACATTACTTTATTGGTTTCCTCATTCCTGCTCCAGACCATGGACTCGACATACGCTAGACCCGTGCATGTGACGAAATGGAGCATGCCCTAGCTATGCGAAAGTTTTCTAGTCGTTGATTTTCATTTCAGGTTCACGGCTCGCACTGTCGCAGGGCCAATTCAATTTTGTTTGAATGGTGTCTTCAAATCAACCCTTTAGCTGGGAAAATCTTATCTTAAATTTAATAGCGACTGTTTTTAACCATATTTCAATGGGGGATCGTGGGGAACTTTACTTTAAAGTAAGTCACTCGTCAGTTTCCATGTGCAGAAGAAGGCCATAATTTGCTGACACCAGACTTGGTGGAGAAGCCATTAATGGGAGTACTAATCTGAACACAGCAAACACTTTGGCCAGTGGTCAAGAATTGCCCCCTTATCTCTCGGAGAGTGTAGCTTCGGATCGGGAGAGGGAAAAGTCATAAAACTGAAGGCTAACCCTGGTGATTGACAACACCTGTTATTGGGTAAACACCCGAACGATGTGGAATTCCCCATGAGTCTGAGAGCTAACTACTGATACTCTTTTCACACTGGTTTTGCTTAACCCCGTACTTTGCTTAGCCCCGTACTATCCTTTACCCTGGACTATTTTTTTGGCTTTTCACACACGCTGTTTTTAGTCCCGTACTAGCGCCTATTCCGGAAAAAGAAAATTCACGCTGTTCTCACTGCAATTCGTTAACCCCAGATATCGTGAATGTTATGATTGGGCATACTTCGCATCTGGCTAGCTGCGATACGCTCCATTGCATAGTACCGGACTATTTTTCATTTCTGTTCTCATTCATTTGCTTGGCACTGCAATTGCGGGGTTAGCAGGAGTTAGCACCACAATTGCGGAGTTAGCCCTGCTATTTTGCAGGGTTAGCCCCCAAAAAGGAAGCGGGCGGGGACGTTAAACATGTATATTTTTTTACATGGCCTTAATACTACTGGGCCAGAAGGGATTAGACCACACAGCAAGGTCACTGACAGGTGGTTATCTCATTAACTCAGCTCTCAACTAACCCTGTAAACGAACATCGGATCGGACGCCGATTCCCATCTGATCAGGGGTGATCGGAATCATCAGATAATAGTTTCCGATCGCCGATCAATCAAAATGATAGGGAAAAAAATAGGCAGAATTTTTTTTTTTTTTTTTTTTTAAATGCTGAAAATTATAATCCAAGATGGCGGCCCGCATGTTTTGCCTCTGCTCTTAGACCAATATTATTAATTTCAAAGTCATGAAAAGGCACTAAATATCAACATACATGGTCTACAACAACTCCAAATGACAAAATAATTCCAGCCATGAATTTTTTTTTGAGCATTTGAAAGCCAAAAACTTGAAAATTTTTGTCATTAAAAAAAACAAAACAACCTTAGATCTTCATTATAATCCAAGATAGCGTCCCGCATGTTTTGCCTCTGCTCTTCGACCAATATTATTAATTTCAAAGTCATGAAAAGGCACTAAATATCAACAAACATGGTCTACAACAACTCCAAATGACAAAATAATCCCAGCCATGAATTTTTTTAGAGCATTTTGATAGCCAAAAATTTTCGTCATTAAAAAAAAATTAAATAAAATCAGCCGATATTTTTGGTCGTTCTTCCGATCCCCTACCGATCAAAGGTGCGAGGGTGTCGCTCCGATCTTCTGATCCGACCAGAGCCCCAACTTACAGGGTTACTCTCAACTAACATAAGAAGAAGAGAATCATGGGGGACTAACAGGCACCGATTGGGAAGTTTTCTTTATAGAGGGAGCAAGTAGCTACAAGTAGGACAGTGGGGCTTGGCTTTAAGAGCCACATGTACCAAGAGAGGAATACAAATTAAGGACAAAATATATTTTTTTTAAAGGAATTGAAAGAATTGATTTGACAGAATTAACAGTGATAAAGATGAAAGAAAAGGGTGGAAAAAAAAATCAAGAATTACATAATAGAAAAAAGGGAAATCAATGGATAGATTTAAATATAGAACATATTAAAGAAGAAAAGGGTAAATAGAGAATACTGAGACAAGAGTATAATTATAGGCCTAATGGGAAATTGTGGTAGAATGCACCAGAAGAAATAACAATTGACATAAGGATGGGAAGTTGAATACACCAGTTTACAGTTGTGTGCGCCGTTTTAAATGGTGAGTAAACAAAGCCAATGACCTAGAGGTCAGTGGTATTTATGCGTAAATTAAGATTGCGCCCATGCAAATGATGATATGCGCGCACAACGCAGCGCGCAGGCAGTGATATCATCATCATTTGCATGGGCGCAAAGCCGCGCAATCTTAACTTACGCATAAATACATGACCTCTAGGTCATTGGCTTTGTTTACTCACCATTTAAAATGGCGCCCATGTCTGCGCATGCGCACTGATACAACTGTAAACTGGTGTATTGCAGAAAATAAAGAATTACATTGTAGGCCTCATGGCCCTCGCGTACACAGATAACGCGTGGCGCGCGCGCCACGCGTTCCTGATGGGCCCGACCTAGCGCCACGCGTTCTTAAAAAAAAAAAAAAAAAATTGTTGAAAAATCAGAAAATTCCGGATTTTCTGGTCCTAGAAATCCCCCAAAACAGAATATTCTGAATTATTCGTAAGGGTTGGCAGGTATGGTATTAAAAATTCATTACTTGTAATACTTGTAAAATATAAATTAAAATTTAAAAAAAAAAAAAAAAAAAAATCAAATTTTTACTTTTTTTTGGGGGGGGGTCAAATTTTCCCTCGGGTCGCGCCACGCGTTTTTAATTTCTTGGCGAGAGGCCTGGTAGGCCTAGTAGAGGAAGAGAGGAAGGAAGGAAGGGGGGGAATGAAGGGAGAGAAAATGATTTTTTTAAATTGGCATAAGAAAACATAAATTGATAGAGAAAACCAACAAAGAATATTGTAATGATTAGGTCATGTAAAAAAATATACATGTTTAGGGCCATTCCATGGTAACTCGCATTACACCTAATGGGTACATTGACACGATAATGTGCCTATATCTTTAGAACTGCTAGGATCTACAAGATAATTTTTTCAAACATGGACAGGGTAGATATAGAACAACTGAATGAAACAAAAAAGAAAATTGAAGAACAAACATTTTTAGATTCTTGGATTATTGAATTTCGGTAACTCGCGTTACAAAAAAAGGACATGGTCAATTCTATGAGACCCTCTTTTGGCAAAGTCTCCTCATACTAGACAATCTTGACAAAATCTTTCCTATTTTAATTTGATAGTAGGTTGTGACTTACTAAGATCACAATATTAAAGATAAGAAACAATGGACTAGTAAAATGCAGGAAGCAAATATGTCGGTAACTCGCGTTACATTTTGTCCGTAGGCCATTTTCACCCCTATGTTATAGATTAAATATCACAGGACCCCTTAGAATATGGAAATATATTCATCTTTTTCCATTTAGCGAAATTTTTAGGAAAAAATATTACAAGAATCCTGTGTAATCCGCAATAAATTGTTTTTTTTTTCATCTACAGTCCCACATGTACGTTTTTGATGATGGTTTGAGATCTTAGGAAATCAACAAAAATGAAAAATAAATTGTATTGAATTTGAAAGGCCGTAATGTTTTATGAACATCCATGGCATAAGGTTAGTGATAAATCAAAGAATTAACATAAGAGGTACATTTCTTTTTTTGATGTCATGTCCTTCTTCTCATGGAATGGCCCTTAAGCTTCCCCGCCCGCTTCCTTTTTGGGGCTGCCTCCTATTTTTTTTTTTTTTTTTTTTTTTTTTATTTTTTTCAAAGAAGAAAAACACTGCTAAAATGGATCTATTTCTGATTTTAAAAAACAAAAAACGTCTGCGGCCATCTTGAAAAATAGCCCGAATGTCAGTGAAAATGTACCGAGCGGCCATTTTGAATGGGGAATTTTGAAAGAAAAAAAAAAAAAAAAAGGGCCTCCTCCTTTCTATTTTTCTAAAAAACAGGACACTAAACATGTTTTTTTTTTTTTATTTGGCCTTACAATGATGGAATATACAACAAAAAAAATGAAAAGGGAATGAAAGGACAAAAAGTCAAAAATCAATAAAAACAGAAAAACTACAGTACGATAGAGCAGAAACATGATAAGAAGTTATAGCAGAAGGAATTCAAGAAAAGAATGGTAGAAGAATCCAAGATAGTGATATACATGAAGAAAGGATGATGAAGAGGTGAAAGGAGGACAAAAATGTGACATTAAAGATAAACTTGAGTTCTGGTAAAAAAAGAATATGAATTCTCACAGAATCTAACGAAACTTACACTGAATGTTCAAGATTACAAATAAATGTCATGTGCCAAACAATTTTGGAAGAAAATGTATACTGGCTGAGTAATGAGCATAGAAAGATTAGGAAATCAGGGTAGTACTAGCCCCGACACCATGTGTGTTGTCCCATATACATCTATCTGTGTAAGTGATTGTTACTTTACCAAGGCTCTGCCAAATTTATGATGATTTTGATGACTCTAGAACCTTGCAGTACACACCATTACTACATGCTATATGATCAACTTTTCTGATCCATTCCACACCTTTTCTTTCACAATGCAATCACATTACCAGTACTCAAGTTTATCTTTAAAATGATGAACGTTAAATAGACTTAAGATTCATTGATGTACATGTAAGGACGAAAAACAATAGAATAAAATGAAGATTGTAAATAATTTCAAGCTCTTCAATAAGTTTCCCCCCTTATGAAGCCGATTGAAGACACCGTTAACAAAAAATTGGCCCAGCAAGCCTTGACCCAAGTGTTTTCCAACAGCCGCGACCCAAGTGTTTAGTAAAAGCCTCATGGTCTACCAATGAATCTGAACTTAAAGGCCTTATGGACCAGACTTTGTCAAGAAAGTAGCTAAAGCTATGCCTGGTCCTGGGGGAACAAGTAAAACAGAAGACCAAGGATGATCATTAAAAGAATGATCAGCCATAAAGTCATTAAAGTTCCTCTTTATTTGGATGCTAAAAGTGATCAGTATTCTCAAATCAGAAGGAGACGGAGCTAAAGATGAAGAAGGAGGAGTAGGAAAGAAGGAAAAGAATGATAAGAGGAAAAATGAAAAGAAGGAGGAGGAGAAGAAAAAAAAAGAAAAGAAAAGGGATAAGTCAAGCAAAAATGCTACACAACATGTGATTTGGAGTAGTACAGTGGGAAAAATCTACTTCAAAATGAGAAGGACTTGAGATTGTAGTTATAGAGAGATTTAAAAAATTCAGGTGGAAGTTATGAAGTAGTGAAAAACCAAAGTTGTTTGTGATCCCATGGTCTTTCTTTATTTTTATCCCTCTTAAAAGAGGTTACAGTTATCCAGGCTAATAGCTGTACAGACCACCATGTTATCCTTTGTTGATAAACAATGTAATCAGTAATTACTGTAATCCCTGCTGAATAGGTGTTTATTTACTCTGCAATGCATTATAGAGCCAAGCTGAACGTTTTTACCCTAACCACTTACCAGGTAGACAAGGGAAATGATGAGAGTTGGTTATTTTCTCATTAAATGGTGTATCAGCATCTTTCTGATTTTCTGGTAAAGGAAAATACAAAACAAATAAATTCAACCAACAACAACAAAAAAAAGAGAGAGGGGGGGGGGGGGGGAGGGAGGGGGTTAATAACTGGGGAGTACAACACTCACAGAACAAAGAGTTATTTTGAGTAACAAATTACAGTTTTCAAAAAGGTTTGATGATTATCTGTTTGCAATTAGTTTGCAAGGTGATTTAAGTTGTGGGCTCAGTTTTGGTAAAGGGGATGGAGCAGAGATTGAGAAGGGTAGGATTAGGATAGTGACAATTGTTAGTTTACGAACAATTTTTTCCTAAATAAATGTTGACAATTTTCAATAACAACTTGTTAGTTTATGAACAATTATGATTATTATCATGAGTCAAATGTAAAAGAAAAGTGAGTTGTAATTCTGTGTATCATTGCTAAGTTCTGTAGGTAAATTTGTTTCGGGGAAGACACTTTACAATGTTGAACTGGTGTGTGTTAAAGCCCCTCTGCACTAGCTTAGCCATGAGGGATTAGACCACCCTGTATGGTCATTGACAGGTGGTTATCTCATCAAATCAGCTCTAAATTAACATAAGAAAAAAGGGCACCATGGGGGAATCAACGGGTACCGCTTAGGCATTGTTGGTTGTATAGAGGGCGCAAGTAGCTATAAGTGGTGCAGTGGGGCTTTAAAAGAAGTAGAAAAGACGCTTCCTCAAGACTTTTCTGGGAAGCATTGGCTGCTCAAATCATGGAAGGATTCACAATGCAATAAAGTAACACTTCAATTGCTTAAGTTGGCTCTTGTAATAATGCTTTGTTTCTTCTTTTTATACAGGGTGGATCCAGCTTTGGAAAGAGTAGTTTTGGTAAGAATTCTCTTGGAAGTGTTGCTTCTGTAAATAATAAATAATATCCCTCATAATTTCTAGTCATGTGTAATGTATTTAACCCTGCATCCCCATGGTCTAATAACCTAAGAGGAGATTCTTTACTTCTTGTGCACACTCCTTCTTACTTAACCAAGGCTTATTCCTTGGACATGACCATCCTTCACAACACATCCCTATTCGTCTTTAGTTCTCTCTTCCTCTTTCTACACAGTGGTCTTCACCAGACACACTCCCAGAAATATATACATGTATATAGTTGTGAAAACATGAAATCAGAGTTTGTTTTCTGGTCCTCACCATCTTCAGGTCCTCACCACCTTCAGGTGAGGATTCAAGAGTGAATGTCCATGTCTATTGAAGGCGGACGGCAGATGAGTGGCTGCTCATAACTATTTTTATCTCATTTAACCAATCCAATTTAACCACCTCATCTTATTAGTATTATCTTCGATAAAAATACCATCTTGAAATTTATATCATTATGTCTTGAGTCATCAGTGTGCCTGGTTTAAGGTACAATGTCCATTTGCAGGCCAAACAAATGAAAGGTTAAATTCCAACAGCATTTGAAAGATGATACTACCAGTAATTTAAGTGGGAAATAACAACCATTCGTTGCCGAATCGACTTAAGTGATTGCAATCACTAAATTCATATTCTGATTTTCAGACCCTTGTACCGAATGTTTGTATGTTTTGTGGTGCGCAAAGATTCAATCAGTATGATTTTGGTCATTAAAAGAATTGGGTTATTGACAAATGCTCATTTTCCCTTCAGGCTGTTCAAAGTAATTTACTTAGTCCCCCCCCCCCCCCCCCCCCCCCCCCAATAAAAAAAAGATAATTATGATAAGATGAATAATTCTATGAGCATAATTTTATTGCTTTTATTTCAGGTGGATCAAGTGGTGGGGTCAAAGACGTAAGTATTAAACAATTTTATATTGTATCAAGATATGATGTACATCATGTACATGATAAAAGAAAGGATTTTTTTTTTTTTGGGGGGGGGGGGGGGGGGGGGTGGGGGAGTATCAGTTAGTAACTTTAAGCTAACCGCTCATATTTGCTGATGAAACCTGACCCACACCCAGCTGAATTGATATAGCACAAAATGCAAGTTTCCAAGGGCTCTGTCTCTCAAAGTAATTTTGATCACTATCCAACCCTCAGAATGGACTATGAACATCTGAGAAAAAGTCAGTGGGAAGCCCCATAAAGAGGCATTGTTATTTCATAACAAGTCAGAATTATCACCTTTTGCAATGTACCCAATATCGATTGATAAATGGATTGCTAGTATCTGCACCCACTGTGAAGAGACATTTCCCGCTGCTTTTGGTGATTGCCTTTTGTAAAATTTGTATTTGCTAGTAGTTGGTTGGTTGAACATACTATTGAGAAAACATGAAAATAACCTCATACAATACACAGATTGACATACTTGACTGCATGGAATATGGATTGTGTACTTTCCCCGAGGCAAAAGATCTAACAGCTTCATGGTCTAGCTTATTGTATAGTCCAATCATCCGCACATAATTTGAGCATGTAATGTACTTGGTACCCATTTACATGTACATGTAGGCCCTACATGTAGATACTAAAATTTGATGAATGCATTTATACTAGAGCATAACAGTTGTGATGTCTGAAACATATCAAGAATGATTTTAATTTTGCAAATACTGTATATTTTAGTCTCTTGAGCTACAGTCGCAGACTCAAGGATATTCAATTATTTATTGTACCACAATTTTCTTTAATTTTCAGAAATTGTAATCAAGAACCCTACAAAATACTGTATGAAGTGGTGATCAATATTTGTATGTGTGATTCAGATGCCCCTTTGCATCACTTAAGAATTTTCCTTCTCCAAATATATATTTGGGATTTCACAATATGCGCATTCTAATCTTAAAAGCTGGTTGAAGTAAACGAAATGACAACTTGTTTCAGTTAGTGGTTGTATAGCAATGCAATAAATAGTTATCTGTTAATAATTGAAAGAAAGAACTAAGTAACATCAAACTTGACAAAATAGCAACTACCTACATGTACATAAGCACTTTCCTAAGCATTTGAGATGAATTAAATCTATCATTTCAGGATGGATTTGGCGTTGGAGTCGGTCGAGGTCGAGGAAGGGGTCGCGGGTTTAGCCCCTTTGCTTCAAACGGTGGTGTCGGTGGTATGACCAATGGGACTACCAATGGAGGAGGAGAGAGTAGCGGTGGGTGGGATGAGAGCCCATCTAAGAGTGGCTCAAGTAGCAGTCCATGGGGCGGTGATGGTGATAATGGGTTCGGCAAGAGTAGCTTTGGTAGCAAATCGTTCGGTGGAGGAGGAGGAGGTGGTGGTGGTGGTGAGTGGTTTTTCTTATCTCTTTTTTATGTATGAGCAAAAATACTGAAATGCTACTGAAATGCTACTGAAATAATATGTTTAAAATATGTGAATCTGCAGTCAAGTTCTGCTTAGAAAACTTACAGCTCTTTTGGTATTGCCTGTACCGAAGTTACGTTTTTGTCTCGCCTGCGTAGCAAAAAGCGAGACATACAGTATTGCTCGAAATAAAGTAGACAGATTACCGCCGGGTCTCGCGGGAATCAATCCAAGATTGAGTCCCGCGGTACTCCCGCGGTAACTCTTCCCTGTGCGGTACACAAATGGCGGTAATTACCACCAAAATGTACCACGAGATTTTCAAGAAAATCTCGTAATGAACCATCACGTACGTCACTCCCTTTGTCATGTATCAAACGGAAAGGATTCGCACGTCGCTTTGCCATAATTGTTTAATCACTTAAACGATGAATGACGCCGGGAGAAATGCTTTCATTCCTTATATTTCTGTCGACGGCTAAGGTTGTGATCGCGCCGCGCGAAAACGTGGGCTTATAAAAATTAGCTGACCAGTTGATGCTCGCCGGCGGGCGGCGTCTCCAATCGCCTCGATCAGCTCAGTTACTATTGTTGGAGTTGGAGAAGCATAACCGTCCGTAGGTCATAACATGATCGCACTCCGAAATTTATTGCAAAAGAGTTATTAATAAGATTATTTCAAAGTTATATCACATCTAATATGGGTTTATGAAATTAAAGTATGGATAAATATGGCTGTTATTTCAGTGAAAATGACGAGCATGATGTGAGATTTTCAGGAAAGGTGAAAAGGACGGAGAGAGAGAGAGGAAGAGAAATGTATAACTAAGATAAAGGCGAGGGAGGGGAGACGAGGTGGAGAGAGATGGGGAGGGAGAGAGAAAGAAAGAGGGTAGGGGGTACAGAGATAGACAGCTATGGGATGTTTACATTCAAACCAGGCGGGTGTTTGGGTTGGGTTTCTTTAAACCTCTCTAATAAAAAGAAAAGAATACAAAATATTGGTTTCCTCAATAGTGCCGTTAGTCAGGCGCCATGTTCGGTAGAGTTCAGCACTATTTTACCCGAACTTTGGTTCGGTTCGGGATTGACTAATATAAATAGCAAGACCAAGAATTCGGGATTAAGTAATATATTAGCAAGACTAAGAAAAGATCGCAGATATAATTCACCCTAAACTTGATTTACTATGCTCGCGTTGCCCATGTCACATTCCACCAGTCTTCAACCAGCAAGTCCCCAGAGAAACAAATTTATCTCTTATCTTCTTGACATAATTAAATCATTTAACAACTCGACTCTTATCTCAATCTCTTCTGTGTGACTTGATGACAGAGAAAGTGTATGTTACGCAATGTACGGTCTCTACGTACCCAGGCAGGGAGAAAGTTTTGGTTCCCACGATATGACATGACTTCTTGGAGCCTTGCCAACATAACAGCGTGCGTGATGATGCGCTCATGAATATTGATGAGTACGGACATGCTGAAAAAACTGCTATGCAGAGCTGAAATCATAGGTTTTTTTTATCGATTTCCAAGTGATGTCAAGGGTAAATCATGAGATCGAATGTGTGTAAATATTCAAACATACTAAAAATACTGTAGTTGCAGTGTGAGAAACAAGAGAAAGAAGTAGAAGCATAAAAATAACAACGTCAATGTCTCCTCTTCCCCCCATCTACTTCCTCTCTCTATTATCCTTTACTCTTAGCGAGTCTCCTCTTCTCCCCATCTATTTCCTCTAGTATCTTTTATTCTTAACGAGTCTCCTCTTCTCCCCATCTATTTCCCCTCTCTATAGTATCATTTATTCCTACCCAGTCTCTTCTCATCCCGATCTATTTCCTTCTCTCTAGTATCCTTTATTCCTACCCAGTCTCTTCTTCTCTCCATGTATTTCCTCTCTCTTTAGTATCCTATATTCTTACCCAGTCTCTTCTTCTCTCCATCTATTTCCTTCTATTTAGTATCCTTTATCCAGTCTCTTCTTCTATCCATCTTTTTCCTCTCTCTATAGTGTCCTTTATTCATACCCATTCTCCTCTTATAATTGTGATTAAGTTATGATAAAACATTGACAATTGTCGGTTTCGTTTTTTTTTCCTGGGAGGCACTGTATAGGCCGATTGCGTATCTTAAATGTGGTGTCATGTCAATCAACACCAAAGTTCTAAAACACCGCGAAGTGTTACGCACCTTCGTTCCGAGAGCGCCGACTCGGGACATGGCGGGAATGTAATAAATATGTCATTATTTTGCAAGCCGTTGTTGTGACTGGATAACGATACAGAGTAATGCCACGTGGCATGAGAACATCATTGTTTAATTATTAGAGCGTACGGACCATTTAGATTGGAAATTAACAAAATTTAGGAAGCATTGAAGGATTCAGGATTTTCCAATAGAGGGGTGGGGCAACGGGGGCCTTTCCTCCCTGGCAAAAAACACTGACGGCCCCCACCCCTGCCCAAACAAGTTTTAAAATAAGATGGTAACCACAAAGTTACTTTTTTTCTCAAGAAGGGGGAGGGAGGGGCTGTTGAGTAAAAACATGATTATAGTTGTAGTGCTCACACTACCCCCCCCCCCTCGAGCAACAAGAACAAAATGTTTAAATTTCCGCCCCCCCCCCCCCCCCCCCCCCCCACCTCAATTGGAAAACCCTGGATCCGCCACTGCTTGCTTTACTATTTTCACCATCTCTCATATATCCTCTCTCATTCAATTGGAAAACCCTGGATCCGCCACTGCTTGCTTTACTATTTTCACCAATTCTCATATATCCTCTCTCATTCTACCTTAACGTATCATTTACTCAGTCCTCTGATCTTTCAACAGCCTCCATCTCTCTCTTGCATCCTCTTTCTTCCTCTAATTTTGATCATCTATTTCACCCGCTTTTTCATGCAAAATGTTTACTTCATTCTTTCCCAATCTTTCTTCTACTCTTTTCACCACCTCTCATAATCCGAAATAATCCATAATGGCAAACGATGTTAGTAGGATTTACATCGTAACACAAAGGATAAATCAACGATGTACATGAAGTTTTCTCTCAATTTCCCAATCGATATTTTCTCGGCGTCATGATAAACATACGACACGTCCAAACACATTGCTTCCTGTCCTATAATTGACGTGAAACTTGCATCAGAAAATGTGCCCAAACCCAAGATTTTATCGAGCACTATATGCAATCAGTATTTAATCCGTTAATGCCATTAAATACCATTAAGGGGACCTTTAGAATTGGTTCATAAAAGGTGTATTGTTTCTCTAATCTCCCAGCCAGCGCCCTCGTCATCGGGCTCTTTGAAATAGGGGACCTTTAGAATTTGTTCATAAAAGATTTCTTGAAGTCCGGTTTCTTTCAGGCTCAGCTCACATTTTGATGTGTAAGGGGTTCTCTCTCTCTCTCTCTCTCTCTCTCTTCAGATGAACTGAACTGTATTGTTCCCATTCCAATACAATTTACATATACTTACGAACCAAGTCATAATTGTCTGGCGGCCGCCAGATAATTCTATCTTTCCTTATCATGATTATGTTATTTTCCTTCTATCTTCTTCACTTTCTACCTTTCCTTATGGTATTCTTTGTTTTTATCCTACCACCTTCTTCTCTTTCTATTTTCTGTATGTTACTCTTTGCTTTTATACTTCTATCATTTCCTCTTTCTATTTTCATTTTGAAATTCTTTGTTTTCCTTTCTATCTTCTGTTCTTTCCTGTTATTATTCTTTGTTTCTATCTTTCTATCTTCTCTTTCTATCTCTCATGTTATTCTTTGTTTTATGTCTCTTTCTATCTGCATCATAACGTGAGGAAATATAGCTAGATTATTTGGCGGCCGCAAGATAATTCTTTCCATATGTTATGTTGCTTTATTTCTATCGTCTTCTCTTTCTAATGGCTGAGTGCAAATGAGGTATTGCCTGGGTTATCGGGCTACACATGAAGAGAAAATATTAACAAAATTATCCATTTTCAATGTTTAGGCAAGATTCAAAGCACTAGCTGACATTAGAAGGCGGACGTGGTTTATTTAAAAACGCTCAAGAAAAGCCTGAAATACAGGCGCGGATCAAGGGGAAGGAGCGTGCTTGGCCCCCTCCCCTCCCCGCCAAAATAAAAGAGAAAGAGAGAATGATAATAAGGGAAATAAAGAAGAGAGGAAGAAGAAAGAAAGGGGGAAGGAGATCCTCTATTGTAACTATTTTTGTTTATACAACTCGTGAAATATATTGACCTGTTCCGTTTTGTTTGTTTTAAAATTAATCAAGTTTATTTGTAAACACTAGATCCAGCGGGAGGGGGGGGGGGGGGTTAATATGATGTACATTTTGTTCCCATAATAACGGGAGACGGTTAATCCCATGAATACAAGAAAGAGGTTGGAGGGGAGCCAATAACAAATACCAAATAAATAGCAACAAACGAACAAACAATAAATGAATCAGAAAATATTACGAAATCGGTGAGATGGCCTCGGACCTCCAATTATCACCTTATTAATCAATCAATAATGATACCCCCTTCTATCTTTCACTCTATATCACCGATTGCGCTCTTATCCCTCCTTTTCTAATATTCCTCTCTTCCTTCATTCCTTCCTTTCCTTTTTTTATTTGTCCTTTATACTTTTCTATTATCTTTTGTTGTCTTCTACTATTTCTCCCCGTCTATGTCTCTCTCTACAGTTATTTAGGATCTCTTAAGTCTTATGGGGGGGGGGGGGGCGTCTCGGCCTCCTGAATTCATTTTAATGTTCGTTTCTTTTTAGGTACCTTTTTCCAGTTTCGGAATTATGGACCCTATTTCATTTTCGGATTATGAACCCTATTGCATTTTTCGGAAATACGAACCTTCCGACAACCACCACCCCCCCCCCCCCCAGGAACGATAACCCCCGTGGGCTTTAACATCCGAGGACAAATATCCCCCCCCCCCCCCCCCCCCCCCCCCGGAACGAATATCCACGGAGGAGAATTAGCTCCCCTAGGACAAATATGCCCCAAGGACGCCCCCCCCCCCCCCCCCCCCCCCCCGTTCATTGAAGGGGAAGTCCACCCTGATGATAATTTGCATTTTTTTCGGGGGGGGGGGGGGTGAAAATCAGAGGGGGTAATTTTCCGAGGGGGAGGGGATAATTGCCTTGGCCGGGGGTGTTCGTCCTATAACCCTTTTATTCATATCAAGTCTCCTCTTCCTCCCATGTAGATTTCCTCTCCCACGAATCCTTTATTCTTATCCAGTTTCTGATTCTTCCCATCTATTTCCTTGTATACTTTATTCCTTTACAGTCGCCTCTTCGTTCCATATATTTCCTATCTCTGATATCATTTAATCTTTAATATCTACATGTATTTCCCTTCCTTTTATCCTTTATTCTTTGATTCGTCATCTGAAGACATCACCCTTCATGGATGTTTACAAGTCCCGTCAAACCATAGACGTACGTCTATGGTCAAACATTGATTGATTAACAAGTAAATGACACGAGGTCACTGTCCTCCACACCTCTACCTAACCCCGTCTTTCTACTTCCCTCTCTGCCCTCTCCTCCTCTCTCTCTCTCTCTCTATCTCTCTCTCCCTCCTGCACGTGATTACATTTCCCAGACATGTTTTGACAGTTCTTATCTAAGAAATATGACACGCCCCAGCCAGCTGAAACTGAAAGGGCTTGCATAGTCTGCCAATTCAGACTCCATACCATAAATGACAACTGAAAACGAGCAAATAATTATTTGCTTTTAAAAAATAAAGTTGCAAATTATTATTTAGCCAATGAGAAGAGTTAACTTTTCATCTGAAAATTACCATTTAGAGATAGAACGAGATTGTACGAATCGTTGTTGTAGTGGTTTTAAAAATGGAATTATTGTGTCCGAAACTAGACTTAGCTTTTATACCATCGGTGGTTCCAACAACGTGTGTAAGGGAATTAATCTTTCGGATAACAATGGATGTCCCTGGGATAACTTTCATCTGATTTTCGGATTTATAGTTAAACATGGATATTTTAAAAGTGGGACACGTCATAGAATCAGGTAAGTATGCAATCATTGATCAATCTGTAGCTAAACAAATTGCAGCTGCGTGATTATGCTTAGTTAAGTCGTTTGTATTTTCAAACCAGAATGAGCAAAGCGATGTGGGAATACTTTATAACTCGTGTCCTATGTAGTTATCAAACTTGCGTGCCTCGCGTATCGATGAATGAATTGACCTACATTCATCCCTTTGTTTCATTGTGTTTGGTTACTAGGTTACACGCTGGGGTAGTTTAAGTTTATCAGACCATTATAATGTTCAATGTATTTTTGGCTGCTTTTACCTCTTGAAATAAAGGCTCTTCGTTATTCAAATATTCAACAATTGTTCTGAAATAATGATGGTATGGTGAAATCCTACCCAAACTCGTTTATTCTCATTATCGATGAACATTTTTTCCAGCTAATTACAAACGATGCCTAGTTGGCTAACAACCATCATGTGCAGTACGTGCGAACTTGTGGAATCAAGTCAGTCAATCGGCAATTTCCATTCATTACAGATCAAAAAATTGAAATCCCCATACATCTCTCACTCACATTAACACACACATTTTTATTTATGTTTTGAGGATAGACTAAACATACAAGAATCTCGTGTTCTACGAGACTGCGGACTCCCAAATGTGGTACATTACCGCGGGACATTATGGTAGGTGGGAGTACCGCGGTAACCAGTTGGGTGGCGGTACTCAATAAATTACCGTGGTAATTTGCTCCCACGCGGTACACGGCGGTACGGTGTCTACTTTATTTCGAGCAATACTGTAGGCGCCGCTTTTCCGGTGACGGCGACGGCGACGGCGACGGCGACGGCGACGGCGTCAACATCAAAAACTTAACCTAAGGTTAAGTTTTTGAATTTTTGGTATAATTTTTAAAGTATAAGTTCTTAGTCAATTAAACTTTGACTATAGGGTAATCAAGTATCCCCAATCATGTGAGTAGAATTTCAGATCACAAAGTCAAGGTCAAAGGTCATTTCAGGTCAACAGACTTGGACTATGTTGTAGCATCATCATCGAAAACTTAACCTAAGGTTAAGTTTTTGAATTTTTGATATAATTTTGAAAGTATAAGTTCTTAGTCAATGAAACTTGGACTATAGGGTTATCAAGTCTCCCCAATCATGTGAGTAGAATTTCAGGTCACTAAGTTAAGGTCAAAAGCCATTTAAGGTAAAAAAACTTAGACTTTGTTGTGGCATCAACATTAAGATTTTCAAAATGCTTCTTCTTCGTTATTTTTCAACTGATTTTGATTCTGATTGTTTCATATGATAGGGCTAGGAGGGAATTTAAAATTTCTACACAGAATCGTGAAATTCATTATCTATGCTAATTTATGCAAATTTATTCGAAATCACAAAAAAGGCTTCTTCTCCTTCATTTCTCGACCGATTTTGATTTGGTTTGCTTTATATCGTAGAGCTAACTTTGGTACACTAAACATCTACACAGAATTTTGAAATTGTTCTCCATTAATTAATTATGGTAATTTATGCAAATTTATTCCAAAAATAACAAAAATTGCTTCTTTTCCCTCATTTCTTGACCGATTTTGCCTTATCTGGTAGAGCTAAATTTGGAACAATAAACTTCTACACAGAATTGTGAGATTTTGCTCCATTGATTATTTATGGTACTTTATGCAAATGAAATGAAATTATGTCCCTTCCAGGGCATCAAATTTCTATTTTTTGACCAGTTCAAAAGTGTACCACATAAAATTTACGATATTTGTTGTTGTGAGATGCGGATGAGCGCTACGTCATTGACGTTCTGGTTTATCATATTGAATTGCGTTATGCAGGCGAGACCGCCGAGAGCGTTTCCCTTGTTCTTGTTTTAATCAGAATACTTTTAGTAGAGCTGTACTGGGTGGATCGTGTCAATGATCACATTTGGTTGGTAATCCCCTTAAGCACTGTCTTTATTCTCATAGAAGCTCAATTCAGGTCACGCACGAAACCAAGGAGAAGGGGCATGAAGCTCCAGGCTAGCAAAAACAATTTTGTGGCCTTTTCAAAACACAGATGTGTGAACCCTATTTACAGGGAGGTTGTCTGTATTCCTCATTTCTGCCTTGTGATTCGAAGCCATATGATCATTGTTTATGTCTCTTTCTCTGTCTAATTAAAAAAATATATATTATCTTTTGAATAGGGGGCCGAGGTGCTGAATCAGGAGGAGGACGAGGAGGAGGAGGATTCGGCGGCAGACGTGAGGCCTCTTCTTTTTTATCCTATCTTTCCTTCACTTTCAAATGCGTTCTTTCATGCATTGCATTCCATAATTGATGCTCATGTAGTCATATGATTATCTTGATCATATCAACTCATTTGTGTATAGTCATCCTATCTACAATCATTTATTTATTTCTATTGAGCTTTAGAAATGCAATATCTGTTCATCCAAAATCTTTAAAACAGGGACATAATGGATTATATCTTTGAAATCGCTGTGCTACATTCATTTTTGCATAGTAGTAGTGTAGAATACTGCCATTATTTGTTTTTCTTTCATATTATTTCTTTTCTCTGCATATTTTCAAAATTTATTAGATGGTAATGAGGTTATCTGTGAACTCCTTTTTGGCTTTGTGTGTACATTTATCCCAGTCTGTCTTTAATGTATTACAGTTTATAGTTTGCATCCTTATATTTCCTCTCCTCACCCTTTATCCCCCATGCCTCTTCTCTCTCTTGTTCACCCTATCTTGTTATGTTGCAATGCAATATTATATATAGGTGAGGGTGGTGGTGGTGGTGGTGGGGGTGCATGTTACAAGTGCCAAGAAGAAGGGCACATGGCCAGAGATTGCCCCAATGGAGATTCCTCAGGTTTGTTTCCCCTCATACAATGTAGGTGGGGGATTCCCCACTTCATCCATTGTGGGAATCCCCAGTCTTTCCATACACGTAAATGGTACTTCATATTCGTTGCTGAATGCTACATACTCCAAAGCTTGATTTCTGTAACTTCTGTGTGCAAGTGGTATTGTGTTTACTTGTGTATTAGAGATATGCCTGATTAGTCCTCTGTGAATAGCGCCATGTTATGGCAAAGGTTTGCTTTTCTGCGCAAAATAGTATGAACATGTTTTCTTGTGCTAAATTGATTTAGAAATTCCTTAAAATAGACACTTACTGAAGCATCTTTCATGTAGCTATTTACACAAACCATCTATTTCTGCACAAGCCTCTAAACACCTCAAAATCTCATAAGATAATGTTTGTAAACCCTTATTCGCCTTAGTGAATATCCAAACTGTGCTATATTTGAATAATGATAAAAGGATAGAATATATCTCTTATCAATCTACACAAAATTCAGTTGTATACCCTTTCATTTTATCAATCCAAGAAATCTTGCATTGATATGTGTAGATATGGTAAGATAAATGTTTGTTTACAAATTGCTTTTATCAGGAGGAGGACGTGGAGGTGGAGATAGATCCTGTTATAACTGCGGTGAAACAGGTCACATGTCAAGAGAATGTCCCACAAAGGACTCGTCAGGTTAGTATGAATTCTAAGTACCTCATAAGAGAGGCTCGTTTGAAAAAAAATGAACTTGCCATTCACTCACTTACATGCTTTGGCACATAGAGCTTGTTCATTCGAAATTCAATCTTTCAGGGAAAGATTTCCCTTGAAGTCCTTAGTTTAAAAAAATTTCCCCCTATTTTTTGGTAGGTAGAATGAAGTAACGAGATTAATCTGATTCTCATGTTAATGCCCATATGAAGAATTTGCTATCTTTATATGACTGTATAAGAAAGGCTGAGGGTGAGGGATAATGTTAACATTATTTACATCAATTAAATTTCTTTATACTGCCCCTTTGACCATATTCTTGTAATGTATTTGATTTGTTGATCTGTGCGCCAAGAGTGCCATTATGTTGGCAGAGTTGTGCGCAATATAAATGTAGAATTATTATTATTATTATTTGTTACTGACAACATATTACTTATTTGTCTGGTACACAGGAGGAGGACGTGGTGGTGGTGGTGGCGATAGAAGTTGCTACAATTGCGGCGAGACCGGACACATGTCACGAGAGTGTCCAACAAAAGACTCTTCGGGTGAGTATCATTTCTATTTTGAATTAACTGGGCAAGTAACAGAATTCATAGCTGTTCCAGTTGTTGTAGGACGATTTAAAAACTTGTCATTTCTCTGTTTTATTGTGAGTTTATGTAATCCTAAGTTTTGATATTAATAGGGAAACCTGTATATATATAGACCATTCAAGGGAGACAAGAAAAGAAAAAAATTACACTGAATGTTCAAAACAATTTTGGTAGAAAATGTTTACTGGCTGAGTAATGAGCATAGCATAGAAAGATTAGGAAATCAATGTTAGTAGCCCCGACACCATTTGTGTAGTCCCATATACATCTGTCTGTGTACAGTGCTTGTTACTTTACCAAGACTGGGCCAAATTTATTATGAGTTTGATGACTCCAGAACTTTGCGGTACACACCAATACTTACATGCTACATGATCAACATTTTCTGATCCACTCCACACCTGTTCTTTCACAATATAATCGGATGACCAGAACTCACCCTTATCTTTAGTCTGATGAACTTTGATTTCGTACGAGACTTATCTTTATGATTTTAGAAAAATTCCTTGCTTGAATTTGTGCTTAAGAAGTTGACCTTGCAGTGAATAAGTTGTTACATTAGGTACATGTACATGTACATATCGTCGGTGGGGTGACAAAACCTTGTATCTCAATTTTTTGAGATTTTGATTTTTGTGCATAATTGTGTACCTAATGGCCTACGACACCACCTGATAAATCCATGGAACGCCTCCTGTCTCGGTTTTTTCACAAATTCCACACAAAGGACGGTGTCACAGCACTAAATCTGTTGAGACAGGAAATGTTTTTTCGCTCTCCTGAAAATTCATGATTTTTGAGAAACGAGGTTTTGTCACCCCACCGACGATATATAACAATAAATAAATGTAACATTTATAAGAAAAATTGAATGATTAACTCACATGTAACTCAATTGCCCACTATATGCACATGCACCACTTGTGACTTCTCTCCAGTAATGTGAAAGCTGTCACATCTTGCAACCGAACCCAAGCCCAGGCCATTGTCCAGCATGCACTCGAGCCATTGCAAGAGAGGCCAGAGTGCACATCGAACAAAAGCCCGCCCAAAATCCATGCCCAGCCACAGGAGGCAACTATCTCAAATTACTACAATAATAATAATAATATTTAAAGTCCACTCTAAATTTTATTAAGTTAAACTGAAATTCTTTTTGCCCAATTGATTGTGAGCCCGGCAGCCACTGAGCAGCGCAAATTGACGTTGCTCTATCCCTTATTGTTGAACGCCAAACAAGGTAGCATCAACTCCCGTCTTTTAACGTCTTTTGGTATGACGCGGCCGGGGTTCGAACACACGACCTCCCAGTTGTGAGGCGGGCGCTCTACTGACTGAGCTAACAAACCGGTACCATTTCTCATGTGAAACAACCCTCCTTCCATTGGTACCAGTGTCTATGCCCATGTCTGGGTCACTTTCAGGAAATGGGTTACTGTTCATGTGTCATTCATTCTGTAACAGGTGGAGGAGGTGGAGGTGGTGGAAAGTGCTTTAGATGTCAAGAAGAAGGCCACTTTGCCAAGGAATGCCCCAATCCAGATACAAGAAGTAAGTTTAGATCGCATACCCATCTCTTGTTTGATGTATTTAGGTATAGGTTAGAGACTTTCTTTTTGTGAGAAATTAAGTTTTTGGATTCATTCGATATTCTGTATACTTTGTATGGATTTTGTTGACCTATTTCTTCACAGGCCGCCTGTTCGGTTCACCAGTATCTAAGAAATTAATGTCATAACTTGTTAACTCGTTTGTATGTTCTTTTTTTTAAAATACTTATATTGAAAGTGCTAAACGAATGATACAAGCAGAATTACTAATTATTATTCAACATGTAAACTGAAAAAAAATTATTTTTTTCAAGGGCAAAAATGATGATTATGATGATGGCAAATAGTGATGTCCAGGTCTAATTTTTTGTCTGACATTTTGTTTTTGTCTCTGTATTTCTATAGATGAAGGCGAAGGTGGTGAAGGTGAGCTTCCTTTTTTTTATGGCTTTCTAAAGAATTATGATTAATTATGTTTTAGAATAAATATTTGTACAATATTTGAGTAATAATGATAATAGTAGTATTTTTGGTATAGTGCTCCCCCATCCCAATATAGCTTCCTGAGTGAGCTGCCAAAGAGATTACCCAACCAAGTACCAAGTATCTGTCGCACTTGACACTCCCGCCTCACTGTTATTATTAGCGTGGCTGCTATTACGGTGCTGAGCATTTTGAGGAGTTAATTTCTGCCAGTTACCCATTTACCCCACCTAAGTGGAATGTGGCAAATGTAGCTTAATGTCTTGCCGAATGACGTTGGTGGGGTGACAGCTTCAATCCAAATACCTTGTGCTTCCTACTCCAGGGGCTTATCCACTACACCACGACACCTCCAGCAATATGATACATAAAAGCATAATTGACTAATGGTATTATCTATGGTTGTGTTTAATTCCAGCCAAGCCGCCAGCATCCACCTACGTTCCTCCCGACCCATCCGAGGAAGAATCACAGATCTACATAAGCACTGAACAAGGAATCAACTTCAACAAGTATGATGATATACCCGTAGAAGTCAGTGGTGAGTATTAATGATACACAATTTTTAGCAAGATGCTCAGATTCCCGTAAGTTTCATGACGCGAAATGATCAAGCACAATGGATACACCGCTAAATTTACAAGAGTTTCTTATCATGAAAATGGCTGTCCGCAACAAGTTGTGAAAGATTAATGTTGCATGTCTTTTTAGAAAAATATGCCGTGGCGAAATAGAATGGCATAGGCATAGTGCCATTCACTCTATACCTTATAACACACAAATACGACGGTGAGGATCAAAACTATTTTATGTGTGAATGAATGGCAACCGGGGGCTCTTTGTTGCGCAGTGGGTCACCGGTTGCCTGTCATTAACGCATGGTTTTGAATCATTTTTTTTTGGCATTCTGGATATACCTGAGGCTGTATATTTGATGTATGAACTGAAGTAGCTTGCACATCTTTTCTTGTGTTACATGAATCCTTCATTCATTCTGTCTTTGCTTCATACAGGTCGAGACAGGCCCAAAAATATACGAGCTTTTGAGGAGGCCGAGCTAGATGAGACAGTGTTGTCCAATGTGCGTAAGGCTCACTACGCTAAGCCAACACCTGTGCAGAAGTATGGTATGCCCATCATTTCTTGTGGACGTGATCTGATGGCCTGTGCACAAACAGGATCAGGAAAGACGGTAAGTTTGGGAGGAATTTGTTGTCATTTGACCTCAAGTGCTGTAGGGAAGCAAGCAACTGAGCACATGTTTGATCATGAGAATACCTTTGTCAGTAGGAGAATCCTAACATAGAGTTTTTAAGTGACCACACTGTATTAGAAGCAATGCTTTGAATATTAACCATGGGGCAATCGTTTCCAGAGTATGGGTATCCTAAAACCCGATTTTATGGCTCTGTGTACATGTATAACAGATTTGAGCCTTATTATTGTAAACCTCATGTTTTATTTGTGTGACTATTCATGACACGTTTAAAACCATTCTTTTTTATTTGTGATCAGGCGGCATTCCTCCTACCCATCATCACCAACATGATCACCCACGGAGGCTGCATCAGCACCTTCAACGTGATCCAGGAACCTCTGGCCCTCATTGTCTCGCCAACCCGCGAGCTGGCCATCCAGATCTACAACGAGGCACGCAAGTTCTGCCGCGGCACCACCATACGACCTGTGGTGGTGTACGGAGGCACCAGCGTCAGTCATCAGATGAGAGAGTGTCAGAAGGGATGCTCCATCCTGGTGGCCACGCCCGGACGTATGCATGACTTCGTAACCAGAGGATATGTAAGTGAATCTGACTTAACTTGGATCTCCTGATTCATAGAACCAGGTGTTCAGGTCTTAATTCTGAACAAAGTACTATAGTTCCATAACAAATTGAAGTAAAAATTATATTGAATTTAATCATGAAACAAAACAAAGTTAATTCCATGATGACATGATATTAGTCCTTCAAAGCCTCTTTGTTTGAATTCAGAGAAGCCAATTACTGTTCTTCATCTGACAATCTAACAGAGGCAGATCAAAAATCTCTTCATTAGACTGAATAGGGATTCTCAGTTCTCTATTCAGGTCGAAGTTTTGAGACATGAGCTAAATTCTCCCCCATATGACAGAATCTACTAGGACTTCTTGCAGGGTTCCCAGCTATCTTCGCAATCAGGAAATCCTTGAAATCATTTAGAAATTATTTACCTTTCTTTGCCACCTGAGAATGGTCAGGGACCTTTTCGTGGGGAAAACAAATCATTGAAATCAGGAAGAAAAAAAGTAACAGGAAATTGCAGCAGTCGTCAAACAAAGTTAAGTACTTATATTTTTCTTGTGTACAAACAGGACATACACTAGACAATTGACCATCATGGCTTTTTAGTGTAAAAGCACTATTTTTAGGATCCTTGTATTTGATCCCCAGCAGGGGAAAATATGGAATTTTGTTTTCTTGAAATGCTGGGAACCCTGTTTAAATGCAAATCAGAAAATATGTGGATTTACTTATTATTTAGATTATGAATTGTAATATAGAGCAATTACGTTGTATGCATGATACCCTCATTAAACATTTCCATTATCTGTTAGCCACCATGACTTCAACTCTGTGTTCTTCTCCAATCTAGATCGGCCTAGGCAAGCTGAAGTTCCTGATCCTTGACGAAGCCGACCGTATGTTGGACATGGGTTTCGGTCCTGATATCCAGAGACTGATCGAGCACCCTCACATGCCTGCCAAGGGTGATCGTCAGACCCTGATGTTCAGTGCGACCTTCCCCAACGAGGTCCAGGAGAAGGCAGGGGAGTACCTCAACGACTATCTCTTCCTGACGGTAGGGAGGGTAGGAGGAGCTGCCTCTGACATCGAGCAGAGGGTGTTCTCGGTCGGGCAGTTCGACAAGCGAGATAAGCTAATGGAGATCCTGAGGGATCAGAAAGGTTTGTTTGGTTTTATTTCTGCGTTCAAAAAGATACAAGTTCAAAGATACAAATTCAAATTCAAACGAGGGAAAGATTAGATGGGTGTCAGGGGCTTGAGAAGATGTGTCATGTTAGGACTCTTGTTCCAGGGATGCCAATTTTCAGGCAAAGGCCTGAATTCAGGCCCTGGCAATTTGTTTTCAGGCCATAGTTTAGGCTTTTTTGTATACAAATATTCCAGGTGATTTTCAGGCCCTCAGATCAATTCTATAACTAGCATCCCTGTAGTTCACATTGATGCCCATTCATCAAAGGGATGTCATGTATCAGGACCCTGTTTTATAAAACCTGTTGTCAATAAAAAATGATAATATTCTATGACATAGTAGCTCCCAGCCAATCAGAGGCCCACATTTCAGTAGCTTATAACAGTTATTGAAACTTTTCATTGATAACAAGTTTTATGAAACAGGGCTAGCTATGGATATCATTGCCTTTCAGAACTGTACATGCTGGCTAGTGAGGGATCCTTGCCGTAATGTCTCCTTGTTCTACTAAAAGGAGTTATAGTTCAAAATATCAGAAAGCTATGAAAAGTCATAAAGAGAAATCAATTTTAAATAGTTTGGTTGAAAGAGGACAGTGGTGACGAGGTGTCCAGATCTAGCTTAGAAACAAGAAAACTATGATTGATTTATGTGTATGTTAGGAGGAGGGGGGGGGGGGGGGGGAGGGACTATGAATGACGTGCTTTCAAGTAATAGTTATGTCAAAATATTTGCTTTCATTGGTCAAATGAAACTGACCAAAGGTATTGGATACCATTTTTCTTGATCGCTTTCGTGGTACAAGTGTTCATTCTGTTTCTTTCTTTTGATTCTTTTTCATTTTCAGATGATGACCGTACTCTGGTGTTTGTTTCGACAAAGAGGAATGCTGATTTCTTGGCCTCTCTTCTCAGTCAATCTGAATTCCCCACCACCAGCATCCATGGGTAAACCATCACTTTCTTCAAGTTTACATCAATCTCAATATTGGTTTAAAGACCCACTGTACTACTTGTAGCTACTTGCTCCCTCTATATATCAAACAATGCCTAAGCGGTGCCTGTTGGTCCCCCATGATCATCTTTTTCTTATGTTAACTGAGAGCTGATTTGATGAGATAACCACCTGTCCAGTGACCTTGCAGTGGGGTCTAATACCTCCTGTAAACTAGTACAGATGAGCTTCAAGTTTTGTTGAAGGCACTTTTTTTTTCTCCATGATGACATGATATTAGTCTATTTAAGTACCAAGTTTGTACAGAATTATGGTAATCTTTTGATATAAAGAAGGTGACATTTGGCTCTCCATAATTCTGTACTAATCTCATCTGCTCAGTTACGGCTAGAGAGATTCAGTTTTCTCCAAGCATATAAGGAGTTAAGTGCTTACTTTTAGAGGGTCAATAATTTCTCTTGTGGATATATTTGTTTCTTCTGCTGCAATTAATGGACTAACAAGGAATTGACATGGGTGATGTTAGAATCAAGCCTCTTTGTTTGAATTCAGAGAAGCCGACTACTGTTCTTCATCTGACAATCTAAAAGAGGCAGATCAAAAATCTCTTCTTTAGACTGAATAGGGATTCTCAGTTTTCTATTCAGGTCGAAGTTTTGAGACATGAGCTAGGTTCTCCCCCACATGACAGAGTCTTCTATGACTTCTTGCACGGTTCCCAGCTATCCTCGAAAATTATTTACCTTTTTTTGCCAGACAGAGAAAGGTCAGAATTTTTTTTTTTTTTTTTTTGGGGGGGGGGGGGATCATAAAAATTGGGAAGAAAAAACCCCAGGAAATTTCAGCAGTCCTCCAAAGAAATTAGGTACTTACATTTGTCTCGGTCGATCTGAATTCCCCACCAGTAGTGTTTTGAGCTCTGGCTTTTCATGGGTCAATGGTCTTCTGCTTTTTCATAGTATCTTTCTTACAGATTTGTTAATTTAATGTTGCAAGAATTTGCAGTTTACCACAAGTCCGAAGGAGATCAAATTAAGAAGAACAACTTTTTATTTGTTTAAATTTTTTTGTCAACCAGTGACCGTCAGCAGCAGGAGCGTGAAGAAGCCCTGCGTGACTTCAAGACCGGCAAGGCACCAATCCTCGTTGCCACGTCTGTAGCCGCCAGAGGTCTGGACATCCCAGGGGTCAAGCACGTGGTCAACTACGACCTTCCAAGCGACATCGACGAGTACGTGCATCGCATCGGGCGTACCGGACGTGTTGGAAACCTTGGACGATCAACTAGCTTCTATGATGCAGAAAAGGATGCTAACATCGCGAGAGCTCTCATTAAAATCTTGGCTGATGTAAGTCTTTTTAAAGAACACCAATCACCTACTCAACAAGTCGTTATTAAGTAATATGCTGAGGGTGTATTCAAACTGCCATGTCTCTTTTGATAATACTATTTAAAGCTCTTATCTTGAATGCAGTATATCCACGTAAAACCCCTCAGATCAAGAGTAAATCATATTTTGATAACTGGTACACATTCAAGAAGACACTTGGATAAAACTAATATGCTTAGATAATCAGAGTCATTGGGTCTTCATATAATAGAGCGCAACATGTAGAATTATTTCATATATTTATGTTCCATCATAAATCAATAAATTTGATATGAGAGATTGAGTGCTATACTCCACATAAGGAGACAGCTCAGGTGAACATATGTTCTTACAAGTATATTACATGTTTATTAATAATGTCTATACTACACAGTACAAGCCACATTTTATTCTCTTTTCATTCATGTCTGTGATAACGAACTTTGTATGAGCCGAGTTTTGCGACTTTCCTTCTAAATGCTTCATAGGGAGGAAAGAAACATTATCCTACCTTGACTTTTTAAACAGTATTCAACAATGCCAAATACAGTCAAACACAAAACACAAAAAGTGGTTTTTGTAGACGGGTTACTTTAGTATATGTTTCAATGAGAATCCATTTTCAATGGAAACAAAAAATGCGGTTTTTGTAGAAAGGTGGTCACTAAAGCAGGTTTGACTGTACATTTCAATGGAAGTAAATCAAAATTGATTGATGGAATTGTTCATGTAATTGATGTATAATGTTTGTATTGATGATGTAGGCACAGCAGGAAGTACCAGAGTTCTTAGAGGAGGCTGCTGATTCGGCCATTGGAACGTACCATGGCAACGCTGGAGGAAGCTTTGGAGGCAGGGACACCAGGAAGGTATGTATGCCCTGCGGCAGTTCTGGGCCCCATTTCACAAAACTTGTCTCCGGTGACAAATGACAGTTTTTGTTATAAGCTACTGAAATCCTTGCTTCTGATTGGTTATCAGCTGATTTGTCATTGAAACAAGGCTTGTACGGGTCAGGGAATTTAAAAATATTTTTTCCAGAAGCAAAAAGTCAGGGCTTTTGAAAAAAAGCTTTGTGAAATGGGTCCCTGTTAGACCTTTCTTCATACCTGTTTAAAAATGAATGGAATTGTGTTGCCCCACTGGAAGATAGGGAGAAGAAGTATGGACGAGGAGGGGAGGAGAAGAAGTATGGACGAGGAGGGGGAGGAGAAGAGGTAGGGAGAGGGGAGAAGGACAAGGAGAAAGAGAAGGACAAGGAGGGGAGGAGAAGAAGGAGGAAGACTTCAATACCTGTCCCAAAAATGGAATTGCATTGCATGACTGGAAGGGAGGGAAAAGAAGGAGGAGGAAGATGGAGAAAGGGGAAGGGATGTAGTCATAACCTGTTCTTGCAGGTTACACCTTCTTATTGACAATTATTCTAATCCATATCGTGGAGAAATTGCCGCTAGGTATTTCTTTTTTCTGGGGTCCCCGCACCAGGTTTGAAGTCAACATGTGTTACGTACTTGCAAGAATCCTTCTGTCACCGAAACGTAGGAGGGGTATTTTCCCTGTGACCTACAGCAGACAGGCACTAAAAACATATTGAACTAGAGAATGGGTACAATCATCCAAAGCCCTTGAAAAATATCCTGTAGTGGGAATGATTTTGATAGGTAAGAAAGAAATTAAAATTTGCATCGGCTCAAATCTGTACTCATGGATACATGTTAATGGATGTTTGTGAGATGTCACAGAATCACAAAGTGTCCATGTTGTGTAAGTCACAGTGTTTACATGATAGTAATCTCATTTTCATCTCTTTGCCTTCAGTTCGGTGGTCGAGGAGGAGGAAGGGGAGGAGGAAGTGGCGGTGGTGGTGGAGACGAGTGGGGATCTGGAGGAGGAGGCGGTGGCGGCGGCGGCGGCGGCGGAGGAGGAGCTGCTGATGATGAATCATGGGATTAGGTTGCCATTGCAATCAAAGCAAGCTTCCACCCGTATGATATCTGCACTTTCCTGGAGAAGAAACACAAATGAGATTCGTCTTTGAGAAGGACATCGATCCATAAACATTTGAATCAATGAAGAAAAATTCATTTGCACATCTCCAGCGGAAGACGGCAGTGAGAAATCAAAGTATGAAGAAAGAGGAAGGAGTTGAGCTTTTGTTGAGAATATTGTTCAAGAATATTCCATCAGACCTTTCTATATATATTACGAATACATGAATCAACCTTCTTGTAAATGGTTTGTGCTTTCATGATGTATTAGTGCCTCAGCACTGCGAGTTAAGTGATTATCATTTCATTGTTGACAGTTTTGTCATGTTCACCGCAGTTTTGTTTTGTGTGAGCACTCTTGTTTTGGAAGTGATAAAGGAAATATTCCAGCTTTGATGCTTTTGTTTTAAAAGAGGTTAATGTTGTAACATTATAGAGCAGTTGTCTGAAAAAAGCGTAGGTTGGAATGAGACACAATGTACAGATTTAAGCATTTAACCTGCTATGATTGGCAGAAAATGACATATCTTAGTAGATAAATGCATGGAACAAAATGAAGAAAAAAAATTCTTCTTTCATAATCGTTAAAATTGGCAAAAGTCGTTGCTAGCAACTGCAGTAGTAAGAAGTAGAATCTACTTGATATTTAGACAAACGTTCTAAAAAGAAAGAGAAGCTGTCTCTGATCGGTATTAATTGCATTTCTTAACTCTTTAGAGTAGGCATGCCACATCCGATAATGCATACTTTATATCTTTCTTCTGATTACTAGAATGTAAGCCTAGATAGTCATTCCTGACCTACATATTCATTTTATTTCATGACATGAGGTTAGTTTCATAATTTGTTTGATAAGTATCATCTTTGATCTACTCTAACAATTCCATTAGAATAGATTTAATCATATATCATCAAGTATAATCTTTTCCTATCCATTTACTTTTTATGCTTTTAAATCATGTTCAACTATTTTTTTATACGTAGCTAGGTTCAAATCAATACTGTTTCTATTTTAATGTTCTTATTGTTAAGTTGTTTGTTTGTTGCCATTATGTGGTATTTTGAGCTGACAATCCGTCAGCGATAGTTATACAAACGGATAGAACCAAAGGAGGGAAAATTTCCTTGAATGTTATGCAGAGAAGTTATGCAAGATGGCCGGAATACGGGCCGATAAAAAGGGGTGGAAAAAGAAAGATGGAATAAGCGATGACTAAAAGCGGAAGCGGTAGAGAAAAAACGCCCAAAACACCACGACAGTATTAACATCAAATCCGTCCAAACCTAGAAAGTATGATAGTGCTACTTTGGTAGCCAGAATGGGTATCCTCACATGTCTTGGTTGGAGAGCATCTTGGTGATGTTCTCCTACCTTTGGAATAAGCAGTTCCTGTGTAGCCCCTGTTCATTTCGAAAGGGGCAAGGAAGGAACTTGGGTGACATGTTGCAAAGACACATTCCCTAGATGTGTAAGAAGGGACACAGTAGCTTTGTCACGCCTCTGCACCTGTTTACTACATAGTCGTGCTGAGAGCTAGAAGGGCATTAACTCTGTTGAAGTCTGCAAGTTAACGCCCTTCTGCCACTCAGGAAATGTCTTCATGTGAGGTGCACATCAAATACTTTCTTAGGTTGCCCAGTGTCCAGTAGTTCTACTCGAACGTACTGGAGCAACAAGAAATGCCAAAGCCTTGTCTTCTTCAGTGCTAGTTCCTCTGGAATCTACAGTGTGTGTGTTCATCAAAGACTTTATTGTACCTTGCCAAATGTGTTTCTCTTTGTGTGCCATCGGCTGATAGTGTTAAGCAGAATCAGTAATGTCCTCTTCTCCACTCGGGAATGGTTTGGTTTCTGGGAGTGTGTTTGATATCGGGTTCTTCGGCTGTATTTGGAGCCCTGTGTAAGCCATAGGACAGGTCTATGGAAGATCGTGCATCGTTAGAGTTGTTTTTGGAGGCCGTGTTTGTGTCGACACCAAGACTTCTTATTCATCATAATCCAGTCTGAAATAAAGTTTTGTTACTTAGAGTGTAAGTGAGTAACACAACTTGATTCTAGTTTGGGTTGGTTACAGACTTGTTCAAGTAGCAACTACTTGGAAGTATGGTTGGTACCATGAGAGCTTTCATGTTCCTTTAATTGTGAGATAATCGAGGGCCATTATGCCATTCTTGGCAAAGCTTTTCTTGGCGTATAATGGATACAGTTTAAGTACAACTCATTCCGTATTTGTAATTTTCTCAGGGTGTCAAGCATTGATTTTTTTTTTTGTACATATACAACAAACCAAAGTATTCATTATGCAATAGTTTCACGTCGGCAAGGTTTTTGTTGGGAATCCAGCAGTCTCGGTACAATTGCTAAGTCCTGGGACCCTGTCTTATGTTAAGGGGTATTTTGATTGGTCTCTAAATGTAGACCAAGAAGTTCGGCTCTTTATCTATGGGACAGTCTGCACCCCAGATGCGGGCTTTCAATTAATCCGTCCCTGTTCTTTCACATTGTTTTTGTTTTGTTTGTACTTCCACTTACCCTTTAGGGGTTTTGTGGATACTGAATGTTTGTTTACCATGGTAGGCCAAGAGAGAATTGGGACCTTGTGGATTTGTTCCTTTTTACAGGGTCCTCGCCATTACCAAAGAAAATGTTGTGTTATCTTGTTATTTTAACATTACTTGCCTTTATGGGATTTTAGGCTGAAATTAGTCATTCCATTTGTTGTTTTCCTTACCAAGTGCCAAATTTATATATTTTTTAAAAACAAAGTTAATGTAAACTATGCACAGACTTATTTTGTATGCGTCTGCTCCTCACATCTTTTAGAAAGGAGATTCAAGGATGTTTTATAATGACAGCATCTCCATTCTCCAGGTAGTTGGGGGTTTAATAATTCTTTGCCTTGGTAGCATCTAAAATGAAAGGCTTTGAAAAAGGGAAGGGTATTCTCCACCTTTTCTAAATCGAATGGAATATATTTATAGAGTTCTTAAAATTGATCTTTGAGTTTCCATTTAGTTTTTGCAATGCTGTTTATACAGTGATTCTGAATGGATTGCTCTGTCATTTGAAAACAACTGAACAAATTATAATCAAAAGTTCAACATACTAATTAGGCATGACATAGGTGTGTGCCCCAGAATTGAAGACCATTGTTTAATGTAGCCTTTGGTTTGGAAGATTTGATGTATAACATGACCCTTGGTTGAAGGTGCATGTTATCCATTAGATCAATCTCCACTTAAACCTTTCAAGGTCTCGGCCCCAACATCGGAACACTGCAGGGGATTGTAGAGAAGAAGTGTGTTTTGACATTTTAGAGGAGTATCGAGATGTGTCCAGCATGTGCTTTTCGAATAAAAATCGAATACACGATAGTAGGCCTTGTTGAATGGCTCCATTAAGTTTGGTTTCGCTGATGGGTGCTGAAATTTCAGTTCATTCTCTAAACTCTAGATGACATGATTCTTGGATGCATGTCTTCTGATTTGGGGAATATTGCAGGAAATAATGCCTTTCAAAGAACAGGATCTTCGTAGAATGGCTAGTGTGTTTTGTTACCGATGGGAGTTGTTCATCCTTGGTTGTTGTCTTGGTCTTCCTGAACCTTCCCACATCCATTTAATCATGGACAGACTTGAAAGTCGCTTTGTCGGAGGATCACTCAGGCTGATGATGTGTGGCAGGTAGGCATGACTTCACTCAGGAAGTATGTTTACATTTCGGAAGGGTGAGCTAAAGGTTGAGATGAAACGAAGCAGTCACTTGACCTGTCAAGAAGACGGGTCTGTGACGAGGAAGCATTAGTATTAAAAGGCGGCATACATCGGACGGTCCTGTGTTTACCCTTGGACTCCTTCATACTCCTTGTCTAACCAATGGAAAGTGGGTATGGAGGGGTAGAGGTTTTAGTGGTGGAAATTCTTCCAGTTAATACGGTATGGAAGAATTCAAATAGATGGGCAAGAAGTACTAGAATCCTGTGGTGATGGATTTTCCATCTGAACCGTGTGTGAATTATGCGTCCTTAATGGACATGCGTGAAAGTTGTGCATTCAAGTTGAAGCACTCTGGTTACCTAAGATTGGTCGTGGAGAAGGATGATTTTGGTAGGAAATGAAAAGTGATGTTTGCTAGTAAAGTCTGCTCACGAGATAGTCATTTATTCTTTACCTTAGTGTGTATTAGTTGATCACCTATCCATTCCATTTTCCCCGATTTTATCCCGATTTTCCCCTTATATTCTCTATTCTTAAACGTGTTGAGTTGTCAAAAGTTTTGACAGAAAATAAATAAAATTTTGCATCACAGAAATTGCATTATGATTTTCTATGCCATTGTAAGTACATGTATGCCATTTGAACAGGCTTTGAAGTGTGAAAGAGGGAGGGCGAGGGAATGAGAGAGCGGGAGAGAGAAAGAGGAGGAGAAGAAGAAGAGAGACGGAGAGAATGCTGTGAAGGCTATTTTTGTTTTTAATTGACATGGTTGTGAAAAAAAGTAGAATTGTTGGTCTGAATAATTTTGTTCGGACACGTAAGCGTTAAAGGGGTCACCTTGCTAGTCATAAGGACTGCTATTCTTAACGTGTAACTTAAAATGCAAAGGGGGGTCACTATTCATAGGACTGTTCATCACAACGTGAGTTGAGGGTCGCTATTTATAATTCACATGGAGGGTCATTACTCATAAGAACAGCTATTCACAATACGAAATGAGGGTTGCTATCCATAACCATTAAGAAGGGGCGCTATATATAATTTACATTGGGGGTCACTGCTCATAAGGACCCCTATACATAATACGAAATGAGGGTCGCTATTCAAAATGCGTGTAATACGTATACGTATAATACTTCTCCTATTATGAATAACTACCCTCTTCTCGTATTATGAATAGGGTCCGATTTTGTAATATGAATAGTGTCCCTCGTCTTCGATTATGAACAGCGACCCTCTTCTTCGATTATGAATAGCGGTCCTTACGAATAACGGTCAATACAAATAGCGAGCGGACCCCAGCGTTATACACCCCGAAATATTGAAGAGAAATGAAATAATCATCTTTGTACCGGGTTTTCAGTACTTATACAATCAAAGATAATCACAGGAGCTTTTTTCAAAACTCATAAAATTGCCTTCGGCCATAGAATCATGCTTCGTAACCTGAGGGTTGGGGCGGGGCATATCATTATAATTTTCTTTTAACCCTGGACATATTTGGTCTTACATCCCTTTCAATTTCGTTTGACTTAAGTAGTTTCGGTTTCATTTCGTTTAGAGGGTAAGGAATTCTTTAAAAGGCCAATATCATTCTCACAGGTTTTTTATTAAATATTTTTTTTATTTGACACTATTCAATCTCACAGTAGGTACAAGCTAAAGTCTGACCATGCTACCAAAACAAATTCGAAATATCTTTTATTCTCACAAATATTTCCAGTGTCATCCCTCGCGTGAAAATAAAAACAATTGTCAGAAAACCAAGGTTCTTTACTCAACACCATCACGTTACAAGCTACTGTTGAGAGCCTTGAAAAGGACACGGTTTGTTAAAAGCTACAATACTGTTGGTTCTTGTCATTTGTCATTGGTGATATATTTTGTTAAAAGCTACAACACTGTAGGTGCTTGTCATTCGTCATTGGTGATATACATGTATTTTGTTAAAAGCTATAGACAGGGTGAGAGTCCCTATCTCCACCAATACCACCAACACGAATTTTATTTAAGCCTTGCTAAATTTTTTTTATCGTGAGACAGTCTCTCTCTCTCTCTCTCTTTCTCTCTCGCTCTCTTCCTCAATCGTCAATATTTTCAGAAACCCACAAAATATATATAAATTTGTATTTGACTGAGAGTAACGAGAACCGAAACAATGAATGGATGTTTGGATGACTGGTGTCAGCCGAATATTTTCATTTATCGGGGGTTTTCTTGTTTGTGTTTTTTGTTGTTGTGGTTTTGGGGGTGTGAATTTGTTAAGTTCAGTGAGATCTTGCTCTGTGATATAATAGAGACAGATGGATGTATTTTATGTTCATTCACTGCCCTTTCCTCGTAAGGACAAGGTCTGCTAAGAGTCGCTCTCGACTAATTTCTTACAACATCTCGTGGATTGTCAACAACTTTATACTCATCGTAAGTTAGACTTCATTCTTCATTTCGTTTAGTTGATATTTTTTTTATTTTACAGATAGAAGTTATGAACTGTTATGTTGCAACAAAGGGATTTTGATTATTGTGTCGGAATAAAGAGCTCCTAGGTGGATTTCTCCAAATTGGCCGCTAGTACATTTAGACAAGATATGTCGTTTTTGCAATATTTTAACCTTATAGATGAAGTGCTAAATCGTGAAAGGAAATACATGATACGTCATTACAGACTGTTCTCCAAACTAAATTAAACCTATCGTCACAAATTAATAGAAACCGGCAATGTTTTCGAAAATTAATTAGCCTTTACTGGTTAAATGCTCCCTTTAAAAACTGTAATATATTCCAAATGATTCCTATTTTAAAGTTTTAACCATTTCCTTGTTTTTCTACTTCCCAGATGAGTCGCAGTGGTCGAAGTGGCAGTTCCTTCATGTCCGAAGGTAACAAGAAACAAGACGAGGTCGTCGTGAAGAACGTCGACATGGCAGAAGACTTGCAAGAAGAGGCCATTCAAGCAGCCCAGGACGCCATGACAAAGAGTAAAGTCGAGAAGGACGTCGCCGCTGCCATCAAGAAGAAGTTCGATGATGAACACCAACCGACTTGGCATTGCATCGTCGGCCGCAATTTCGGCAGCTACGTGACTCACGAGTCTAAGCACTTCATCTATTTCTACATCGGCCAAAAAGCGTTTCTGCTCTTCAAGTCTGGATAGAAATCAAACCCTGATCTTCAAGACTACGTTCTACAAACTCATATTTATCATCGAAACTTAGAAAGGTCTGAGAATCATGTGGAGTTTCAACGTCCATATAGCGACATCGATGTCAACATGGTTCTTAATGTCGGTACACGGTCATCGAGCTTCAGTTACATTCTAAGGCAGAATCGACCCTAGTGATGGTTAGATCAAACTAGTAAAACAAAACTGTAAATCATTTTCCAGTACAAATTTTCAGTCATTTCTATTTAAAGCTTGCAAACCATTGTGCAAAAGACGACGTTGCAAAGAGTTGATACCTTTTTTTTCTTTCGGAATGTAAAAGTAATATGTTTCTTTTTATTTCTGGAGAAGTTTATAAATAGGCCCTAATGTTAATTTGATGACGGTGTCATACGGTCTCCTTTAGTCTTTAAGCACTTTCAATTTGTTATATTGTGCGTGTGCGGGCAAGCACTGAATCCAATGACCGGGGTAATAGTATATTTGTAAAGCGCTTAGAAAAGCGCTATATAAAAATTAAATATTATTATTATTATTATTACTAGATCATTATTATAGCAAAATAGATTGTTGATGCTGTATGATCTGACATAGAAGTTTAAACATTTATTAAAAGAAGTATATCTCATGGTGCTCTTAAACATAATTCTTTATAGAGTGAAAAAGGAAATTCACAAATATATGTATAAAACATTTTCGTTGAAATAATTCTATCAAAGGTTTAAATAATCAGTAACCCAATATGTAAAGTAGATAATTATGTTCATGGTCATGATGAGTGAGTCTACATATAAGATGAATATGATGGTGAATAGATGAGTTTTACGTATTATCATAATAGCTATTATAAACTATAATTAAAACAATACCTATCACTATTGTTATTATTATTATTATTATTATTAATGCCATCATCTCAGTTTCATGTATGTATGAACATAATCAATTTAAAGTTGAACTGTCAAATTATCTTATTAATATGTTACGTAATTGATTTGTGCTAGGATGAAATATTTACGTCTTTTCTATCATGTCTATGACTGATTAGTTGATGCAATTGTCAAGTTAACTTTACATACCTGATTAAAATGAGAGTGTTTTCATACTTTAATAACGGAGTTAATAAATACCTGTATATTCAATTACAGAATGATTATGTGATTAGTTGATGGCTGAGAAATAGTCAATAGAGTGAATGATTTTAATGACTGCCTGATTGATTGATTGGTTGGTTGATTGATTGAATGAATGATTGGTTGATTGATTTGTGGGCTGATTTATTGGTTAGTTGGTTGATTGATTGATAGATTGATAAATTGATTGGTTAGTTGGTGATAGATTGATTGATTGAAATTTGAAGGCATGATTGGGGGGTTGATTGGTTAGTTAGTTGATTTGTTGGTTGATTGGTTGATTTGTTGATCGATTGGGTGGTTGGTTTGTTGGTTAGTTGTTGATTGATTGATAGATCGATAAATTGATTGGTTAGTTGGTGATATATTGATTGATTGGTAGCATGATTTCTTGGTTGATTGATTAGTTGATGTGTTGTCCGGTTTAATGAATTGGGTGGTTGGCTGGTTGGTTTGGGTTGATTAGTTAGATTGGTAGACTGAGTAATTGGTTGGTTAATTGATTGGTTGGTTGATTGGTTGATTTATTGGTTGATCGGTTAATAATTGGATTGATAAAGCATGGGTATAATCAATCATATATTAAAGCAAACGAATATTTTCTTCAATATAACAATCTTTCATAATCCCAGTCTGGTCTCAATTTATAATTCGAATGATATATTTCTGAGCTGAGATTGCATGTGCTAAGCATTTAGCTATTACTTTATAATCAGTATTCAAAACAGATAGCCCTAAGGGTCTCCAACTTTTTCAAAAATAAAGTGTATTTTTTCTTTGGAATTAGATTTATTACGGTGCTTCTTTGATCAAGAGACATTCTATCCCAATGAAATTAATAATTACAAGTTTTAAACAACAAGAAACCCAAATCTTAAAAAGAAAGAAAATTATGAAATTCACAAGTAAGCCCATCGATACCAGGTGTTTATTTTTTTCATAGTTTTAAGCATATTCAAACATTAGTTCAATGTTAACAAACTTTCACACTTTTCTTTAGTTTAATGACAGTTCAACATTCTGACAGTCTTAAGGTAAAATTTGTAAAAAATTAGCTGTTATGGGGTTATTGGAAGTATACATTTTTTTTATTATACTCTTTAGCTGTTTTTAGGGAATCTTTATTAGGCTCTTTAATTTGTGAATTTTCATCGTATATTTTTATAATTAATTCTAAATTTAAAAAAATAACGTGTATTTTTTCGCCATATTCAATCCAATTTCATTTCAGATTTAAGATAATTTATTGTCTGATTAGAAGAAATACAGAAATTCGTCCTCCATTGGGGAGTGACATATACACACAACATAAACAATATATAAATGCATTCGAGGATACAAAGAAAATACAACAATAATAATGATACTAATTATAGGAATATCAAAACTGACATATAAATTTCTGGATCCTATGAAAGCGCCATCAAATTTCTTTTTATATAAAATATCTAAATCTTTCCTACATGATTTTATTTTATTTAATAAAGATTCATTTAAAATTTCAGCGTAATCTGTTTCAACTTTGCTTAACTTTTCAACCGAATGTTTTCTAACAATTTTGTTGTCTCTGGTAGATCAATAAGATTTCGTCTTGATATTGATCTCATTTGACATTTTAGAAGATTCCAAAAGATGTTAGGATCGATATTTGAGAATA